>NC_050077.1:1550812-1865187 GCF_009764565.3 Dermochelys coriacea | reverse complement strand
AGAAGAGAAAAATCTTCCTTGAAACCAAACAATGCCTGTTTTGCTTGAACAGATAGCTTACTCCAACTATTTGGAGTGAAGGTATATGGAGTTGCCATTTTCGGGATCTGTTTGCCTTTTAATCACATTTACACCACCAAAAGTGACTACAGTGGAGCACCAGATTGCAGCATGGTAATACCAAACATGGGTTAGAATCTTTGGTTTTATAGTGTAGTTGGGAATGACTTCTGTTTTAACTTTATTCCTGAGCTGCATTTCAGCCTTGGTAAAGTTCACCCTGGCTTGGTCCTTTCTATTTAAATCACGATGGGGAACTACTGTATTGCAATCTATTCCACCAGCATGGTAGTTTCTACAGAGTAGATAGGACCTTAAAATTAAAACCATGCTCATCAAGAAATCCCATTACTTGCTAGGGGAGGTTTATGATTCCAGAACATTTTTTAAACTGAGATTTTATTGAATATGAAACAATAGATATAGAATACGCCTTGTAAATTTCTAGTTGCTACAAATACAGGGCAAATAATTTGTTTAGGTGGGTAAATAAAATATAATTTGTTCATTATCATAAATGATCATGGTAGAAGATATGTGAGTAGATTTTCTGTCTGGGCTAGTAAATGTTCATGGTAATTTTGCAAGTTCATATAAAATGAAAGAAACCAATACCCAGCACTCTGATACCAATAGGGAAAGATGCTGAGAGTCAGATTTTAGACCTGTGACTGCAAGAAGGTGTAATATTCATGTGTGCAGTCACCAGGGTGGAATAGTTGTTTACTGTGATTGCTTGCACATTTATGGTAACTGCAGCTGTAAAACACACACATATTTTTGCCTGTGTAATCTTAAAAATGGTGGCTCTTGATGGCTTATTAGTTATGAAATAGCATGTTTAAAATACATGTTGCAGACAGAGATTTCATACAGTGTTCTGCCAAATTTGACATCCCCAGATTCCTGGAGGAGCGAACTTGAGAGTCAATTAGTTGTCTTGAGTAAGGAGCTGCCTGGCATGTTTAATCACAATGAAGTGAGAGGATGGTATGGATTTATTTTACATGACCTCATCCCCACTTATATTTGCTAAAACAGAGTGATTCCCAGTGGAAGTGGCTAATCTGTACTATTTCTCTTGGATAATTAAAGGTATACCATCCATCTGAAGTATAGTATATTTTTTAAAAAACAATTTCAATGTAGTTTCAGCTCCACACCTGTCCCTTAGTCCCCTTCCCAATTTTTGTTTTTGTGCAGTTATATTTTTAATAAAGTTTTCCACTCTGCTGCTGCTCTGTGAAACACCTGTGTAAACAACAGGAGATAATGACGGACTGTAGAGGGAAACAATTAAACTGACCATATACAAAGTGCTGTCAAATGGTCAAAGTAAACTGAAAAAATAAAGAAGATCCTAAAATTATTTACAACAATGGCAGGTTTTAAAAAAAAACATATAAATGTAATTTTAAGTTGATACTATGAAGTATGAGGACTAGGTCTTTGCCTGGCCATGCCATGTCCAATGCATGACGCTGGTGATTTCTGTGTAAATATTAAGACTTATGACAGTGAGAAATAAGAAGTAATAGAATAGGAAAAATGGTTAATGAAATTGTGCATGTATTAGATTAGATTGAAAGCAAAAATTGTTAAAATCAAATGATAGATTCAGTGCTAAAAAGAAATATTATTGGAATTTAGGTTTTTGTTTATACATCCATTCAATACCCCTGCTACAGTCTCTGGGTGCATGAACAGTAACCATTTTAAAGCACACACAATTTCTACAGATACGATGTTTTAGACGGTGAAAGCTTTGCTGAATCCTTTCAACACGAACAAAACCAAAAACTGCTCCTCAGCTGGGGTCTGTGGGGATTTGTCTGGCTCATTATATAGGTGAGAACACTTTTCTGTGATCATTAGGAAAATGCCCACTTGATAAAACTCTTCTTTTAATGTAAACAAAATGTGTTTGATCTAATATTTACATTTTGTAAACACAATCTTTTACAAAGCCCAAGATCAATAGACATGTTTTCACAATATTTTTAAAAAAATCCAGTGAACAAAAGTGTTTTTGTAAAAACACAGCAGGAGAATGTTTGTAATCCAAGCATTGCAGCACTGAGTGAACCTGAAAGTGAAGTGGACTATAAACCAAATTAAAACAGATTTTAATTGATTGTCATTGTCCAAGATGAGAAATGCCAGAAGGAAACAAAAAGAAAAGGAGTATTTTTGGCACCTGAGAGACTAACAAATTTATTTGAGCATAAGCTTTCGTGAGCTACAGCTTACTTCATCGGATGCATTCAGTGGAAAATACAGTGGGGAGATGTATATACACACACAGAGAACATGAAACAATGGGTTTATCATACACACTGTAAGGAGAGTGATCACTTAAGATGAGCTATTACCAGCAGGAGGGGGTGGGGGGAAGGAAGAAAACCTTTTGTGGTGATAATCAAGATGGGCCATTTCCAGCAGTTGACAAGAATGTCTGAGGAACAGTGTGTGTGTGTGTGGGGGGGGGAATAACATGGGGAAATAGTTTTACTTTGTGTAATGATCCATCCACTCCCAGTCTGTATTCAAGCCTAAGTTAATTGTATCCAGTTTGCAAATTAATTCCAGTTCAGCAGTCTCTCATTGGAGTCTGTTTTTGAAGTTTTTTTGTTGAAGTATAGCCATTCTTAGGTCTGTAATTGAGTGACCAGAGAGATTGAAGTGTTCTCCGACTGGTTTTTGAACTTTGTGACTTTGTCCTCACCCATAACTATTTCACATTTGGGGACAATGTATACCTTCAAATCAGCGGCACTGCGATGGGTACCCGCATGGTCCCACAGTATGCAAACATTTTTATGGCTGACTTAGAACAACGCTTCCTCAGCTCTCGTCCCCTAATGTCCCTACTCTACTTGCGCTACATTGATGACATCTTCATCATCTGGACCCATGAAAAAGAAGCCCTTCAGGAATTCCACCATGATTTCAACAATTTCCATCCCACCATCAACTGCAGCCTGGACCAGTCCACACAAGAGAGCCACTTGGTCACATAAACACCACCCTATATCGGAAACCTACTGACCGCTATTCCTACCTACATGCCTCCAGCTTTCACCCAGATCACACCACACGATCCGTTGTCTACAGCCAAGCTCTACGATACAACCACATTTGCTCCAATCCCTCAGACAGAGACAAACACCTACAAGATCTCTATTAAGCATTCTTACAACTACAATACCCACCTGCTGAAGTGGAGAAACAGATTGACAGAGCCAGAAGAAAAGGGGTACTTGTGGCACCTTAGCGATTAACAAATTTATTTGAGCATAAGCTTTCGTGAGCTACAGCTTACTTCATCGGATGTACCCAGAAGTCACCTACTACAGGACAGGCCCAACAAAGAAAATAATAGAACACCATTAGCCATCACCTTCAGCCCCCAACTAAAACCTCTCCAATGCATCATCAAGGATCTACAACCTATCCTGAAAGACAACCCATCACTCTCACAGATCTTGGGAGACAGACCAGTCCTTGCTTATAGACAGCCCCCCAACCTGAAGCAAATACTCACCAGCAACCACACACCACACAACAGAACCACTAACCCAGGAACCTATCCTTGCAACAAAGCCCGTTGCCAACTGAGTCCACATATCTATTCAGGGGACACCATCATAGGGCCTAATCACATCAGCCACACTATCAGAGGCTCATTCACCTGCGCATCTACCAATGTGATATATGCCATCATGTGCCAGCAATGCCCCTCTGCCATGTACATTGGTCAAATTGGACAGTCTCTACGTAAAATAATAAATGGACACAAATCAGAATTATAACATTCAAAAAGCAGTCGGAGAACACTTCAATCTCTCTGGTCACTCAATTACAGACCTAAGAGTGGCTATTCTTCCACAAAAAAACTTCAAAAACAGACTGCAACGAGAGACTGCTGAATTGGAATTAATTTGCAAATTGGATACAATTAACTTAGGCTTGAATAGACACTGGGAGTGGATGGGTCATTACACAAAGTAAAACTATTTCCCCATGTTATTTCCCCCCCCCACACACACACTGTTCCTCAGACGTTCTTGTCAACTGCTGGAAATGGCCCACCTTGATTATCTCCACAAAAGGTTTTCCTCCCCCCCACCCCCTCCTGCTGGTAATAGCTCATCTTAAGTGATCACTCTCCTTACAGTACTTGTGGCATCTTAGAGACTAACAAATTTATTTACTTCATCTGATGAAGTGAGCTGTAGCTCACAAAAGCTTATGCTCAAATAAATTTGTTAGTCTCTAAGGTGCCACAAGTACTCCTTTTCTTTTTTGCGAATACAGACTAACATGGTTGCTACTCTGAAACCTGTTATCTCCTTACAGTGTGTATGATAAAACCCATTGTTTCATGTTCTCTGTGTGTGTATATAAATCTCCCCACTGTATTTTCCACTGAATGCATCCGATGAAGTGAGCTGTAGCTCACGAAAGCTTATGCTCAAATAAATTTGTTAGTCTCTAAGGTGCCACAAGTACTCCTTTTCTTTTTGCAAATACAGACTAACACGGCTGCTACTCTGAAACCTGTCAGAAGGAAAAAGGGAAAAGGAGTAGTGATTGGATTTCAAAATGATTTCACTTTTATTTAAGGTCTTATTAGTACCATTGGTAAATAATTTTGTTTATTTATAATGTATGATTTTTATGATGATGATGTCCCTTTAACTAGTATTCCTGATTTTCTACTAGGAATCCATTTCTGTCATCCATCCAGAATATTCAGCACACACTTGGTGATGGTTTAATGTTGATGGTTTGCTGTGCTCAGGATCTCTCAATGATGTAGCCACTTTGCCAGCTTTGGTTGCTCTTCCTTCTAGGATCCTCTGGATGCTGAGATGCAGGTTCATATTCCCTCATGACAGTGGTGTAATGGTGGGAAAAAAGTGGGTAAACTAACAAAATAAATTCCATATTCCCCACTCAGAGCTGGATAAACTCCATACTCCTCAAATGAGTAGTCATGTTTACTCTCAACTGCATTACTGCTTCATGATTCTTGGCAAGCCTGCAAGAGGGATGGAAGTGAACATTTTCCAGTTGTCCAGAATGCAGATGAGAATCCAGGAGTCAGGAGGTTCTTGCCTAAAGATCAGTACAGTTCTTGCACTGGGAAGCATAAACATTGCAATGTTAGTCTGGATCAGTGATTTCTTGTACCCTCACTGACTTTCACAGAGGCCATGACTATATGCATGTGACTGTGTGAATGTCTGCTATCTTTCTGGCACCTTCTTTTTTTCTGCATGTCAAGGTGACATATGCTTTCCTCTCCTAAGCTCACCCAAAATCCAAAGAGGTACTGTGGCTGACATCGGGTTTCCATGTGGGACATACTAGCATGGGAATTGGTCACATGGGAGAATATCAGCTGTTGGTGAGGAGTTAAAAAACATCACAGCTGAGATAGGGTAGCTGAATAGAGGAAGGAAAAGAGAGGCTAAGCTTGAATATGCAAGATAGTGCTAGCATGACTCTCTCAGTAACAGGTTTCTTAAGGGGGCTGTAAAAGATCAAAGGCATTTCTCTGGGGAGAAGGAGAGAGCTCTGCAGGACAGCTGAGGGACAGGTGTAATGGGGAAGGAGACTCCCTGACACAGACCAAAGGACAAATCCAAAGGAGAGAAACCACAGTGAAATTAGCTGATTTTAGCCCTCTGCAAAGACAAAGTGATTCTTGTTTTGTCAGTTGTTTAATCTGTATTTTCTTTTCTTTAGGCCAAATTCTGTCCCTCAGCATGTGTGGTTTGAAGTCCCATTGCTGTGACACTTGATAATCCTCATTTCCAGAATTATGTGTCTGACTTTCCAGTTCACATACAACATGGTCATCACACCCGTGTAATCACTGGTCTCTGAGAAACTGGGTGATTGTGTAAGCCTACCTATGTCCTAAGTGTGGTCTAATGGGCAGAGCAGGGGATGGGGAGTTCTGTTTTTCAGGGTTCTATTTCTGGCTCTTTGTATGACCTGAGGTCATGTCACCTTCCTGTATTTAGGGTTCCCCAATTGGGGTTAATGAAGCTGATGCAACGGGAGGCTTATGAAGCTTAATTAATTAATCTTTGTAAAGTGCTTTGAGATCCTGGAATGAAAGGGGAAAAGTATATTATTGTTATTGTTTATCTGATTCCTGCTGATGCATTTTAAGACTGCTATCCTTTCTACACAACAGATGCCTTTCCTTAGTAACATCATCCTATTTGAACTGCAAACAATACTATAATGTAACACCCTAGCTTTAAGTACACACCACAAACATTCAAATATTTAAACAAATTAGATTGCTCTCTAACTGAGGCAGCAAGCCTTGTGTGCTAGGAATAAATCATTTCCTTGGTTGGCCTCTTGGCTGGGCCACCCTTCCATTTACAGGAAACTCCAATGCTAAGCAGTAACAGGAAAGAAACAACTAGCCTTGTGTCATATTACTCACTTAGCATTTATGGTGAAGTGCTGCAGTCAATAAAGCAGACAAATTTCTAACACTGTGTGCTATCCAAACAAATCAGGCTTCTCCTGTTCTTCTAGAGAACTAAACCAGCCTGTTTTACCACTTAAATTGCTTAGATTCATTTTCAGACATATGTTGTGATTAAACAAAATAATATATACAGCAATTTGAGATGTGACCAATAAAATCCCAGTCAAAGACTCTGAGCATTTAGACAGACTGCCAAGCATAGGTGCTAGAACTAGGGGTGCTGCTGCACCCTCTGGCTTGAAGTGGATTCCATTATATCCATTATATACAGTTTGGTTCAATGGCTCTCAGCACAGGTGCCAGCTTCTTCCGAGTCCCAGGGGTGCTTAGCCCCCCCACGGTCCCACCCGCCTCCTTCCCCTAAGCTCCCACCCCCCCTGCCTCTTCCCACTGCCGCTCTTCCCCAGGTCCTGCCCTCACCCCTTCCCCAAGCCCCCGCCCTGCCTCTTCCCACCCACTTCTGTCCCCTCCTCTGAGTGTGCCCCATCCCCGCTCTTCCACCTCCCTCCCAGCACCTTCTGTGTGCTGTGGAACAGCTGATTGCAGTGGGTAGGAGACGCTGAGCGGGAGGAATTGATCAGCAGGGCTGCTGGTGGATGGGAGGCACTGGGGGGAAAGGGAGGGAGCTGGCTGCCGGTGGTGCTAAACACCCACTAATGTTTTTCAGTGGGTGCTCCAGCCCTGGAGCACCCACAGAGTTGGAGCCTATGGCTCTCAGCACCGCTGCTGCCAAGTATCGTTAATGCTTGTCCTACATAACACACCTTTAACCAGCCTATGTTTGCCAGATAGAGCTACGGCCTATCAATAAAATGAGCACAATTTCTGTTTTACAAATGACCGAGGAATATAAAGAAAGTGGCACCCATCTGTGTGCATTCAGTTTACTGCAAGTTCCCATGGTGAGCAGCCTTTCCTGCCAGACAAGTGGGGAACTGGACAGGATAATGATTCTGCATTCAAATGATCATTTTCCAAGTCTTGTGCTGATGGCAGCCATCTTGCTGAAGAGTGACCTCATTTATGAGCATCTCCAAGGGTCATGGACTACTTTCCTGTTGCCCTCTTTTTTTACTGGCAAAGAAACAGTGCCGCCCAGAGGATTCAGGGGGCCTGGGGCAAAGCAATTTTGGGGGCTCCTTCCATAAAAAAAAGTTGCAATGCTATAGTATAGTATATTGCCCCAGGGCCTAGGGCAAATTGCCCCACTTCCCTCCCCCCTCCCGCCCTGGGCGGCTCTGCAAAGAAAAGGGCCTTTGGAGATATTAAGGGGCAACTCAGATTTACAAAAAGAAAAGGAGTACTTGTGGCACCTTAGAGACTAACAAATTTATTTGAGCATAAGCTTTCGTGAGCTACAGCTCACTTCATCTGATGCATCCGATGAAGTGAGCTGTAGCTCACGAAAGCTTATGCTCAAATAAATTTGTTAGTCTCTAAGGTGCCACAAGTACTCCTTTTCTTTTTGCGAATACAGACTAACACGGCTGCTACTCTGAAACCTGTCATATTTACAGTGGATCTCTCTCTCCCTCCCTACCGACCAACCAACAGCCAGGGGGACTGCTAATAAGATTTACAATAACTAGACAGCACTAACTCAGCCATGCCCTTTAAATGAACACAGAGTTTTTGCCATCTTAATTCTTATCTTGAAAAACTCTGTATCTTTGGAATGTTGGAAGTATTTCACAAATATAACAAAATAAACTTCTGAAATAAAACTTTGCAGATTTGGCCAGCACTAACTACGTCAACCAGCGGAGAGTAAAATAAGAAGAAATGGCTTTCGTCCTTGTTAGAGAGACACTGTTCTTCTTCATTGCTATATAAGCTTCTCTGCATGGTCCTGTGATTTACAAAGCATGGGGAAGATATAGTGGGCCTAGTGTCCCTTGCTTCAGCATGAAGACGAGTGACTACTATAGCTTTTGTCTTAACTGGTGTCACTGTAGATGCATGTGTAGATGTGATGCAGAATTAATAGACTGCACGGCAAAGAAATTCCATAAGCATAGTGCCGGAAGACCAGGTAGATCATTTGTTATTGGTGTGATTTTTCAACAGCTTTTCACAGTACTACTACATAACCAACAGACCTCACTGGAAAATAGTTTTGCTCATTAATTTTTCTTCAAAAGTAGTTTTACTGCAAAAATAACCAGCTTGATGTTACTTCGTCTTTCTCTAAATACTCATTGCTCAAATCATGTTCTTAGTTACAGGTACCTAGGATTGCACAAGTGTAACTGAGGACAAAGTTAGTAGTATGTGCTCTTTGAGGAATGGGTATCTGAAAATCTTCCATAATCAGCACTTTATTGGTTCCTTCCCGTTCTCTGAGGAGTGAAGTCAGACACTTTGTGGCTGCTGAATTTTTCAGCATGAGGAAGAATTTGAAGGATCACTGATTGTAGCTGTCCTAACGACAGGAACATACTGTGCTTTTTGCATTAGTTATGTAAACTTTGTTGAGAAGGTCTTTATTTTTGAGCAAGATATTTTAGCATTGTTGCATATGAAAGATGGTATAGAATCATAGAATATCAGGGTTGGAAGGGATCTCAGGAGATCATCTAGTCCAACCCCCTGTTCAAAACAGGACCAATCCCCAACTAAATCATCCCAGCCAGGGCTTTGTCAAGCCTGACCTTAAAAACTTCTAAGGAAGGAGATTCCACCACCTCCCTAGGTAACACATTCCAGTCTTTCATCACTCTCCTAGTGAAAATTTTTTTCCTAATATCCAACCTAAACCTCCCCCTCTGCAACTTGAGACCATTACTCTGTGTTCTGTCATCTGCTACCATAAACCTGGAAATCCTGGACGCCCCATCATCTCAGGCATTGGCACCCTGACAGCAGGATTGTCTGGCTATGTAGACTCCCTCCTCAGGCCCTTCGTTACCAGCACTCCCAGCTATCTTCGAGACACCACCGATTTCCTGAGGAAACTACAGTCCATTGGTGATCTTCCTAAAAACACCATCCTAGCCACTATGGATGTAGAAGCCCTCTACACCAACATTCCACACAAAGATGGACTACAAGCCGTCAGGAACAGTATCCCCGATACTGTCACGGCTAACCTGGTGGCAGAACTTTGTGACTTTGTCCTGACCCATAACTATTTCACATTTGGTGACAATGTATACCTTCAAATCAGCGGCACTGCGATGGGTACCCGCATGGCCCCACAGTATGCCAACATTTTTATGGCTGACTTAGAACAACGCTTCCTCAGCTCTCGTCCCCTAATGCCCCTACTCTACTTGCGCTACATTGATGACATCTTCATCATCTGGACCCATGGAAAAGAAGCTCTTGAGGAATTCCACCATGATTTCAACAATTTCCATCCCACCATCAACCTCAGCCTGGACCAGTCCACACAAGAGATCCACTTCCTGGACACTATGGTGCTAATAAGCGATGGTCACATAAACACCACCCTATATCGGAAACCTACTGACCGCTATTCCTACCTACATGCCTCTAGCTTTCATCCAGATCATACCACTCGATCCATTGTCTACAGCCAAGCGCTACGATATAACCGCATTTGCTCCAACCCCTCAGACAGAGACAAACACCTACAAGATCTCTATCATGCATTCCTACAACTACAATACCCACCTGCTGAAGTGAAGAAACAGATTGACAGAGCCAGAAGAGTACCCAGAAGTCACCTACTACAGGACAGGCCCAACAAAGAAAACAACAGAACGCCACTAGCCATCACCTTCAGCCCCCAACTAAAACCTCTCCAACGCATCATCAAGGATCTACAACCTATGCTGAAGGACGAGCCATCGCTCTCTCAGATCTTGGGAGACAGACCAGTCCTTGCTTACAGACAGCCCCCCAATCTGAAGCAAATACTCACCAGCAACCACACACCACACAACAGAACCACTAACCCAGGAACCTATCCTTGCAACAAAGCCCGTTGCCAACTCTGTCCACATATCTATTCAGGGGATACCATCATAGGGCCTAATCACATCAGCCACACTATCAGAGGCTCGTTCACCTGTGCATCTACCAATGTGATATATGCCATCATGTGCCAGCAATGCCCCTCTGCCATGTACATTGGCCAAACTGGACAGTCTCTACGTAAAAGAATGAATGGACACAAATCAGACGTCAAGAATTATAACATTCAAAAACCAGTTGGAGAACACTTCAATCTCTCTGGTCACTCGATCACAGACCTAAGAGTGGCTATACTTCAACAAAAAAGCTTCAAAAACAGACTCCAACGAGAGACTGCTGAATTGGAATTAATTTGCAAACTGGATACAATTAACTTAGGCTTGAATAGAGACTGGGAATGGATGAGTCATTACACAAAGTAAAACTATTTCCCCATGGTATTTCTCCCTCCCACCCCACCCCCCACTGTTCCTCTGATATTCTTGTTAACTGCTGGAATTAGCCTACCTGCTTGTCACCATGAAAGGTTTTCCTCCTTCCCCCCCCTGCTGTTGGTGATGGCTTATCTTAAGTGATCACTCTCCTTACAGTGTGTATGATAAACCCATTGTTTCATGTTCTGTGTGTGTGTGTGTGTATATAAATCTCTCCTCTGTTTTTTCCACCAAATGCATCCGATGAAGTGAGCTGTAGCTCACGAAAGCTTATGCTCTAATAAATTTGTTAGTCTCTAAGGTGCCACAAGTACTCCTTTTCTTTTTGCGAATACAGACTAACACGGCTGCTACTCTGAAACCTGCTACCACTGAGAACAGTCTAGATCCATCCTCTTTGGAACCCCCTTTCAGGTAGTTGAAAGCAGCTATCAAATCTCCCCTCATTCTTCTCTTCCGCAGACTAAACAATCCCAGTTCCCTCAGCCTCTCCTCATAAGTCATGTGTTCCAGTCCCCTAATTGTTTTTGTTGCCCTCCGCTGGACACTTTCCAATTTTTCCACATCCTTCTTGTAGTGTGGGGCCCAAAACTGGACACAGTACTCGAGATGAGGCCTCACCAATGTCGAATAGAGGAGAACGATCACGTCCCTCAATCTGCTGGCAATGCCCCTACTTATACATCCCAAAATGCCATTGGCCTTCTTGGCAATGAGGGCACACTGTTGACTCATATCCAGCTTCTCCTCCACTGTAACCCCTAGGTCCTTTTCTGCAGAACTGCTACCTAGCCATTCAGTCCCTAGTCTGTAGTAGTGCATGGGATTCTTCCGTCCTAAGTGCAGGACTCTGCACTTGTCCTGGTGGAACCTCATCAGATTTCTTTTGGCCCAATCCTCTAATTTGTCTAGGTCCCTCTGTATCCTATCCCTACCCTCCAGCGTATCTACCTCTCCTCACAGTTTAGTGTCATCTGCAAACTTGCTGAGGGTGCAATTCATACCATCCTCCAGATCATTTATGAAGATATTGAACAGAACCGACCTGAGGACCGACCCTTGGGGCACTCCACTTGATACCGGCTGCCAACTAAACATAGAGCCATTGATCATTACCCGCTGAGCCCGACAATCTAGCCAACTTTCTATCCATCTTATAGTCCATTCATCCAGCCCATACTTCTTTAACTTGCTGGCAAGAATACTTTGGGAGACCGTGTCAGAATCTTTGCTAAAGTCAAGGAACGTCCACTGCTTTCCCCTCATCTACAGAGCCAGTTATCTCATCATAGAAGGCAATTAGATTAGTCAGGCATGACTTGCCCTTAGTGAATCCATGCTGACTGTTCCTGATCACTTTCCTCTCCTCTAAGTGCTTCAGAATTGATTCCTTGAGGACCTGCTTCATGATTTTTCCAGGGACTGAGGTAAGGCTGACTGGCCTGTAGTTCCCAGGATCCTTCTTCTTCCCTTTTTAAAGATGGGCACTACATTAGCTTTTTTCCAGTCATCTGGGATTTCCCCTGATCGCCATGAGTTTTCAAAGATAATGGCCAATGGCTCTGCAATCACATCCGCCAACTCCTTTAGCACTCAGTTGCAGCGCATCTGGCCCCAGGGAGTTGTTCTCATCCAGCTTTTCTAAATAGTCCCGAACCACTTCTTTCTCCACAGAGGGCTGGTCACCTCCTCCCCATGCTGTGCTGCCCAGTGCAGTAGACTGGGAGCTGATCTTGTTCGTGAAGACAGAGGCAAAAAAAGCATTGAGTACATTAACTCTTTCCACATTCTCTGTCACTAGGTTGCCTCCCTCATTCAGTAAGGGGCCAACACTTTTCTTGACTTTCTTCTTGTTGCTAACAGACCTGAAGAAACCCTTCTTGTTACTCTTAACATCTCTTGCTAGCTACAATGCCAGGTGTGATTTGGCCTTCTTGATTTCACTCCTGCATGCCCGAGCAATATTTTTATACTCTTCCCTGGTCATTTGTCCAATCTTCCACTTCTTGCAAGCTTCTTTTTTGTGCTTATGATCAGCAAGGATTTCACTGTTAAGCCAAGCTGGTCACCTGCCATATTTACTATTCTTTCTACACATCGGGATGTTTGTCCCTGTAACCTCAATAAGGATTCTTTAAAATACAGCCATGATTCACGACTCTGAAACCTGTCATTATGACTCAGGGACTTGTATTTTAATCAGGCTTTGGCTGTGATATTCAAAAAACCAAGGTGGGGCCACTGGTATTTGTTCTGTGATGACAACAGCTTCCAGTGAAATCACAATGTCTTTTAAGTATTCTCTGAAGGGGACTTGTGAGGGGAAACATCTACTTTGGGAGAAAGAAAAGAGACTCCAGAAACATCAGTATGTGGCAGCACAGCCACATGGAGCTGGCAACTCTACTTCCTGGGGCTTGGGGAAACTTTCTAGAGTTTAATTTTGGGTGGGTTCCCACTCCTTGAGTTTTGTTCTGAATTTTTTTCAAATATCAACTTCGAAGCAATACTCAACTAAGGAAGGAAGGATGGACACTTTAGCACATCTCAGTGGATTTGTGTTGTCTTTGACTCTGGCACAGACTGCATGGGTGACTTCTGACAAGTGACTTTTTCTCTCTGTGCCTCATTTCCCCATCTGTAAAATGGGGAAAATAATACTTCCCTACCCCTCAGAGCTGTTGGGAAAATACATCTATGTATACTGGACAGGCGCCATGATACTTTGTTGATGGGGCCATGTAAAACCATCTATCTTAGATAAATATTTTGCCTTTTTTTCAAAAATAATAAATCAATGATGTTTGATTAAAATTGAGCCAGGTTTATTTGAAAGGCCCAGGAACACTGATGACCGTGTAGATGATCCTGTGCCAAATTTTGCTTTTTGTCACAAAACCTTTGCACAGCTCAGCGTAGCATCCTGAGCCACTTAATCAGAAACTGACTAACATAAAGGATACCGTCTTGCTCCCTTTGAAGTTAATGAGAATTTTGCCATCACTTCATTGAGAGTAGGAGCAGGAACAGGGACACTAAAAAACAAAACAAAGCCCAAGGTGCCTCACCACTACTGTGAAACCTGTCCAGTACAAGACTTGGGGTAATGCCCACAACACATTGTCATGCCAGTAATGGTATTAAAATAGGAGCTGTAGGAAGTAGTGTATTGAGAATTGTGAAATTTAGGGCTGTGTGTATCAATATAATGAATGATTTGACAGGTATGGAAATTATTACACAGTCAAACATAAAATGACAATAATAGTTTATCTGAACTGCTTTAAGGGCTTCAAAAACAAACAAAAACAATTTGGTATGTTTGACCTAAAGCCCAGAAACTTATTTTGCTAGTATTAATAATTATATATATGTATTGCAGTGTTTTCGTAGCCATGTTGGCCCAGGAGATGAGAGAGATAAGGTGAGAAAGGTAATGTCTTTTATTGCACCAACTTCTGTCCGTGGAAGGCACAGGCTTTCGAGCTACACCTCAAGAAGAGCTCTGTGTAGCTCGAAAGCATGTCTCTCTCACCGGCAGAACTTGGTCCAATAAAAGATATTCCCTCCCTCACCTTATCTCTCATTTATATATATAAAAATCCAAAATGGGGTTTCTCTTTCCATTGGCCTTCACTGTTTTCAAAGTCTTTGTTGTTTGTGGCATGCAATGCACACTTGGCAATTTTGGTTAGTATCTAATATCCTCTTGAACATCCTATGCTATGGATATTAGGTGTTTTAAATGCTCTTCATTATGTAATGTCATAAGTCCCTGAGAAGGAGATTTGGCCCTGATCCAGCAAAGCAATTAAACATTTGCTTAATGTTAAGCAAATGCCTGAGGGTATGTCTACACTACGAAATTAGGTCGAATTTATAGAAGTCGGTTTTGTAGAAAGCGTTTTTATACAGTCGAGTGTGTGTGTCCCCACACAAATGCTCTAAGTGCATGTAGTCGGTGGACTGTGTCCACAGTACTGAGGCAACAGTTGACTTCCGGAGTTTTGCACTGTGGTAGCTATCCCACAGTTCCCACAGTCTCCACCGCCCATTTGAATTCTGGGTAGAAATCCCAGTGCCTGATGGGGCTAAAACATTGTAGCGGGTGGTTCTGGGTACATATCGTCAGGCCCCCGTTCCCTCCCTCCCTCCGTAAAAGCAAGGGCAGACAATCATTTTGCACCTTTTTTCTTGAGTTAACTGTGCAGATGCCCTACTACGGCAAGCATGGAGCCCGCTCAGCTCACCGTCATCGTATGGCTCCTGGGTGCTGGCGGACATGGTACTGCATTGCTACACAGCAGCAGTTTATTGCCTTTTGGCAGCAGACAGTGCAGTATGACTGGTAGCCATCGTCGACGTAGTCCTGGGTGCTCTTTTAACCGGGCACCTGGGCAAACATGGGAGTGACTCAGCCGGGTCATTTCACTTGTTTCATCTCATGGCGATTGAGTCCTACCAGCAGTGCACTGTCTTTTAATTTGCAGCCAGAAGAATACGATGGCCAGTAGTCATACTGCAACGTCTTCTGCTGAGCACCCAGGAGATGACGATGGCTAGCGGTCGTACTGCACAGTCTGCTGCCAGCATGATGTATAAAGATAGATGAAGTGGCTCAAAACAAGAAATAGACCAGATTTGTTTTGTATTCATTTTCTCTTCCCTCCCTCCCTCCCTCTGTGAAATCAACGGCCTGCTAAACCCAGTTTTGAGTTCTTTCTTTGAGGTTTTGAGTTCTATCCTTGAGGCGGCCATTCAGTTTCTGGCAAAGCCACCCCCTTTGTTGATTTTAATTCCCTATAAGCCAACCCTGTAAGCCATGTCGTCAGTTGCCCCTCCCTCCGTCAGGGCAACAGCAGACAATGGTTCCGCGCCTTTTTTCTGTACAGTCGCCATACCACGGCAAGCATGGAGCCCGCTCAGATCACTTTGGCAATTAGGAGCACATTAAACACCACACGCATTATCCAGCAGTATATGCGGCACCAGAACCTGGCAAAGCGAAACCGGGCGAGTAGGCGACATCAGCGCGGTGACGAGAGTTGTGAGGACATGGACACAGACTTCTCTCAAAGCACGGGCCCTGCCAATGTGGGCATCACGGTGATAATGGGGCAGGTTCATGCGGTGCAATGCCGATTCTGAGCTCGGGAAACAAGCACAAACTGGTGGGACCGCATAGTGTTGCAGGTCTGGGATGATTCCCAGTGGCTGCGAAACTTTCGCATGCGTAAGGGCACTTTCATGGAACTTTGTGACTTGCTTTCCCATGCCCTGAGGCGCAAGAATACCAAGATGAGAGCAGCCCTCACAGTTGAGAAGCGAGTGGCAATAGCCCTGTGGAAGCTTGCAACGCCAGACAGCTACCGGTCAGTCGGGAATCAATTTGGAGTGGGCAAATCTACTGTGGGGGCTGCTGTGATGCAAGTAGCCAACGCAATCAAAGGTCTGCTGATATCAAGGGTAGTGACGCTGGGAAATGTGCAGGTCATAGTGGATAGCTTTGCTGCAATTGGGATTCCCTAACTGTGGTGGGGCCATAGATGGAACTCATATCCCTATCTTGGCACCGGGGCACCAAGCCAGCGAGTACATAAACCGCAAGGGGTACTTTTCAATAGTGCTGCAAGCACTGGTGGATCACAAGGGATGTTTCAGCAACATCAACGTGGGATGGCCGGGAAAGATGGCTCACATCTTCAGGAGCTCTGGTCTGTTTCAAAAGCTGCAGGAAGAGACTTTCTTCCCAGACCAGAAAATAACCGTTGGGGATGTTGAAATGCCTATAGTTATCCTTGGGGACCCAGCCTACCCCTTAATGCCATGGCTCATGAGGCCATACATAGGCAGCCTGGAGAGTAGTCAGGAGCTGTTCAACTAGAGGCTGAGCAAGTGCAGAACAGTAGTAGAATGTGCATTTGGACGTTTAAAAGTGCGCTGGCGCAGTTTACTGACTCGGTTAGACCTCAGTGAAACCAATATTCCCACTGTTATTACTGCTTGCTGTGCGCTCCACAATATCTGTGAGAGTAAGGGGAAGATGTTTATGGCAGGGTGGGAAGTTGAGGCAAATCGCCTGGCTGCTGGTTACGCACAGCCAGACACCAGGGCGGTTAGAAGAGCACAGGAGGGTGCGGTGCACATCAGAGAAGCTTTGAAAACCAGTTTCATGACTGGCCAGGCCACGGTGTGAAAGTTCTGTTTGTTTCTCCTTGATGAAATCCCCCGCCCCTTGGTTCACTCTACTTCCCTGTAGGCTAACCACCCTCCCCACCTCCCTTCAATCACTGCTTGCAGAGGCAATAAAGTCATTGTTGCTTCACATTCATGCATTCTTTATTAATTCATCACACAAATAAGGGGATAATTACCAAGGTAGCCCAGGAGGGGTGGTGGAGGAGCGAAGGACAAGGCCACACAGCACTTTAAAAGTTTAAAACTTATTGAATGCCCGCCTTCTGTTGCTTGGGCAATCCTCTGGGGTGGAGTGGCTGGGTGGCCAGATGCCCCCCCACCGCGTTCTTGGGCGTCTGGGTGAGGAGGCTATGGAACTTGGGGAGGAGGGCAGTTGGTTACACAGGGGCTGTAGCGGTGGTCGGTGCTTCTGCTGCCTTTTCTGCAGCTCAACCGTACACTAGAGCATATTAGTTTGATCCTCCAGCAGCCTCAGCATTGAATCCTGCCTCCTCTCATCACGCTGCTGCCACCTTTCAGCTTCAGCCTTCTCTTCAGCCCGCCACCTCTCCTCCCAGTCATTTTGTGCTTTCCTGCACTCTGACATTGTCTGCCTCCATGCATTCGTCTGTGCTCTGTCAGTGTGGGAGGACAGCATGAGCTCAGAGAACATTTCATCGCCTTCTAATCTTCGCTAGCCTTTGGGAAGGAGAAGATCCTGTGATCCTTGAAACACATGCAGCTGGTGGAGAAAAAAAAAGGGATAGTGGTATTTAAAAAGACACATTTTTATAGAACAATGAGTACACTCTCTTTCACGGTAAACCTTGCTGTTAACATTACATACATAGCACATGTGCTTTCGTTACAAGGTCGCATTTTGCCTCCCCCACCCCGCATGGCTAACAGCGGGGAACATTTCTGTTCAACCATAGGCAAACAGCCCAGCAGGAACGGGCCCCTCTGAATGTCTTCTTAAGAAAATCACCCTATTTCAACCAGGTGACCATGAATGATATCACTCTCCTGAGGATAACACAGAGAGATAAAGAACGGATGTTGTTTGAACACCAGCAAACATACACTGCAATGCTTTGTTCTACAATGATTCCCGAGTACGTGCTACTGGCCTGAAGTGGTAAAATGTCCTACCATGGTGGATGGAATAAGGCTGCCCTCCCCAGAAATCTTTTGCAAAGGCTTTGGGAGTACATCCAGGAGCACCACGAATGCCAGGGCAAATTAATCATTAACCATGCTGGCTTTTAAACCTTGTATAGTATTTTAAAAGGTACACTCACCAGAGGTCCCTTCTCCACCTGGTGGGTCCGGGAGGCAGCCTTGGGTGGGTTCGGGGGTACTGGCTCCAGGTCCAGGGTGAGAAACAGTTCCTGGCTGTCGGGAAAACCGGTTTCTCTGCTTGTTTGCTGTGAGCTATCTACAGCCTCCTCATCATCATCTTCCTCGTCCCCAAAACCTGCTTCCGTGTTGCCTCCATCTCCATTGAAGGAGTCAAACAATACAGCTGGGGTAGTGGTGGCTGAATCCCCTAAAATGGCACGCAGCTCATCATAGAAGCGGCATGTTTGGGGCTCTGACCTGGAGCGGCCATTCGCCTCTCTGGTTTTCTGGTAGGCTTGCCTCAGCTCCTTAAGTTTCACGCGGCACTGCTTCGGGTCCCTGTTATGGCCTCTGTCCTTCATGCCCTGGGAGATTTTCACAAATGTTTTGGCATTTCGAAAACTGGAACGTAGTTCTGATAGCACGGATTCCTCTCCCCATACAGCGATCAGATCCCATACCTCCCGTTCGGTCCATTCTGGAGCTCTTTTGTGATTCTGGGACTCCATCATGGTCACCTCTGCTGCTGAGCTCTGCATGGTCACCTCTGCTGATGAGTCCTGCATGGTCACCTGCAGCTTGCCACACTGGCCAAACAGGAAATTGAAATTCAAAAGTTTGCAGGCCTTTTCCTGTCTACCTGGTCAGTGCATCTGAGTTGAGAGTGCTGTCCAGAGCGGTCACAATGGAGCACTCTGGAATAGCTCCCGGAGGCCAATACCATCTAATTGCGTCCACAGTACTCCAAATTCGACCCAGCAAAACTGATTTCAGTGCTAGTCCCCTTGTCGGGGGTGGAGTAAGGAAATCGATTTTAAGAGCCCTTTAAGTCGAAAAAAAGGGCTTCATCATGTGGATGAGTGCAGGGTTACATCAATTTAACGCTGCTAAATTCGACCTCAACGCCTAGTGTAGACCAGGGCTAAATGTTTGTAGGATCAGGCCTTAGTGCTGGGTCTGGTTCTCAGAATGATGGGGCTCATGTTACTGAAGTCTGGTAAATGAAAGCTTCACAAGAAGTTTCCTTATAGATTTTTCTTGTAAAGTGAGGGGTCCAGGTGTAACTGATTTGCAGGAAATGCAGCCGGGGGGAGGGGGGGAGTTTGCATTCTGTTTTGTATTTATCTGGTGTAGTTTCATTATTGCATAACAAAAGAATGATGTGTTTCCTTTGTCATGAGCCAGGCTGGTCTAGTTGACCTAGAAGATGCTGTGCAAACACACATGAAGTCACAATCCTTCCTCTGAAAAACCTTACAACCTAAAAAGGGTTCTTGCTAGCCTAGTGTGCTGACCAAGTTATATTTTATATTCACTCTAATTAAATCAAACTCTGCAATTTCAGTAGGAAAAGGTATTCTTCACTTCTCATTCCAAAATCTTGTATGTAGTATGGCTGTGTGCTGTTAAACAGCTGCTTTGTTCCTCCTCAGAAGTAGCTGCATTTCAGTGGTGGATGAAATGATCACTGTGTATAGTTTCTATACCAGCTCAAGTTTATTTAATACCGCAAGATCCCTTATCATGAAAGATGCTAGTTACATATGATATTATCATTACAAATAATAGTTCTTCTATTGTATTTTACACCCAAAGGACTCACTTTTTTACAGCATTAATTAAGCTTTTTTTAACCTCATTTGTGGTAGAGAAGTATTGATTTCAGTGGGAGCAGGATTTTGCCTATTATATCCATTATACAGATGGATAATTTGAGGGAGAGAGAGATGAAATGATGTGCTCTAGGTCACACAATGAATTTGTGGCAGAAACCCATTAATCCAGACTGTCTCTTCTGCTAAAACCTGTGTCTCCTGCAAGAGCCATGGTGTTTCCTTGTTTTTATATGTTAATTTATTTTGGTAAGTGACAAAAGTTCTCTTGACGCACAGAAACTCTGCTGGTGCTGCAGGGTAGTTCCTGAAACCCTTTCTCCAAGTCTCTGACAATTCTTCTCTGAAAGGTGTGGAGTCTTGCACTGGAACTAACTGCACCATGAAGGGGTAAACTCTTCGCAGTTTTTCCTCCCCTCTTCCAAAGTAGCTTGCAATAAACAAACATTTCACAGTCAGTTTCTAAGATATTGCCTGGAGTTCAGGGCAGCCCCCAGCGGGACATTGAGGCAAATAGTGTAAGAAGATTTTTAAAAGGGCTGGGAGTGGGTAATATTATGGTCATTGATAACATTTACAAGGATAGAAGCTAAAAGACAGTGAGCCCAATCCCCTCCCCAGGCTGTACATTACATGCCACAAATCAATAGCAAAACTCCCAGTGCCTTCTCCAGGAGCAGGACTGGGCCCAATGTAATACAAGTAACATGCTCTTCAGAGTGTAAACTCATCACCTGCTGGAGTAGCAAGTCCTGATGTGTAAAATTTGGCTAAGGAGCATTATGGTTTATTTGTTTTATTGGGTATTTTTCTTCCTCTGAATCAGCAGGTATAGGCTACTACCAGAGGGCCAAGAGACTATTGGTCTTATACATTACTTAGCCTACCAGTCTCTAATAGGACAGGTTTCAAAGTAGCAGCCGATGAAGTGAGCTGTAGCTCACGAAAGCTTATGCTCAAATAAATTTGTTAGTCTCTAAGGTGCCCCAAGTACTCCTTTCCTAATAGGACAATTTTTACTTGTATGGTATTTTATCATTTTAATTAAGTTCTTAAGACAAATGGGTGGAAGGTGTTCAAGGTTCTTGTTCTGCTAATCAGGAGAGTATTCTTTCTTAGGCAGTGAGCTCTGTGCCACAAGTGGGTGGGGCGGTGGTATTTAGCACGTTGCACATTGGGAGCACTATCTGCATACGAATAAATAACAAGAAGAAAGTGAGGATCTCACCAGCACAATTAGATGGGTCACAAAATTGTTAACAGGGGGAACTAGCTATTGGGTTCAGAATTCTCTAGGGATGTCAGGAGATAGTAAGTTTTGCACATTCTTTCACTTTTAGCTAGACATTTCCCTGGGCCATGTGGCCTGAGAGGTCCCCTATGCTAGCAGCTGTTACCTGATTATTAATCCACTGCAGTGCTGGGTTGATGCTTTCTGCTTTTTAAATCATTCAGGTTGTTAGAATTATAGAGGCTGTGCTTAGAGCTCAGTAGATACAAAAAGAATTTTCATTCCATGTAATAACACCTTATTACTATCTATAGTAGCAAAGTATGCTTAATTAGAGGTTTGGTTTTATTGCAATCTGAAAAAGTTTCAGATTTCTTTCAGAAGAAAGAGTTATGAATTCACAGTCCTTTTGGTAGCAATCAGCATGGTTCTTCCTAGGAATTCAAAGGCTCCCAACACGTCCATAAGAACAGATTTTGGAAGGGAACATTCATCACAAAATCCTCCAAGACTGTCTCCAAAACTGGACTAAATGTTCCAACAAATATAAAGGAGATAGCCCTGTGCTAAAATGAAGAAACTACTTCTCCAACATTTTGATAGACAGCTCAAGCTATCGAAAGAGAGGAAACAAAGCTTGGGCTATTGATTTCTTTACTGTGGGACCTACTTTAAAATTTGACTTTCCAGAGACTCAAAACATTTAATACCAGTAAATGGAATAAACCATCACTAATATAAGCAGTTCACAAGAAACTGACACAGCAGAGTTGGTCATGGTTATTCCATTAAACAAGTTAAAAATATCAATAGCACCAAGTAACTTAGGAGCCAAAGTTCTATTGAAAGTCAAGCGTATCAACACAGAGATTGCATTATCATACTATTCTCTGAATAATTAAATTGCATGGGAACTAAAAGTCAATTACAATACTAAGAAAAAAATAAACATGTTGCAATAATGTGGAAACCACTGGGGATATCTAGAAGGGAATAAGGTCACAAGGCAGCAGCTGTATTTACCAGCTTAAACAAGATTTGGCCATTGAAAATCTACAACTTAAAGGTTCATTGTTAGATCTTTAACTCAGCTGTTATTTCCATATTAACATATGGATGTGAAAGATGGAAGTCCACCAAAGGTATAGGCAGATGTCTATATGCCTTCAAAAGAAATTGCCTTAGAAATATTCTAGGTATTAAACTGAATTACTTTATAACAAATACCACAGTTTGTTAGTGTTCAACAACCCCTGACCTATAATGTTATCCAACAGAGAAGATGAAAATATTTGAGACGTATGAAGAATGAAGCAAGTGTGTCTTCCATGGCAAGTACACCACTGGGCAGCTGGAGAAATGCAAAAAGAGCCATCCCATCCTTTGAACAGTACTCAGAGAGGGAAAACTTATAGGACTTAACAACATAGAGGACATGCAAAGAGCAGCCCAGGATAGACCAGAATGATCAGGGCCGACTCTAGGTTTTTTGCCACCCCAAGCAAAAAATTTGCTGCCCCAAGCTCTGAGAGTGCAACTGCCCAAGGGAAAAAAAAAAAAAAGTGGCCGGAAAACCACCCCTGGAATTGTGCTACCCCAAGCACGTGCTTGCTTTGCTGGTGCCTAGAGCTGGTCCTGAGAATGATGGAACCTTTTCCATGCCCTAAGCAATGTCTGATGGTGTTGGAATTACTCAGATTTGGAGGATAAGAAAGGGATTCCTCTTTGGGTTTATCACAGCAGTGAAATGGAAAGTGAAAATGCGACTCCTTTGTTAAAATGTGAGGTACACACTCACAGGGATACCGGGGACAATGCAGCCAGCACACAGTGCCTAAGGATTCTATTTTATCTGATGATGGATATTTTTTCCTTCCTTGCTGTTTTTTCACATGGAGGAAGAGGAGGAATGAAGGACAAAGTGCAAACTACCAGCCATGATATCCTTCGGCCAGGGAGGGAGCAGCTGGTTTCCCTATCAGCCATAATGACCACCCACTATTACTTTGTGGGAACATGTGTGCTTACACTCCGTCTTGAAGGAGAGATTGAGAAACTCCCTCACTAGGTTTGAATTTAGATGTCGCTTGCGGTTACAGTTCCCACATACAAATCTGACTCTGAAGGGTTAATGGGAATTGGTCATGCACGTCCCTCTAGGCCAATGGAAGAATTTTTGTGTTGACTAGTTTAGCTACTGCCTCTTGGAGAGCTGGATTTACTACACTGATGGAATAACCTCTTTTATAGCTGTAATATGTCTACACTACAGTGATACAGCAGCGTGATCTGCTGCAAGACCTTGGGCAGATCACTTTTTTTCTCTAGACCTGTTTTCCTCTCATTCTTTCTCTATTTTATCTATTTAGACTATAAGGGCTTTGGGGAAGGGACTTTTTCTTGTTACATATATGTACAGAACCTAATAGAATGGGGCCCTTGTCTTGTTGCGGCCTCTAGGAGATTTTGTATTATAAATAATAATAATGATTTTATTTATTTTATTTACTTTAGTTTAAAAATATCTTTAAAATGACTCAGAACCATCTAGTTGGGCACGCTGTAACCCTATGCAACCCTATGGTCTTAAGAAGAAAAGGAGTATTTGTGGCACCTTAGAGACTAACAAATTTATTTGAGCATAAGCTTTCATGAGCTACAGCTCACTTCATCCGATGAAGTGAGCTGTAGCTCATGAAAGCTTATGCTCAGATAAATTTGTTAGTCTCTAAGGAGTCATAATAGAGGGTCTGATCCTCATTTACTTTATACTGCAATGTCAGTGTAACGGGACCGTAAAGTGGAAATAAAGTACATTTTACAGTTACATGTATGTGAACTTTAAGGAGCAGAGTAAAGGGACTTAAGTGTAAATGAGAATCTGGTGCAGAAAATATTGATAATTGGGTAGTTTTCATGTTTTTACTATAATGGAAAAAGTATTTTAGTTAGCATGACAGCTGATCTCTCCACTCCTGCTTTGCGTTCTCTACTTGTCGAGATGGTGGCTTCCTGTTATTTGTTATTTGTTTCAATTAGCTTGTTTAAGAAACATTTATTTTTTCCTGGTTGCTTCTTGTATGCAGTTCAGAGTGATGCATAGAATTTTATTTATATGATCCTTGAGTTTTCCTTGATACATGAGCCAGCCGAACGGGAATAACAGCATCCAGAAAGACAACTCCACAACGATTCTTAGGGCCCAGATAAACATGCATTGCACAGTGAAGAAGGAGAGGAAACTCACTAATTTATCCTCCTCTCTCTCTCTCTCTCTCTCTCTCTGGATGTGGTTTGCAGGCCAGGCTCCCCCTGGGGGAATGTGTGAAACAGGAGAGTATGAGAGAGAAGAAATGGCAGAGAATTCCAATCAAATACAGGTGGTGATCAGGGATCCTAGAAATCCGTTTGCCACAGAAAAATGCACAAAAATGCTGAATTTGCATTTTTATAGAGAATCTTTAGTTTTTATATTTTGTGAAAAAATAAACATATATTAACTAAATTTTACCGACAGTGCCAGAGTCACTTATTCAATGTGCACAACCGTCCCTTCTTGTCATTGATTTTTGAATGTGCTGACTGCCCGAGCCCAACCACCCGAGCAGCTGGTGATTCGGTTACAGGGCTGGCCTTACCATGAGGCGAACTGAGGCAGACTGTGGGGGGGCGCCAGAGTGTAGAAAACTGTGTCTGCTGCTAGTGCATCTGGATTCTTTCTGCTGGAGATGCACAGTGATGGTGGAGTGCTGTGCTGGAGGAAGGAGGGCACAAGAGACAGAACAGGCAGGCAGGAGAAAAGGGGAGAGGGAATCACAGAAAGCAGCAGGAGCTGCAGGGAGAGAGAGGAGGAGGAGCCCCTTAGGTACCCCTCTAGCACCCCCTGGACTGGGACTGATTAACCCAAGCATCTCAGGGAGCTTCCTGTTTCGTGCTGCTTCCCTGAATCCACTTGAGGAGAACAGGCAGTCAACTGAAGTAGTAGGAGCCAGATAGGCCCTTAAGATGCTGATCTCTTCCCTCACTCAGGCCCTGCTACCAGCCTGCTTATTTATCCCCTTCAATTGAGTGTTGAGAGCCACTATAGCTGGCACAGAACTGAAGTCATGAGTGAAAGAAGAAAACACCTCTCTGGGGCAGCATTTGGAAAAAGAAAGGAAGCAAAGGAAGCTTTTCTATCTAAGCAGGAAGGAGATCTCCTGAGATACATAGACACAAATGATCCTGGTGAGCCTTCTGGCCCCAGTGAGGATGTGAGTGGTGAGGAGATGCCTGATCTTCCAGTTAGTCAGAGTGCAGGTGACCTGGCAGCTACTGCAGCATCCATATCTCCATCTCAAATGGATGTAACCCTGCACATTCCTGAAGAAAAGTGTAGATCAGAGAAGAGTGTGGTGGAGGCGCAAGAAACAGCTGCTGCTGAGTTTAGTTCCTTAGGTCTAGATGATCTGGGACTGTGGACTCACTTGAGCAGTAGCCTGAGGGACTTCCTTGTACTGCATGGGCCACAGCAAATGAAAAACTTCATGTTCTCCAAAGACAATGAAAATAGAAGTTTCCATGCAACACATTACTGGCATGAAATCCCCAATGGTGACAAAGTGCAGAGGCCATGGCTTATGTACTCAAAACCCCAGAATGCTGCATACTGTTTTTGTTGCAAACTCTTCCAGTCTAACGTTCCAGCCACATTGGGTTCTACAGGAACAAAGGACTGGAAAAATCTGGCGAGAAATCTGGCATGCCAGGAGAAGGCAGCAAATCACCAGAGAGCATTCTATACGTGGAAAAAGCTTGAGATGAGACTAAAGTTAAAGGCCATAGATGATCAGCATCAAGAGAAGATTGCATCAGAATCTCTTTACTGGCTGGATGTTTTGAAAAGGCTCACTGCCATTGTGAGAATGCTTGCTACCCAAAACCTAGCACTGCGTGGCACTTCAGATCAGCTGCATGTGCCAAACAATGGAAACTTCCTTAAAACTGTGGAGCTGATGGCTGAGTTTGATGCTGTTCTCCAGGAGCATCTAAGAAGAGTCACCACCCGAGAAATGTACACACACCACTACCTTGGAAAAACAATTCAAAATGAGATCATAAAGTTACTGGTAACAAAAGTCAAACAGAAGATTGTGGCAGATCTGAATTCAGCAAGATATTACTCTGTTTTTCTGGACTGCACACCTGACATCAGCCATATGGAACAAATTATTTTAATGGTGTGTTTTGTAACAACAGTAGAACCTAGTGAAAATGTCCCTACAATGGTGACTGTCAGAGAGCATTTTCTAGACCGTATTGACATTGATGATACTACAGGAGCTGGTATGACAAATGTGCTTCTTAAAAAGCTGGAAGATACGGGAATTGCAATAGCTGACATGAGAAGTCAGGGCTACAATAATGGTGCTAACATGGGAGGAAAGAACAGAGCAGTGCAGACACGGATCCGAGATTTAAACCCTTGAGCTTTTTTTGTCCCATGCAGTTCTCATTCATTGAACTTGGTGGTCAGTGATGCAGCATCAGCTTCTAGTGAGGCTCCTGAATTTTTTAATATAATTCAAAGCATCTATGTATTTTTCTTTGCGTCAACTTATCAATGGCAAATTTTGAAGCAACATCTGGGAATATCCTCTCTGACACTGAAATCACTGAGTGCCACACGATGGGAAAGTCGAGTGGAGGTGATAAAGCCTATCAAACACCAGATTGGGAAGATAGATGATGCCATAGTTGCCATTATGGAGGAAAATGCTATGACAGGAACTGTTCATGGGAGAACAGTGGCAGAGGGAAATGGAATCACCAGAAACTTACATAATTTCAAATTTCTGTGTGGCTTAGTGTTGTGGCATGACATACTGTTTGAAATAAATGTTGTAAGCAAGAGACTCCAAGGTGTTGACCTTGATATATCTGGAGTAATGGAACAACTGGACAAAGCAAAGTCTTACTGGTCAGATTTACTGGTCACAATTTCAAAATGTTCTGAAGAGTGCACAGAAGTTGGCAGAGGAACTTCACTATTTTCCTACTCATTCAAGAATTTTCCCACTCATTCAAGCTATTTTCCCACCCATTCAAGAATACAAGTCACTGAAAAAGAAGACATTTTGATTATGAGGCACAGGATAATCCCATAAGAGACCCCAAACAACAATTCAAAGTTGAATTCTTTAACCAGGTGCTAGGTTGTGCAATACAGTCAGTTGAAGAACATTTCATGCAGCTCAAGGAACACAGCAGTATATTTGGAATGTTGTATGATATTCCAAAAGTCCTCACTATACCTGAAGAGGACCCACAACAGCAATGCAGAGAACTAGAGACAGTGTTGACACATGATGACATGCGCTATATTGATGTGAGTGATTTAGGTGATGAACTGAAAGTCCTTTCAAGATACATTTCAGCAGGATCAACTCCAAAGGCTGTTCTGGAATATATGTGCACAAATAAGATGACCACCCTCTTTCCAAATGCTTTTGTTGCTCTGCGCATACTTCTAACACTTCCTGTAACAGTTGCCAGTGGAGAACGCAGCTTCTCCAAGCTGAAGTTAATAAAAACACAGCTACGCTCCACAACAACACAGGAGAGGCTGGTCAGCCTTGTAACCATTTCAATAGAGCATGAGCTGGCCCAGACTGTGGACCTTCAGGAAGCAGTTCAAATCTTTGCAACCAAGAAGGCATGGAAAGCACCACTTTGATTATTCAAACAGATAAAAATGGCAGTGTTTACTATGCAGACAAGAAAAGTTCCATTTGCAGGCGTTTGAAAGTTAAATGTTACTTAAAATTTTTGAACAAGGCATTTTAAGTTGTAAGTTCTCCTTTATTGGGGTAGGTAGCAGAGCAGTACCATGAGAGGAATAGAACAGAAAAAAGCCAGAATTGGGACCTTTCAAAGTTTTGGCCCAAGCGAGGGGGCATGGGGTGTAATTTGAGCTTCCCGCCTCAGGTGCCAAAATGTTGTGGGCCGGCCCTGTTCGGTTAATATGGAGAGCCAGATAATGGAAGCTCGAATAAATGGGGTTCTACTGTAGATACCTAAACATATTCCAGTAAACTGCTTCCAGTGTATGGAGGTTACGAAATGGCGTATAGGGGTTCATGTTTTAATGCATCTCAAATTTCACTTCAGCCTCCAGGACTAACTCAGCAAGTCAGTAATGTTAAGATAAAAGCAATTTTTGAGTTTTTTGTGTGCATTAACGCATCCCCCACCCCAATTTTCTGAAAATATAGACTACAAACATATAAGTATTGGGTAAATCTAACCAAATTTCAATTCTATTTATTTTATTATAATAATTGATGGCACTGGTAGGCTTTGAAATTGCTTAAACATTGTAAATATATCAATAAAATGTGTTCAACTGATACTTATATATATTGTGGATAGGGAAACTAAAGTTCAGTGTTTCATTTTAATTGTGGAAAATGGATTTTTATGTTCTTTTCTTTGGAGAATTTTGGGGTTTTATCACAGAAAACTAGGATCCCCAGTGGTGATATAAAAAGAGAAGGAGAACAGTGTAATGTTAGTCCAGACCCTACAATTAAGTATGTTCTTTTTGCTCTTTCAAATTACATCGCAACCATGCTCGCAGGCAGGAAGGACTGATGAGACTTCAGTTCCACCTCCTGGGGATCTCTGAGGCCTGATCGTGTTGTAAGCTAAAGGGAAGAGTCGCATTAAGTACATTAAAGTAATTTTGCAATAAGGTTGTAGCCCTGCATTCCAAGGCTTGTGCCAACCTGTGTGTCAGTCAAGGCCAATGTTCCCTCTAATTTTTGACAGGCCGTGTGCACAAAAAATTTCTTCTGTGCAAATTTTTGAGAGGCTGTGTGTGCAAAAAATTTCTTCTGTGCAAATTGTGCTTCTGTGCAAATTTTTGTGCATGCGGTGTTTCAATGTGTGCATCGGGTTTAGGATCTGTGTGCGTGTGCACACGCGCACAGCTTAGAGGGAACAGTGGCAAGACTGTACCCATGCATTTAGACTGGTTGGTGAGTAAGCTCGGGAATGGGAATTAGAAACTCCCAAATTCCAATCCCAGCCCTGTGGCTCTGGGCAAGTCCCTTTACCTTGCTTCCTTTATGACCTCACCTATATAATGGGGACAATGCTTTCTTACCTCACCTGGGTGTCATGGGGTTTGATTAATGTGTGTTGCGCCCTACCTATGGACTCCACATTATTACTACATACTATCTGCCTGTCCCAGCCTGTCTGTTTTCCTAGTTGTTCCAGGAGGGTCAGTTCAGGGTGTGGCTGTGGCAAGTGGCTCAGCACAGGGTTTCCTTCTGATGGGTTTCAAAGGCATTTTGAGGCTGTTGTCCACTTTGCTATTTGATGTATTTTTAAACTCAGGGCTCTGGATGAGTGGATTAGCGAAATGTAAAGAAATAAAAGGAAGGAACCAGCTTATTGCGGATTAAAGAAGAAATCTCAGAATTCCACGTTCAGAATTCTGTGTACAGATGAGATATCAGTATTCTGTCTACAGAACTGAGAGCAGCATAAGAGAGAAAGAGGATATTAGGCCCGTGCTTCAATTTTTTAATATCTTTCATGAACTGTGCGCTAGATTTCCCTCCACTATAGAGCCTGGGTCTGATTTCTCAAGGTGCTGAGCATCAGCAGCTCCCATTTATTTTAACTGGAATCGTGGATCCTGGGCATCTCTGAAAATCAGACCCCATGTTACCATGATCTCATTTGTGGCTTCTTCTTAATCCCATGGGAGGAGCTTTCACAGCTGGTAAATAAGAAAGCAATGACTGTTGAAAGGAGGGGTATAAGCTTTGTTAATAGGAAGGCTGCCATGGGGATTCTCAGCCTGGGAAAAGAGTGGCATAAGCTTGATATTAAAGTACGATATTTTCAGTGGGACAGACTGTGACTGGCAGCCAGTTTTCACATAGTTTAAGAACTGTATTCAAATTGTAACCTGCTTCCTCAATGGTTGTTCAGGCTTTGGACTGTCATAGGTCCTTAACACAGCCTGTGCAAACTGAGTTCTCCAATGTAGGCAGGTGCTGCTCACAGAAAGGTTGGACACAAAGATAAAGTTGGAGGGGGACACATGAGAAGGAGATTTTTTCAAAGCTCAGCAACAATGAAAGATTCTCCCGCCAGAAAGTGAGGAAGAAAAATTGAGCAAAACTCTGGGAGAAGTTAAACCAATGACAAAAATAGCTTCAAATACAATGTAGCAACCTACCAGATGCATATGAAATGCTCATAAATACCAAATAGCCACATGGCTTACAAGCCCTCACTCCTGGAATAGGTTACCTAGGGAGGTGGTGAAATCTTCATCTTTAGAGGTTTTTAAGGTCAGGCTTGACAAAGCCCTAGCTGGGATGATTTAGCTGGGGATTGGTTCTGCTTTGAACAGGGGGTTGGACTAGATGACCTCCTGAGGTCCCTTCCAACCCTAATCTTCTATGATTCTATGAATGCAAAGCAGGTACTGTTGCAGAAACAGGAGAGGGGTAAATATGCAGACCAATAGGGAAAGCTTGGGGAGCACACTGGCCCACAGCAAAAAGGGGAAACTCTAAAGTTGTCTACAAAGGGAATGAAGCGTATTTTCCATGAGGAGAATTGTCTACTGTGCTCTGTGGTTGTGCCGTTTCCTCACGCACCATCTCTGCTGGACCTGAACTCCTCTGAATTTTTTTAAAACGTGTGATCAGTTTTGCCTGCCTTAATTTTCCAGTAAATAAGCAATGGCAATCACAAGAACCTGTTTATGTTGTGGGTGTGGTGTGGTGATGGCAGGGACTTCACACCTGCCAAGTCTTGCTCATCTGCAAGGAGACCCCCCCCCTTATTTTGGATTAATCTCAAATTATTGAGGAGTTTGGGGGGTGCTTACTACTTTCATAAGATACCTCACTTCTGTCTATGGCCTCCATATTTCACCCTACTGTTTAAATTAAAGACAGCCACTTGATCCTCAGGCACCTCCTACTTTTTACCCATAATTTGTGCTCTGGTTAGAGCAGGGGTGGGCAAACTACAGCCCGCGGGATGGGATCTGGCCCCTCAGGGCTTTCCTCACGCACCATCTCTGCTGGACCTGAACTCCTCTGAATTTTTTTAAAACGTGTGATCAGTTTTGCCTGCCTTAATTTTCCAGTAAATAAGCAATGGCAACCACAAGGACCTGTTTATGTTGTGGGTGTGGTGTGGTGATGGCAGGGACTTCACACCTGCCAAGTCTTGCTCATCTGCAAGGAGACCCCCCCCCTTATTTTGGATTAATCTCAAATTATTGAGGAGTTTGGGGGGTGCTTACTACTTTCATAAGATACCTCACTTCTGTCTATGGCCTCCATACTTCACCCTACTGTTTAAATTAAAGACAGCCACTTGATCCTCAGGCACCTCCTACTTTTTACCCATAATTTGTGCTCTGGTTAGAGCAGGGGTGGGCAAACTACAGCCCGCGGGATGGGATCTGGCCCCTCAGGGCTTTGGATCCAGCCCATAGGATTGCCCCCCGTGGTGCCGCAGGCCCCGCGCCACTCTCAGAAGCGGCCAGCACCACGTCCCTGGGGCACTGGGGTTGGGGGGGCAGAGGGCTCTGTGCATTGCCCTTGCCTCCAGGGGCTGTGCAGGGATGTGGTTCCAGCTGCTTCCCAGAGCGGTGTGGCATGGAGCCACAGCAGGCAGGCAGGCAGGGAGCCTGTCCTGGCCCTGGTGCGTGCCACTGCCACCCTTAGCCCCCTTCTGCACTCTGCACCCCTTCTGCATCCCAGCCTCTTCCCTGAGCCCCCTCAGACAGCCCGCACCCCTCCTTTGCCCAATCACTTGCCCTGAGCCCATTCCTACACACTGCACCCCATTTCACATCCCGCACTCTCTCCCGTACCCCAATCCCCTGTCCCGGCCCTGCATACAATTTCCCCACCCAGATGTGGCCCTCGGCTCAAAAAGTTTGCCCACCCCTGGGTTAGAGCTACGTCTAAAGTATCTCACTTTCCAGAGGAAGAGTTTTGCACTGTGTTATTCAAAATCTGTCAGAATTGCCTGAAATCTCTCAGTTGAATCCTCACAGCTTGACAGAGACATAGGCTGATTGTTTTGGATGCTGTGTCTGAACTATGCAAGAAGGAGAAGGCATTTAAAGACACTCCTGAGAAGCAGTGGGAGTGAGAACTGCTGACTGAGATAATTCAATTTAAATATTTTTGTTGGGGGCTGAGAATGAGAGAGATCAAAGAATATTATCCTGTTCTCTTCAGGTTCTTTTATTGTGCCCATCATCAGGGTATCTGAGCACTTAACTCTTTTATGCTAGGAGCTGAGACTCAAAACCTTCAAGAAGAGACAGGAGGAGGGCACAGCTGTGGCACATGGCTTTAAAAGTGTGTTTTTTAGAACATCTCTCCATCCTTTTATTAAATATTACTTTTCTCATGAGGGATTGTTTCACAGCCAGGGACTCCTGGTTCATTAGCAATAAGAGAGGTGTCAGGCAGGAAGAGTTGGAGGAAAGTGGCCATTGCTACACCTGGGGGCTCTGCAGTTGGAGAGCTAGCAGCCTGGACTCATCTTGCAGTTCTGAGCCCATGGTATCACACTATTCTAGGTCCATCCTGAAGCCTGACCCTCTTTCTTTAGTTCAACTCCTCATACTACAGCCATATGGGAGGCAAAGGTCCTTTTGAGCTGGAGCAGAAGTTGATCCTCCTTCCATTTCAGACCATGAGTGCATTGTGACCAAGTGCTGATAAGCCTCAAGCAAAGGAAGCAACTGGTGCCCCAAAGGGAGCTGGGTGTCTCTTATGTTATAGAGCAAACCAAAGGAAAGATACAACCAGCCCAGCTCCATAGCACATGAGGCTCCTGTTCTGGATATCTCAGGTTGTTCCTGCCCCAGATCAGTGGCCTTCAGAAAGGATGAGAAATTCTCATCCCAGAGCTCCATGCTTCCTAAGTGCTGGGCAGTCACAGGGCCCCCTTGTTTGGTTTGCCCTTTCATAAAGCCTTTCCCAACATACTCTGATGATAGCTGGCCCTTTAAGTCTTGGGGAGAGAAGCAGATGCAGTCCTAAGGGGGCCATGTTGTCTTCATTTACTCCAGACTCCATCTTTTTCCTGTCTAATTGGTAAGTACTCATCTTCTTTTATGTTGTTTTCTTCTTTTCCTGCCAGGCAGTGATACAGCCACATGCACATACACTGTCCTTTCTCTGAAGTCTGATTAGCTGACCCCTCTTGGTGTTTGTACCTTTCATATCAGGCTCTGAGCTGAATGTGGAGCCTTTCTCTGTTTGATTGTCTCGTTATCCCCTTCCTCTGTATGGCCTGGTGCAGGTCAAGGTCAGAGAAAGAATATTGGACTAGCTGGACCATTGGTCTGATTCAGTTTGGCAATTCCCATGTTCCTAAGGTGTAGCTTTAAGTAAGGCTAAGTTACCACACTTGTCCTGCCTGTTGGAGATGCTCATCTCACAGAAACAGTAAAAGAACCTGTTGAAACATTTTCCTTTTTTGTGAACAACATTTGTATTGTTTTCAGAAAATCTGGAACCATCTCGATGCAGTAGGAATTGCAGGGGGGTGGGATCTGCAGTTAGAACAGCCTATGGTGTGCAAGGTACTGAGCAGAATGACCGTGCACATGTGCTGGGAGTTGGGGGACTGGGGTCAAAGTGATTTTATCCCTGTAAGAAATCTATATGGGGTGGATCCTGGGATTTGTCTGCTTATGTCCCTTCTATACTCTTGTATGACTATGTTGGGTGGAGGAACTGTCTGAATTGTCTTCTATGGAGGGAGGTTTCAGAGTGGTACCCGTGTTAGTCTGTATCAGCAAAAACAACTAGGAGTCCTTGTGGCACCTTAGAGACTAACAAATTTATTTGGGCATAAGCTTTCATGGGCTAGAACCCCCTTCATCGGATGCATGGAGTGAAAATACAGGAGCAGGTATAAATACATGAAAGGGTGGAGGGTTGTTTTACCAAGTGTGAGGTCAGTCTAATGAGTTAAATCAATTAACAGCAGGATACAAAGGGAGGAAAGATAACTTTTGAAGTGGTTTACAGACACTTGACAAGAAGGTTTGAGTAGGTCACTTCAATCTCTCTGGTCACTCAATAACAGTCCTAAAAGTGGCAATTCTTCAACAAAAAAACTTCAAAAACAGACTCCAATGTGAAGCAGCAGAATTGGAATTAATTTGCAAACTGGATACCATCAGATTAGGCCTGAATAGAGACTGGGAGTGGTTAGGTCATTACAAAACCTAAACTTAATTTCCCCAATACTAATTTCTCCCTACTGTTACTCACACCTTCTTGTCAACTGTCTGTAAAACCATGAGCTTTTAAAGATAATTAATTTTGCATTCTTGTGTATTTGCCTTGTGGTTTTTGAGCCTTTGGATTTCTTGATCTCAAGCTTTTCTCCACAAGTCTGAGAGATGGAAACTTACTTGGGGGAGGGGCGGAGCTGAGATTCTCAGGAGCTGGGGCTTTAAGAAAAGCTCTGAATATTGCAAACCTTGCAGTAAAACAGCAACACTGCCCATGGCCTGATTTCAGCATGTGTCTGAATGAGACGGCTATGTGAATGCAATGACTACGTGAGTTACAGGGAAGCGAATACAATGCATTAGAGAATGGTTTTAATCCTGTGTTATTCACTAATGTATGTTCGGGCTTCAATGACTTTGAGTTTATAATCTGGTCTTGAATAGCCAGTTTGATCCATGTCCATTGTCAAACACCCTGGATAGCAGTGGAGAAATCACCTTTCAAAGCATCAGAATATCATGTGAGTGCAGCTGCCTTCTCCTGTAGTAAAAGCAACTCATTTATGACGCAATAAATTAAATAGATGATTGACAGCTGCACAAGGAATTCCAGTAACAGCACACTGTGCCTTGAAGCCTATGAGATCCATACAGGATTTATTACATTCTGGGAATAACAGGGTTTAAGATTTTATGACAGGTTTCAGAGTAGCAGCCACGTTAGTCTGTATCCATGCATCCGATGAAGTGAGCTGTAGCTCACAAAAGCTTATGCTCTAATAAATTTGTTAGTCTCTAAGGTGCCACAAGTACTCCTTTTCTTTTTAAGGTTTTATGGAAAACCCTGACAGAAAGGCATGGAATGAATGTCAACTAGCAATTCTACTTCATGTAAGCATTTACCCCTGTAATGGAATGGTATTGCACACTGCTTTGGCTTCTTATGCAGGATTTAGAGACATCAATCGTAGTCATTAATGGGAGCCAAAATACATCATTGTCAATGGAATTTCAGTGTCAGTCAGGCCTGGAGTTGGGCACAGCTTTTTGGCCTTGTACCTGAGGGCAGGGCCATGCCATGCAGCATGTGCACAGATGAGCCATCATGCCTGAGCTGGGTAAGAGCTGCAGGACTCTGACTCTTCCAGTACTTTGGAGTGGAGATCTATATACATGGGTCATATCCGGGTCTCAAGCTCAGCCTTGAGACCAACTAGTCAATTGCTGGGATTTCCCCCCTTTATTCCCTCTGGGAGGCCCTGGGTATCTCTTGCAATCAGAAGGCTGAGAATCCTCTCTGATCCAGAACTATGTCTTTTATACTATATGTATAAAATTATGGGGTCTAAATTAGCTGTTACCACTTAAGAGAGAGATCTTGGAGTCATTATGGATAGTTCTCTGAAAACATCCACTCAATGTGCAGTGGCAGTCAAAAAAGTGAACAGAATGTTGGGAATCATTAAGAAAAGGATAGATAATGAGACAGAAAATATATTGCCTCTGTATAAATCCATTGTATGCCCACATCTTGAATACTGCATGCAGATGTGCTCGCCCCGTCTCAAAAAAGATCTACTGGAATTGGAAAAGGTTCAGAAGAGGGCAACAAAAATGATGAGGGGTATGGAACAGCTGCTGTATGAGGAGAGATTAATAAGACTGGGACTTTTCAGCTTGAAAAAGAGATGACTAAGGGGGGGATATGATTGAGGTCTATAAAATCATGACTGGTATGGAGAAAGTAAATAAGGAAGTGTTATTTACTCCTTCTCATAACACAAGAACTAGGAGCCACCAAATTAAATTAATAGGCAGCTGGTTTAAAACAAATGAAGTATTTCTTCACACAACACATAGTCAACCTGTGGAACTCCTTGCCAGAGGATGATGTGAAGGCCAAGACCATAACAGGGTTCAAAAAAGGGCTAGATAAATTCATGGAGGATAGGTCCATCAATGGCAATTAGCCAGGATGGGTTGGGATGGTGTCCCTAGCCTCTGTTTGCCAGAAGCTGGGAATGGGCGACAGGGGAGGGATCACTTGATGATTCCCTGTTCTGTTCATTCCCTCTGGGGCACCTGGCATTGGCCCTGTCGGAAGACAGGATGCTGGGCTGGATGGACCTTTGATCTGACCCAGTATGGCCATTCTTATGTTCTTATGTCTTGTAGTTTCTTCTTCAGTCCTATAGGTACAGTTCATTCATCTTGGTTTGCCTGTAGCAAAAGTCCTGCCTATCCTCACATGATAACATTCCAACATTTAAAAAAAAGATACTGCTCTTCCAGGTGTTATCCAAGATCCATTCTGAGAAAACAACAGTGTTCTATACCACCTGCTACAGCCCTCAATGCAGGGCATTGGGGGCTAGGTTCAGAAACCCTGCTGGAGATGGAAGGTGTGGCTTCCATGTGGTACTCTAATGAGTGGAGCCATCCCTTCGATCTGAGATGTTGAAGGAGCTAGGAAGGATAATTTGAAAAAGAAATTAGTGGTTTCAGTGGCTGTCTATGTCTCCAGTGTTTCTGCGTTGAGCACATCCCATTTCAAAGGCTGTAGCAGAGCTACAAGTATATCTCAGATATTTGGAGCAATTCTGTTGTCTGCAAATTATTAGAGGAACAAAACAACAAAAAATAAAGGCAAAAATGTCCCGTCCTTGTGGGCTATTGCCAGCTGCAGTGTCTCCCTCCTTCCACCAGGGCTGGGGCTCAGGTCCTGGGGTAGGACAGTTACCCACCTAGGGGACCCTCAATGATGGGGAGATGGCGCAAGGAAACAACTCATAGCTCTAGAGTAAACCTGGGCAAAATTGTTTGGCTGAAACTGTTTTTCCCTGAAAAGTGCAGATTTGGATTGACTAAAACATTTTGTGAATTTGTATCAAATTCACTAAATTGTTTGGTTTGGAAAAAAAAATCTGAAAAACTCTCGACATTCAGTTTCCAGATTTTAAATCAAAATGTTTCAATTGTTCAATTTTTAATTTTACTTCCATTAAAAAAAGGTTTAATTCCCTCAAAAACCAAATGTTTCATTTTAGATCACATTAAATGTTTTGTTAAATACCAAATGAATTTTTGTTTTTACTTTTTTGATTTGCTGAACAATTCATCTAGCAATTCGAAAACTGAGTTATTTGCATGGCTCTGCACCTGTGGATCTGATTGTCACTGTGTTCTTTGGCAAATGTGGGATGGCTTTCCCCACACAGCCATGTGTTGCTGCTCATACACCTACCTCAGCCAGACTCCAGCCAGCCAGAGAAGAACAGCAGCTGAAATGTGAATGAACTGGTCATGATAATGAATCATCCTTAACACTTATATAGCATTTTCCATTTTAAAGCACATTACAAACATTCACTGATGCATCTGTTAGCCGTCTGGGGCCAACTGAAGTTTGGGATTTTTTGGCCAAATCTGCAGGCAGAGGAGGGGCCTGCTTTGTGTAATCCAATCCATCTGCATTTCTCAAGGTCCTTTAGTTCTGGTGTGTAGGCACCAGCTTAGGGAATGACCTGTTCTACAGATTCAAGTACCAGTTCTTATTGCTAGTGACAAGGAAAGTGGATCATAAATAGTCTTATTAGTCTTTAATAGTCTTATTAAACCAAATGGCCTTCGCTGTGGACCAAGTTTTTAAGAAAACACCTCGGAGTCCAACTCTTTGCACTGTAGCTCTGACTGTAAAGGCCACTTTATTGCTCACTGTTGAACTGTGTCTGCAGTAGGGTGTTTTTACAAAAAAATTCCCACTGAGGTCCTGGTACATGCAATTTTAGGAGCCTAGTGTAGACAGGTGTCAGGCTTCAGCAGCCACTCTCAGTGTTGTGCCAATTAGACTTTGTGTCAATTGTACCGAGATTAGCTAGTGTGGACAAAGTCCTTTAGATAGCAGCACCTTAGCTGTGTGAATAATCAAAAGAACATTTCTAGCGAAATATTCGGTTTGCATGGTCAGATCATGTGGCTTTGTCTTCACAATCTGTCCCATTGGATATGAATGGAACATGAGGAACTATCTTGCCTGACTGGACAAATATTAGCTTGGTGTTTCTGATATTTAAGAGGGTGGGGGGTCTAACCTTTAACTCTGCTGATATTTAAATAATGATAATTAAGGTTCAGGTTAAAAAGCCCCTTGAGATGAAAGGGAAACATTCAAATGATATCCTGTTGCTCCATGGGTCTGTCTGCAGGCTCCCAGGACTTCCGTCTGTGCTCTGAACAGTCCTTACAGCCTGAATAGCTTTTCCCTAGGCATGTTTCTTAAGATGCTCAGCCCCAATTACCTTAATGAGGCATTTAACTTCAAAACTTGTTTGGGGACCATTGAAATGTGGGTGTTACCCTCTGGAGTGGTGGAGTTTTTAACCCCATCAGTGCTGGTGGAAAGTGCTGGATGTGCTTCTTGGGAGCAGCTTTCAATGGAAAGTCCATTCGAACCAATGGGATGCCAGGAATCCCCAGGAATCATGGGACTGTTCTCCACAAACTTATGTTCCCAGGTGTCCTTGGCATGGCTGTTCAGTGGGAAAGCCTAGCTAGTCATTGTGTTCACCCCTATTTTACTGGGGCGTTGGGCTCTTCCACTTCCTTCCAGCCTCCCAGGTGAGGCACTTCTGGCGGACAGCCTAAGCAGGGAGGAATTTCTGTATCACTTCCCAGTCTGCCTCCAGTTGGGAACATCTTCACTAAATACAAGAGTGTGGCCATGGGCCAAACACAGTCCCCAGAGTGTGACAGCCAGGCCCATGGCTTCAGTAGGGAGTATCCTGGCTTACAGTCTTAGAGGTGCTCTGTGTGTCTGCCCAGGGATGGAACCTCATGCATTTGGACAGGCAGCTTAGTTTTTTGAGGAGTTAGTGAGTGGGAATGCTCAGTTGGAGAGGTGGAAAAGAGGGCAGGATTCACAGCCTGGGCGAAATGTGCCGAGTTTGACATTCAGGGAATGCTGTGTGGCTGCAGAGCCCTGGGAGATGCTGGGCAGCAAGTGGCTCAGAATGATAATGTGGTTAGTGAGACAAAGGGAATATCTTTTATGACCAACTTCTGTTGGTGAGACACACAAGCTTTGGAGCCACACCGAGCTCTTCATCAGGGCTCTCAGAGTCACAGGAAAGGAACATTCAGCATCACAGCAAAATGCCAGGTGGGACAGAGTGTTTAGTATAGGTAGTTAGCACATGCTGTAAGGGACTATTGAAGGTAGAGAGTCCCGTTAACACCTCTGCAGTTATAGGACAAAAATGGGGGCTAGCGGGTTACGGATCATTGTAATAAGCCATAAATCCAGCGTCTCTGGTCAGTCCGTGAGTTTTAGTGTCTGGCTGGCAGAGTTATGAATGTAGGCTCCTGGGCTCATCTTTTGACATTGTTGTGCAAGTTTCCTTGGAGGCTGAGGACTGAAAGGTCAAATACAGAGTGACAGATAGACATGGCTACAACTATACCACTGTTCCTCAGACGTTCTTGTCAACTGCTGGAAATGGTCCACCTTGATTATCACTACAAAAGGTTCCCCCCCACCCACTCTCCTGCTGGTAATACCTCACCTTAAGTGATCACTCTAGTTACAGTGTGTATGGTAACACCCATTGTTTCATGTTCTCTATGTATATAAATCTCCCCACTGTATTTTCCACTGAATGCATCCGATGAAGTGAGCTGTAGCTCACGAAAGCTTATGTTCAAATAAATTTGTTAGTCTCTAAGGTGCCACAAGTACTCCTTTTCTTTTTGCAAATACAGACTAACACGGCTGCTACTCTGAAAACTGCATACAATGTGGTTAGTAGCAGCTGGATCTCCACAGGACATGGATGATCTCCGGTTGGCTAATGGCTGGATTGCCAACACTAGGAATTGCATGTAGTATTGTAGCCATGTTGGTGCAGGATATTAAAGAGACAAGGGGGTGAGGTAATATCTGTTATTGGACCAGCTTCTGTACGTGAGAGAGACCGAGGGCTTGGCTACACTTGTGAGTTACAGTGCATTAAAGGAGCCCCGGGCGCACTAGCTCACTACGCGTCCACACTGGCAAGGCACATATAGCGCTGTGACTCCGCGGCTATAGTGCTGCTGGTCTCCACCTCAGCAAGTGGAATAACGGTTGCTGCGCCCCCACTGGAGCGCCGCGGCGCCAGTGTGGATGCCCTGGTCCTATAGTGCACTCTGATCGGCGTCCAGAAGTGTCCCACAATGCCTGTTCTAGCCATTCTGGTCATCACTTTGAACTCTACTGCCCTGCCCTCAGGTGACCAACCGTCAGACCCGCCCTTTAAATTCTCTGGGAATTTTGAAAGTCCCCTTCCTGTTTGCTCAGCCAGGTGTGGAGTGCTCTCGGCGAATCTTTCCAGGTGACCATGCCTCCATGCGCCAGGCAATCCCCAATATGTAGCAATGGCAAGGTGCTGGAACTCATCAGTGTTAGTGGGGAGGAAGCTGACCAGTCCCAACTGCTCTCCAGTCATAGGAATTACGATACCTTCGGGCAGATATCAAGGGCCATGCTGGAAAGGGGCCATGACCGGGACGCACTGCAGTGCAGGGTTAAAGTGAAGGAGCTGCGGAGTGCCTATCGCAGAGCCCGCGAAGCAAACAGCAGCTCCGGTGCTTCCCCCACGACCTGCCATTTCTACAAAAAGCTGGACACGATACTTGGGGGCAACCCCATCTCCACTCTGGGGACCACCATGGACACTTCAGAGCCCAGTCCAACAAGACAGGAGGAGGAGGAGCAAAGTGGGAGCGAGGGTGCTCCGGAGGAGGAAGACGCCCCAGCATCCCTAGATGCATGCAGCCAGGAGCTGTTCTCAAGCCAGGAGGAAGGTAGCCAGTTACGGTGGCCGGTGCTTGGGGAAGGACAAACACCAGAGGAGGTTCCCGGTAAGCGGCTTTTATTTTGGGAAGGAAGTTATTCGGTGTGAGCTCTTGGGCTGAGGAGGGTTAGGGCTGTATGCATGCCTTGATGCGGAATAGAGCATTGACGTGCTCTTTCACATCGCAGTAATCGGCCTCAGTGATCTCTTCAAAGGTCTCATATAGAAGCTGGGCAATGTGCTTATGCAGGTTTCTCAGGAGAGCCGCTGCGGTCCTGTCCCAGTCAGGTTAACTTGTCCCCGCCACTGTGCCGTGAGGGGCGCAGGGACCATTGCTGCACACAGGCAAGCTGCATATGGGCCAGGGTGGAAGCCGCATTGCAGTAGAAGACCCTCCCTTGCTTCCCAGATCACCCTCAGCAGTGAGATCTCTTCCAGGACGGACTCCTGTGGAAAAGGTGGGGACAGTGTTCAGTGTAGGGGCCCCCTGCCACTGTTGGCTCTCCCCAAGGCACAGAAACCCAGAGGACAGTACAGCCGTGAAACAATTAGTCCCCCTTGACCGTGTGCTTACTCACTATTTTGGGGCTCCCATGGGTTATGTGCGCTCGCTTTGGGACTGGCAAATTATGCTATGGTGTAGACTGTGCTTGCCCTTATGTTCGGGGGAATCATTGCTCTGTCTGGTGTGAACAATGCTGCCTCTGTTAAGTGTTGCATTTTGCCTTTACAGATGCAACCTTGAGATAACAGCCGTCCATGTTATCACTAGCTGAAAGACTCCAAAGAATCAAAAAGAGGCCACGTAGAAGCAAGGAAGACATGTTGCATGAAGTAATGCAGCATTCAAGAAATGAAAATCAAAAAGTGCAGGAGTGGCGAGACAGTGAAAGGAAGATCTGCCAGCAGAATGAGGAGTGCTGGCACAAAAGCATGGTGCTCCGGCAGCAAAGCACTGATCGGCTGATAAGCATAATGGAGCTCCAAGCGGACTCAATCCAGGGCACTTCCATGCCCGCCCCGCCTCTGCAGCCTTTGTCCCAAATCTCTTTCCCTTGTGCCCCCATGTCACCTCCAACTCACTTTCCTCAACATTGAGGTTCTTACCGCCACCAGCTGCCTCCAACACCTGTAGGTTCACCACCCAGCCCTGAACACTACGCTGCACTCAACCCCCATCACCATGCAATATAGTGATCCTGAAGTGCAGCACTCATTGCACGGCTGAGTATGATAACAGGACAAACGCAAACCTGTAACTGTACCATTCTCCACCCCACCACTTAGCCCTTTCTGTTTCCCAAGCAGTTGTGTTTCTTTTCAATAAATGAATTTTCTTTTCAATAAATGGATTTTTTTGGCTTTGAAAACATTCTTTATTATTGCATAAAGTGAAAGATACCTTAGCCCAGGAAAGAAACCGGCACCGCAAGTCAGCATAGCAAGCACAGATTCCTACTAACATTGGAACCACTGCACTTCACTCCCTTGCAGGGCACCAGACATTACTGGTGGCTTTCAGCCTCATATTGCTCTGTCAAGGCATCCCTAATCCTTGCAGCTCTATGCTGGGCCCCTCTAATAGCCCTGCTCTCTGGCTGTTCAAATTCAGCCTCCAGGTGTTGAAACTCCGACTTCCATGCCTGAGTGAATCGTTCACCCTTCCCTTCACAAATGTTATGGAGGGAACAGCACACGGATGTAACCACGGGGATGCTGTCATTGGCCAGGTCCAGCTTCCCATTCAGAGAGCGCCAGCGGCCCTTTAAATGGCCAAAAGCACACTCCACAGTCATTCTGCACCGGCTCAGCCTGTTGTTGAACCGCTCCTTGCTACTGTCAAGGCTCCCTGTGTAGGATTTCATGAGCCATGGCATTAAAGAGTAAGTGAGATCTCCAAGGATCACAATGGGCATTTCGACTTTTCCTACGGTGATCTTCTGGTCTAGGAAAAAAGTCCCAGCTTGCAGCTTCCTGGACAGGCCAGTGTTCCGAAAGATGCGTGTGTCGTGCACCTTTCCAGGCCAGCCTGTGTTAATGTCAATGAAATGCCCACAGTAATTCACAAGCACCTGGAGAACCATCGAGAAATAGCCCTTCCGATTAATGTACTTGGAGGCTAGGTGGGCTGGTGCCAGAATTCTATCCTATCTATCGCCCCTCCGCAGTTAGGGAAATCCATTTGTGCAAAGCCAACCACAGTGTCATGCACACTACCCGGAGTCACGGTTCTTCTGAGCAGGATGCGATTAATGGCCCTGTAAACTTGCATCAACACGATTCCAGTGGTTGACTTTCCCACTCCAAACTGATTAGCAACCGATCAATAGCTGTCTGGAGTTGCCAGCTTCCAGATTGCAATAGCCACCCGCTTCTCCACTGGCAGGGCAGCTCTCAATCTCATGTCCTTGTGCTGCAGGGTGGGGGCGAGCTCCTCACACAGTCCCATGAAAGTGGCTTTTCTCATCTGAAAGTTCTGCAGCCACTGCTCGTCATCCCAGATTTGCATGACAATGTGATCCCACCACTCAGTGCCTGTTTCATGAGCCCAAAAGCGGCATTCCACGGTGGTGGGCATGTCCGTGAATGCCACAAACAAACTCGTGTCATATGCATTACTCGAGTTGATAGCATCGTCGGAGCCCTCACTGTCACTTTGGATCATAAGGAGTAACTCGACTGCCAAACGTGATGCGCTGGTGAGACTCGTCAGCATACTCCTTGGCAGTTCGGGCTCCGTTCCTGCAAACTGAAAGGGAAGACAGAGTGCGCAGCACAAAAACTGTTGAAAGATGGCGCCAAATGTGGACAGAAGCAGAGGGATTGCTGGGATGCAAACTGATGCATCACGGGGCGTTGGGACAGGACCCAGAATGCCCCCCACCCCCTTCCCACAAGCCACAGCACCAGAATGGGAAGAGGTGCTCTGTGGGATAGCTGCCCACAATGCACCACTCCCAATGCCGCTGCAATGCTGCAAATGTGGCCATGCCAGTGCGCTTGTTCCTGTCAGTGTGGACAGACTGCAGCGCTTTCCCTACTGCGCTCTCTGAAGGCTGGTTTAACTCAAAGTGCTCTACATCTGCAAGTGTAGCCATGCCCCAACTTTCAACACAGAGCTTTTCCTCAGGTCTGAGAAACTAACAGTATCACTGCTAACTACAGGCTTTGAACAGATTGTTTAGCACATTTCAAGAGACCATTGAAGGCGAAGTGGCTGGTTAACACCCCTGCTGTCATAGGGAGCAAATGGGCAGAGGAGCAGCTGGGAGAGGTTTGTTAGTGGGTTACATATTGTAATAAGTCATGAGTCCAGCGTCTCTAGGAAGTCACAGCTCAGAAGCCAAATCAAAATAAACCCATGAGATTGACTTCCCCCCTGGAGCAGACATTCAGCCCCATACTCAGTGCAGGCCCTTTCTCCTGGGAATGTGCATTACGACAAGTGAGCAAGAAGATTTGCACTTCATCTGCAAAATATGATGATACAATGAACAGGAAAGTGTTTGTGGTTCTTGCCTGAAGCCCCGAAGCTCTGAGTTAAATCTTGTCCTTATGGTTAAAGGGTTCCTCTGCACTGTTAGTGTCTCCTCTGGGGCTACAAGAAATGGTTTCTGACCAGCACTGATTGTGTGTTCTACTGAATGAAAAAACTTTAAGTACAGGGTGACTCACGCATACAGGCAGCACCTTTGCCCCTGTCCACTGAGCCTGGAGAGTGGTGCGACCTCTCCAGCTGCATCCCTCTTTGCTCTAGGGGCTGCTTGCCCACACTTAAAAGATTAGCCACTTTACTCATGCAGGCATAGACTGACAAGCTTGTCCTATGCAGGTGCAGTTATACAAGCGTTAAAGGGCTTTAGCCCACAATAGCTTGTTCCAGATTAGGAACTGAAATAATCCATACCACTCCAAGGCACCTTTATACTGCTTTAAATGCCCCTGCTCATGGGCTTGCCCTGGGTTGGAATGTCAGCAAAAATTCACACCCCTAACTGACATGTTTATTTCTGTCAGATGTGCAAGTGCAGACCAGCCTGCAGTGCAGGTCTCCCATGCTTAGACCCATCTCCCCTCCAGCACACTGAGCCTTCCTGCTCTCCACAGCCTTCGGAAAATCTTACTTCTACTGTGTCTTATACTGGCAACTTCCTGTCCCCTCTGGCTGCTGCCTGCCAGCACCCCAAAGCTCTGGTTCCTTAGTATTAAAAACCACAGCAAACAAACCACCAGCAAGAAGCCACCAAACATGAACTGTCCTAATGCCAGCCTCACCTTATGATCTAACTTAGGCCCTGATCCTTCAATCCAATGTTCTAGCGTGGAGCCATGCACCCCCAAGAAGCCCAGTTGGGCTCCTTGCTAGTGGATCCAACTGCAGGATCAGGACGTGAGACTGTGAACTCTTCTGGATAGGGACTTCTACTGTGTTCGGTAAAGCTCTGAGCCCTCTCTGTGGTGCTGTAGAAAGACTGAGTGAAGGCTGGATGTACAGACCACTTCACCTTCCTCTGATGTGAACCTTCCCAGCTGTTCTGCAGCACTACACAACAGCTTCGGTCAGGAAGTGAAGAATCCCGTGTGAAATAGAAGCTGCAATGGGAATTTTTTGTTGGTAGAATGTAATTACCCGAAGTGGAACGCTGAGCCTAAGTCTTGTCAAACGTACCATGGGATCTTTAATTACTGGTTATGGTCAGGACGTCAGTGCCATGTCTGCCAGCCTGGGGCTGCAGGACACCACCCTGGGCCATTAACTGAGCACTGCTGACTAAGAGGGACGAGCATAAGTCATCTATTCCATGTTTGCAACACCTGGGTTTTCCTGGCAGATTTCCTGTCGATGGCCAGGTTGGTCAGCAGAGCAATGTCAGTCCGGGGCGTGAAGAGCTGTGATCCATGACTGCCATGGCTGTGCCACCCAAAGCCTGAGAGTACATACTAGCAGAACGTTGCTTCTACCAGTATAGCTTGTTTTGCTGCAGTGCGTGTGTGTGTGGAGTGAGCTGTACCATACACTCCTGACTATCCGAGTAGCAGGTGGGTCACAGACTTTATTCAGATAATTGGGAGGTTGGATAATCTACAAGGCAGAAGCCATTCAGCAGCAGAGTGGCCTTCCCCATGGCTAAGTGCTCATCCTCTTCTTCCTTGCAGTCCTGGGGGTGGGGGGGTGTCTCTTCTCTATTATCTGTGTACCACTGCATTATCCAAAACCCTTCCTTGTCTCCAAGCATGTGATTGCTGCAGAGGGCGTGTATCTCATGCTGGGGGACAAAAAGGGATTTGGATAATAAGGTTTTAGTTAAATGGGGAGTTAGCTGTACCGGCAAAAACCTTGCTTTGGCAGTATAGCTGCCTCTACGCTAGGAGTGCTTTGCCTTGAATGCAGGGGCCTACACTAGATGGCCTGTTACGGTCCCTTCCAGTCCTGCACGTCTATAAATCTAGAGTATCCTGGCATTAGTAAAGTGCTCCTAGTGCAAACTGCGCCAAAGTATTGACCCAGACCCAGTGTTCTTCAGTTGATGACAGATAAAATCTTGGCCTGAGGTGGTGGCTCCTGGCCAAGCACAGCCTGGATGTTAGGCAAAGTGATCCTTCTCAAGCCAGAAAATTCCTCAGCACCACAAGCTGTTTACAGTCTGTTGCTGCCAAAATATGCACCTTCCAGTGATTCATCTCCAAAGGTCCTGTCAGCTGAGATGGCCCCAGGAGCCTTTGGAACCAGGAGCCAGCACAGACCTAAATCTGACATTGGGGAACCACATATTTCCTAAGATCAGAACTTCAGGCCATGTGTGTATTTAATCCAGCAACCCGTGCTCAGCATACTAGCAATACACACCAGTGATGTGAATCTAACAGGGGCTATCCAATTGCATAGGGCGTGAGAGTATCCGCCACATCCAGTAACTAATTTAATGCGGCACCCTTTCTCTGTCTCCTTCTCCTGGGAGACTTACAAAATCGACCTGAGTCGTCACTAACTGAGACTGCTGCCCTAGTGGCAAAGAAATGGATTTTAAGATAATTGACATTCTCGTCTGCTCCTCAAATAAGTGGTGAAAAGGAGGAAGAGATGTTGCTGTTACACAGGATGGAGCTGTGTAAGCTAGTACAAAAATTGTCTTGGGCTCTTTGAGGGCATGAAGGCTGGGGTGTATTGAACAGCTGTTTTCTGCCCCTTTTCTCTGCCTTTCTGGCATTTAGGATTCTGCATGTATACAGTAATTAAAGCTTGAATTAACCCTCCCCCCACATACCCATGCTTATACAGCCATGCCAGGGTTTTCTGCCTGTGTGGCAACAGCAAGGACAGGTGTGATGCAGCTGTATTGATGATGGAGTGCAGCCTTCTAAAGTATGTAACATGTAATGGCCTATTCCTCAGCTTGCTCTCGCTTAGTTACAAAAGTAACTTCTAACCAGGGCACATGTTGCAGTTTTCTGATGGGAGTGACCCTGGGGGAACTCCCCACCTTCAGAGAACTGGATGCTTCAGTAATTTTAAATCAACCAAACAGCTTTTCACGTACTGGAAAGTCAGTTCAAATGCAAAGGCGTCTAGTGGGCACACTTGCTAACCCCTCAGCTTCGTGGGAGGTGTTGGGGCTACTCTGCCTAACTAGTGATTTTGGAAAGCCGCAAAGACGTAACATGCTCGAGAACTCCTATTGCGTTGGAACATGCTGGCTCCTTGCCTCGGAGAGTGGTTATACCCTGTTCTGGCTGCAGCGAAAACTTTCATTCTTTAAAGCCCCATTTCTTGCATAAAGCTCAGGAAGCCAGTGTGTGGCATTGGTCTAGCAAAGTGACACACAGGCCCCCAAACTCCTCACTGCTACCAAAAATGTGAAGCACAATTGGTGACATATCTCAGTGGCCCTGACAGGCTGAGAACATACCAGCTTCACCACATCCCGCTGCAAGCTGGCAAGGCCAGGCTCACAGCTTCCACTGGGAACAATGCCCAGAGGTCATGCAGGATGGCCTGGTGGGAAGCCAAGCTGTGTATATGTACATCACGGCTCTCCATTGTGCATATGGGGCCTGGCATCCTTCCGCCCTTTCAGACGTTAAACTTCGTCATGGAGCAGAGGCGGAGCTGACTGAGGTCATAGTCCTGGTTTCATCCAACTAAATGGAGGAGAGGCTGGGAAAGGCCCTGCCTTAAAAGCATGGCAGGTCGTGAGCCAGGGGGATGGTACCATCCTGGTTGCATAGGAAAGTGGGAAAGCCCTTGACATGTTTCATTTAGAATGTCACCCCACAAAAGAAAAGCATGTTTCAGTTCCCGAGCTTTGTTCTGGCACCAGTGGAGAAGCATTGTTCCAGGCAGAACCCCAGAGAATCCGCTGTCCAAGGAGCCCTGCCTTTCTCACTATAAATCACAGCATATTTATAGTGTTAATGAGGTGTGACTTCTGGGAAATCACCACCTGACTGCAGCACACATCTTTGGCAAAGCCCCGGAAGATGTGGGGGAATTTTTGTTTTGATTTGGCATAGAATTTAATCAGGAAGTTGGCAGAAGGTATGCCTTGTGGGAGAAGGTGCCTCTTCAAATAACAAGACATGGTTGTTTATAGAGGACACAGGCAGTCAATCCTTTGCTCTCAGCACTTCATCCCTTCAAGGTAGAGCCTCTACCTTGCCCCTTTGGTGGCAAGGTAAATCAATTCCACTATAGCGTACCTACACAGTGGGGTAATGTGCTCTGGGGGATGTGATTTCTAAAGTGTGTTAATTGGTCCACGTAGACCCTGCTGGTAGTTAAAGCACTCCAGGGAATGTGTTATACTCACCTGCAGGGACCACATGGACCAATTAATGTGCAACACAACACGCTTTAGAAATTACAGCCGCATGGTGCACATTACATTAGCCACTATGTGGACAAGCCCGAAGAGTAACTCCCAGTTGCTAAGCAGTTCTGAGTTGGTCCCTTGTTACAAATGTAAAGGACTAGGATAGAGCAGGCCAGGGTAGAGCGAGGCACAGCTCGCTTGTTCTCAGCAATGACTTTGGACATCCAAGCAGAACAACACAGACATCCATTAATTAAAAAAAAAAGTTTATTCAAAAATATATCTTTCCCTGTTCTTCATTTTCCAGCCTCCCTGCTGGTAAATAATTCAGTTAAAAAAGACGTCTTGTATTGCACACTTGGAAACATCTTTGTTCTCACTGTTAAAATGCCTGATTCATTTGACAACACAGTACTCTGAAAGCCCATGAGGTCACGCTGGCCCAGCACACAGCCATCCTAACACTCATGCAGCCCACCTGACTCAGCTCCCAGGAGGCCATGGCCGGAACCAACTAGGAATAGGGAGATTCTGAGTCATGGGCGGGCGCCCACCTCTCCCTACAGAATGCACCTGCCAGGTGTGTGCTCCCCTGCAATAAACTGGGCACACCAGAGAGGACAATGAGCTGCAGCCTTCACTTTGGGGTCTCAATGGGAGTTTTGCTGTTGACTTCAAGGGGGCAGAATTGGGCCCTGAATGTTCTCATGATCATGTGCTCAAGGCAGGGAAACTCCAATGATTCGGGCTAACCCATTCTGTGAGAATGGGCATGAGCAGTGACCATTTTAGAACCAATGTTTGAAACCCAGTGACTGTTTTCATCTCAATTCAGTGGGTCAGATCTGCAGGTACAGTGCCTCCCAGTCAGAGAGGAACTAGAGGTAGGATCCAAGGAGCCCGTGTACAGGGGCTTGGCATCAGAGAGAGCAGCTCCATAGGAAACTCGCTGCATGCTAATGGACAAGGGGAGTTTAAGGGCAACACACCTGGGGATGGGGTCAGTGTATCTTCGGTTTCAGAGTAGCAGCCGTGTTAGTCTGTATTCGCAAAAAGAAAAGGAGTACCGGTGGCACCTTAGAGACTAACAAATTTATTAGAGCATAAGCTTTCGTGAAGTGAGCTGTAGCTCACGAAAGCTTATGCTCTAATAAATTTGTTAGTCTCTAAGGTGCCACCGGTACTCCTTTTCCTTTTAGTGTATCTTCTGCTCACTGTTCCCCATTAAGGCTGGGTCCGGGTGCAGAAATTCCCAGTGTGCCCTGGAGTGGGATTCCTCTTCTTTCCTGGCCCTTGAGATGCTCCCCAGAGCACAGCCCAGTTCTTCGGGCTGTGCGCGGGCTAAGGGTGTGTGCCAGTGAATGAAGCTGGCATTTGAATGGTATTTCCCAGCAGAAGGGCCAAAATGACTGTAGCATGAAGAGGATTCAGCTGCCCTTTGAGAGTGCTGGAATCCGAGTGTACCAAGGGCAGCTGCACTTTAAGTGGGATACTTTGAACACACTGATTGCCGTGCCTTGTCATTATCCTGCTCAAAATTAGACTTCAGGTATTTTAAAGGAAGGGTTGGGGATGACTCCCTTACTCTGGCTGAGTCGTGCCTTACTCCAGGAGGAGTTCGATTGGCTTTCAAGGTTCTCCTCCCGGCTAAGGAATTTCTCTCTTGGGATGCGGCTGGCAGAATCCTACCTGCTCAGTGTTTAGCTGAACCAGTTAGAATCTGACCCTACAGTGGTATTTTCCTTTCCTCTCGCCACCATCCAATACCTGCAGGTTTTAACTCTTATCCCAGAGCCCCCTCTCTGCCTGCTCCTAGCCAAGTAACACAAGCCGCCCCAAAGACCTGAGTTGGTCCCACATGTCAGGCCTGGAGCAGGTGTGGCATCATGCTGATATGCCTGCTTCTCCCGAGGCGTGATTCCTACCCAGATGAAATGGGGAGGGGTGTGTGGCTTTTCACTGTTTGGTAAGACCCATCACGGCTCAGTTCCACATCCTACACAAACCAGCGCCAGCAACCCTTCATTGGAAAACACCAGGGACTTGGACCTGGCGTTACCAACCCCTGCTCTATGCCGGGGGGCTGAGTCCTCTTGCCCACGCTCCTCCCAGAGACACTTTCACCACAAAGCTCCAAATCCCTGAATTTGAGGCTGAACCCAATAGTCCCCTAGTGCGCACCCCCAGACACACACCTCTCGCTCCTGGACACCTGGATGACATGTTCATTGCCTGCTTTGGCCTCTGGATGAGGAGACAAATATGGTCAATGGCTCCTGCCCTCCAGAGTGTCGGGCAGCAGGTCTGTGAATGCAGCGTTTAGCTGCAAAGTGCTGTAGTTGGGTGGGGGAGTCCTGGGCATTTGATTTTCCTGGGGCAGTGGTAAGTGAAGGGCAGTGTTAAAGGTGGGCAGGTCCTCGTCGGTGCACACAGGGTTGTCGTGGCCCTCTTTGGCTGGAGCATTACCCTGAGGGGGCTCTTGAGGGGGTGTTGCTTTTCGGTCATTCCACCATTTCTTCGCCTTTTGCCAGCGGCACCGCATGACGATGAAGAATGAGTCGATGAAGAAAACTTCAATGATCTCAATGACACAAACCACGGAGCAGCTCATCCAAAGGCCCAGCTGGCCCCCGAAGTTGGAAAGAAGAATGACAATCTGGAGGAGAAGAGAGTGCAAGGTTACACCAGAACCAGCCAGGCAACCAGCAGCTGCCAGAGAGGAGACGTCTCTGAGCTAGAGCAATCAGAGTCTGTCACAAGGTGCCCAGGGGTTGGGTAACTAGACACTGTTAAAGGGACGCAACCTGCCCAATACAGGAGTCTGGTCACTAAAGTGAAGGCAAAATATAATGGGCACATCTCTTAAGCTTCCTGCCTGCTCCACTCTAGCTTATGCTCTAGAAACGTCAACTAACATTGAAACAGAAAAGTCACTTACACTTGTCTCAGGTCAGTTCCCAGTGGAGAGGTGCCTACGTGACAGAGGACAAGGACTGAATGAGACAAGGAACCTGACCTCCCGACATGTCCCTGGAGATGCTAGCGACAGGACAGGACTGGGGCACGTTGGAGGGCACTGTTTGGGGAAGCTTGTCCTGCTGCTGCCTGCACTGGACCTATTCTGGGTCTAAACAGACGCCTGAAGACGTCAGAGCTTACGTTGTTGGCGGGATTCTCAGAAATGAATCTCTCGTTCAGGTCTTTGTAGAACACCACGAGGTTTGCGAGGTCCGTTCTGGGAAGGGAGAGAGAGAGAGCAGGCCCTGGCTTTAGTCAAACAATAGCATGAGGCTCACTGAAGAGTGATTTAAAGAACCAGTTGGACGAGAAGGGCCAGGCCCATCGAAGGGAGCGTTCTTTTCCATTTCCATTGTTAGGGCCGCTGCGATTGTATCTGAACTTGGGACACAGACTGGAAATACACAGGGGGAAACTTACTTGTTCAGCATTTTGTTGATTTTCTGCCCTTTGTCCCAAGAGAGTACTCGAAGCATCCAGTCCTTGGAAAACAAGAAAACAATGAAACTGCCATGAGTGCAAGCCCAGAGAGCCCAGGACGTGACAGTTCATTTGGCTCGGGTTTCATTCTAGAATGCCATGATTGTGTGGTGGGGCCCTCACGCTACCGCCAAGTGGGGGGATCTCACAGACCCAGAGAGACTGAACCCCCAGGGGACACGTTTGCAGGTTAGCTAGTGAGCTCCTTGGCCAGGGCCGTGTCCTTGTACCTGGACATGGGAGCCTCACGCATTGCAAGTGTTCAGATCCCCAGGTCAGAAGCACCAGGCCAATGCTCACAAATACAGAAGGGGCCTCTCACTCCCAAGGCTGCACCTCTGGATTTTACCTAGTTCCTGTTGGAGCTGTAAAACTTCCCCTCCCCCTTTCATTGTGGGAGGCCGTTCGCCCTTGTAACCTCATCTCCCCATCGCTGAGAAATCTGGCCTCATCCCCCCCTTTGCGGAGAGGGCAGCCCTCACTGAGACTGCAGCGAACCCCTGGAGGATGTGACACAGCAGCAGAAGCAGGGGAAAGCCCCAGCCTGACAATGATCTTGTGGTCTGAGGCACAAGGGAACCAAGCCAGCCTGAACACAGAGCCTGTGACTCTCGTTGTGCGTCTAGGCCGGCTGAGCAAGCAGAGCAGAACTGGGAGCTCACCTCAGAAACTGAAGATGGCCACTGGGCTAAGCTGGTGGTCAGCGTCCATTCCTTAAAGCTGTGGGAAAAGAAGCCTAGTGTTAGTTGTCAGTCTGAATTCCTGCATAAGGAATGTTTCATTTTTGCCTATCTGGCAGCAGGACTTACCTGCAGGCTTCTTTGCAAATCTGCTGACAGCCCAACTGCTCCTTCACAAACTTCTCATGCAGCTTGTAGTAGCAGTACACTACAGAAAAAGAGCGCAGGGTAACTGGCTGGGAAAGCCAGAGAGAGTCTGGTCTTGTGCTTAATATACTGGGCTTGGGAGATCTGGGTTCAATTCCTGGCTCTGTAACAGACTTGCTCTGGGCCTTGGGCAAGTCCCCTCTCTTCTGAGGGTCTCATTTCCCCAGCTACAAAATGGGGGTAAATACTTTCCCTGGAAAGACAGGTTCCTCGGGGCAGGGACAGGCGCTCGCTATACTTATGCCATGTCTAGCAGTGAGCATGGTGTTTCTCAAATGCAGCCACAGGTGGCTTTTCTTGTGGCCACAGCCTTCTTGACTGTGATTTGGGAGGGAGGGGAAAGCAGCGGCCCCTCCCCGACCCTGTTGCTCCTGGATGCACTGCCCTGGTGTTGGTTGCTGCAGCTGCCAGCAGGAGGTTGGGCCCTGCTCCCATCTGGAGACACCTGGGGGAGTAGGCAGCTGGTGAGTTCCCTTCCAGTGGCAGTGGGGCTCAGGCGTTTGGGCTCCAGCCCCAGGCCCTGACCCCCCAGCCACAAAGATTCATGCTCTGGGCCCCTGCTACCTCCCCTGGCCAACCACCCCAATGCCCCATTACTAGTTAGCAATAAATAAGTTACAATGATTTGGCTGTGTCTATGTGCATATTTGTTTGTTTTTCCTAATGCTAATTAAGTATTTTAGGGAAAAGTTGCAACCAGCAAGAGTTGGTAGCCACACTCTGACCAGCCACCAAAAAATTCGTCCTGAGAACCCCTAGCACAACAGAGCCCGGGACTCAGGTGCGGCCTCCAGATGCTACCAGAGTACAATTAACTAGTGTTACGAAGTGTGTTGCTGAGATTTCAGAGACACGGGGGCTCTTGCTAGCAGAGAGCTATCTCTGGGCAGATTCACCTTTCCTCCAGCACGGATGGGCTTGCATGGGTGGCAATTTCAGTGGAGAATAGTGTGTGTGGTAATGATCTAATGCCAGGGGCGGAGCTGGGAGCTGTCTGTCAGCGGGACATTTGGTGGTTGTAACTAGATGGTAGAGGAAGCTGTGCATGCTGTGGAGAACTTACTCCAGTTGGGGTATTTCTTGTAGTTGCAGTATTCTGCCCCGGGAGGTAAGGGCTGGGCGTACTGGGCACAGCCACAGGTATCCACCATGGCCCTCTGGAAACAGGAATGCAGGCAAATCTGCAGGGAAAGAAACCAAGAGTTGGGTTTCTATGAGTCAACAAATGTACAAGCAGACCTGGGTTGCTTCTAGGTTACTGCTCTGTTCCAAAATGGGTTGTCAGCTGGAACCAGCAGGAACTAATATTTTCAGCTGGAACTTCCAGTAGGTGGGACCCCATCTTCAGTCCCTACCAACTGCAGTGCTGGGCTCCATGCTTTAATGAACTAACTCTGCTGGAGGCCTGTGTGACCTCAGCTGACATCACATCACCAGGTGCTGGCATTTAATACCCGTAAAAAGAAAAATCAAGACCAGGTACTGGATTTGCAAAAAGTAGCAATTAATACAAGAGCAATGGGAATTATCATGGAGGAAACCAGGATGCTTGATACTCTCAAGGTGGAGCCTATTAAAGGAGCCTTGCAAAACTAGTGGAAACTTTCTTTGTAAACGTTCTGCTGGTTGGACACAGATTAGATAGTATCAGTTATTCATGGAGTCTTATCTGACAGGGGTCACAATTTCTAGCTTCAAGGCTTACTAAGCTGCAACATTTGTTTGGCCAATATTTTCCAGTCCAGCAGTGCCAGAGAATTTCATAATGAGCTAATGTTCCTGCTATATGACAGAATCCCCAAGGCAACTTCAAGCTTCAATCATTTTGGAACAAAACCTTGATTTTAAAAGTGGTACGGTATTCTACAGCTGTGATCCAAAGCATTTCAACTGCAGCAGTGCTCCTGCAGGGTTGGGGGCTAGCACTGCAGAATACTGTGCTGTTTGTATAAGGGGATCGCCCAAATGACTGAAAAACCTGAGGAAGAGCTCGGTGTGGCTCGAAAGCTCGTCTCTCTCACCAACAGAAATTGATCCAAGAGCAGACATTACATCCCCCGCCTTGTCTCTGAAAAAGCAAGTGTAACAGAGGTTTACCTGGAGCGAGTAGCTCTTGTTGTAGAGGTTCGCTACCGGAATGTCAGTGCCAGTCTCTGTGCAGTCGCTGTACGGTTTGCTTAGCTTGTGAGACCGAGTCTGAAAACCAGAAAACAAATGTTGACTTGAGAGACCCCAGCCGAGCTGAAGGAAAGAGACCGTTCAGTGCTGCTTATTGGACACCCTGGGATCACAGTCCTAAACGATAACAATGATGGGGCAGGACTGAAGCTAGCTTATGTGAATTAGCCTGAAGGACGTAGGTTGCTTTTATGTAGGAGATTATGTGGCTAGAATTGTTTTTAGATTTTTTCCTAATTATATTTGATGCCTCCATGAGATGCCTCCAGCCTTCCATAATTCAGGGTACTCAAAGTCTAACCGCCTACACATTCAGAATATTTGCAATGGCTCCCTGCTATGAAAGGGCACTTCTTCCACGTCAGAGTTTGTGTTGTCAATCTTATTCACTGTGCACCAAGTCTTGTTCTGTGATCAGCTGTCTCAAGACACGGCTCTGGGACTTTAAGGCAGTGTATGACTTAGTTGAGGAATGCCAAGGTAAACCATGTTTTTCAATATCTAGAGTTGTTCTAGTAGAGTTTTGATGATGTGATATGTGGAGTTGTTCTTATTCTATAGGCATTAGAATAAGGACATGGGGGTTAGGCAGAATTGGGAGGTATTTTAGGTCTCTATAGATCTAACCCTCTGCTGCTGATTACTCATGCCTGCTTTTATAGAAAGCTACAAGCCTCTTTGGGAAAGTCCCATATTTTTAGACACTATAAAGTCACTTGTCCCTAATGTTTATCCAGACACCTGGAAGATAGTCAACTATATGCACATTTGAACCTGTCCTTTATCCTACTGTCCTTTCTAATGCATGGACTATCAGGACATGGCATGACACACCCAGCCACTCCAAATAATCAGCTTAGCTGGGTGTTTATGGTTCAGTGAACAACAGAGAAAAGGAAAGCCCAAATGATCACTTAACTGGTCCTTGAGATTAATGGGGAAGTTTGTATCTTCTGACGGCACAGCTTTAGCTTGTCTGCAACAGGCACAGGCCCCCTTAGGACAATATCACCTGCTCTACACTGAACTACTTTGGGAAACTCCCAGCACCTTATTTCAGCCTCCACCCTACCCCGAGTGATACCAATGGTGGGAGATTTCCCGAGGCAGGCAAGTGCAGACATGGCCATCTGGAAGGGTCTCTTCACAGCCAGGAGGGCAGTAAGCACAGACCCATCTAGCCAATCAGAATAGCCAGATGTCAGAGTTGTGCTTTAGCTCGTCTGCTCTGGCAGCCAAACCACATGAGAACCTGATTTGACCCACAACCATGTCTGTACTGTGCTACAGCACATGAGTTAAACCAGGGGTTTGATGGTGTGGATAGTGCCTCAAACGTTGTAGAAAACATCAAAATCCTCAAGAAATCCATGAGATAAAACCAGGATCACTCGTAGGTGTGGGATTCCCACAGGCCTGCATTTCCAACAGCTCTCACCTCTGAGCAGTAAAACGTGGGTCAGGAGAGTGCTCAAACACAGGTCAGTTACAGTGGCTCTCTCTCTGGCCTCATGCTTTCTACGGTGCCTTAGATAGCCAGGCCAGAGGCATAAATGTACCCTCCCAGCTCTCTGCTAGCTTTCCTGGATGCTGTGAGGCAGCAGCAGGGATCTATTTAACACAATTAACACAGTGTTTGTAAGTGCTCATGAGCCCGAGAAGAAAGATCTCTGCCACTCACAAAGTGCATCCCAATGGAGGTGGCCACTGCAGTCTCAATCTCAGTGCCAATATCTTCAATAAAGGGATACTCCTGCTGGTCGTGGACAATGATTTTGGCCCCTGTCGAGGTCACCAGGAAGGGATTGTAATCTGCTTCCTCTATGTAAAGAACAACCTGCAATCCTGCAGAACAAAGAAATAGCATTAACGGGGTTAAAAAAGCTAGAGCCCTAGCTCAGGGAGAGTTGACTAGTCTATGGTCACTGTACAATCTTCTTCAGTTTTAACTGTCATCATCTGTTTGGATTAAACATCTGGCTTCAAGTGGAATTGTCCGGATATCATTTGAGTGTCCAAGCACTCCTGCAGCTAATCTTTAGCATCCAGCACAAATAATAATAAATAGTAGTGATGACTTAGAATGCTATTGAAAACCTATTAAAAAACCAAGTTACATAACTGGAGAGGAATAATTTCAGGTGGAAAAACTCTAGTGATGCAACAACAGTTGATTCATGTGATTTGGCAACAGATTGGGGAAATGTTCATTTGAACCAACCCAATCAGATAACATGTCTAATGCCGACATGCCAGTCAACCTGCTTAGGATGCAGTTCCCTGAACAATCTGCTTTCGAATGTCTTTACTAACTTGGTTCCCTTACCATACTCGCTGCCTCCTGTGGAGGTGGTCAGGACTTTTCCGTCTTCTCCACTATTGAAGGTGTAGCAGTTGCCATGCAGTGGATGATGGAAAGGGGTGAAGTTTCTAAAAGAGAGCAAACATTTTTTTCATCCTAGGCTCTGGTCTAACTGCCCATGGCAATGTAAATTATTCACTGGATCGCCCATGAGCCTGAGAGGAGAGAGAACAAGCAGGTTTAACAGGTGTTAAGAGTCCTAAATTAGACTAAAAGAAAAGGAGTACTTGTGGCACCTTAGAGACTAACAAATTTATTAGAGCATAAGCTTTCGTGAGCTACAGCTCACTTCATCGGATGCATCCGATGAAGTGAGCTGTAGCTCACGAAAGCTTATGCTCTAATAAATTTGTTAGTCTCTAAGGTGCCACAAGTACTCCTTTTCTTTTTGCGAATACAGACTAACACGGCTGTTACTCTGAAACCTAAATTAGACTGTTTATTACTGAAGTGATGAGGCTCAATGTACATATTCATGCCATATCTAGACATAAAACAGCCAACAAACAAGTTACAGTCCCAGGAAGAGAAGTATGTGCACTATTAGAGTATTCAGTCACTAACTGAAATCCTGGCCCAGAATTTCTCCCTAAGAGCACACTAAATTGCACCAGTACAACCACATTAAATGGCACTGTCTGGCTAAATTAATATATTTAAGCAATCTTCACCTGTGTTCCAGACGTCACCTTATCAAATCTGAAATAATCTTCAAATCTAATTAATATTTATCTCCTGTGCTGTTTTCTTTATGCATATTTTTTCAAGCTCGGAAAACAGGTCTCTTTCACTTTGCTTTATATCTGGTTTCCAGACGCTCTCATTTCCAGGCTCTTGTGCACTAGTACAATGCTGCAAATGTTGCAGGAAAATGATTGCTAAAAATGTTTCCAATTAAATAATTAAGAAAGAGTTATAAGAACATCTTTGGATAGAATCTGTATCCTGGGGAAACTCCAAACTCCCTCTGAAAGTAACAGTTCCGAAGGGACAAGGAACATAGAAAGGAGCACTTCTATTGGACTTTGGTCTTGTAAACGTGTATTTTTACAAAAATCTTAGCCCTAGGGCCTAATTCTACTTAACAGTGTCTGTTTAAGAACCGATAGCAAACAATCTATGCTCCAACTCTGACATTGGACAGTGGGGGCTCAGGGTGCAGGTATGGTCCCTGACTGTGCGATGGATGACTCAGCAGAGTGTTGGCTTTTGAAGTACATTGCTGTTTGAAGTTCATTTCAACAGTCTTTCTTTGTGCTCCAAATGACTATCCTCCTTCATTCAACCCACCTTCAAATGCACTTTTACTGCTAAACCTGTCAGCGATAATCTGTCAGAGCAAGACGTGTGTAACACAATGTTAAAATTTACACATCTGTCTTCACCAGTCTGAGCCTGGTGATTGGCTGATTGTCAGTCTGAATGGTGCAGTCTGCCTAAGCTAGATAGTAAGCAAGGGACGGTGGCTTCCTCTATGCTCTGTATATTCCTGAGCACACTGATTTGCACTCTGTAAATAAGAAACATTTAATTCCTAATTGTTTGACATTTATTTTAAGAAGTGAGAAGTTAGGCTGGTGAGTAATTTTTATGCACTGACCTTGTGTCACAAGATATGCCATCGAAGAAACATGTCAGCAGAAGATCCTCAGCGGAGTAGCCCATATTCACTTTTGTCTCCAGGGGTATTTGTGCCACGATGTTCATATAATGCAGCTTGTACCATTCTTGAATAGCATTTACCCCAGAGCTGAATGTGTAAACTGCACAGTCACTGCTGTTGTTTGGGTCACACTAATAATAATAATAATAATAAAGGAGGAAAATGAGTTTCAGATGAGGAAGACGTGGTATAATTTTCCACTAAAGGGTTTGCAATATGATTTCTACTGAACAATGCTACTCAAGCAGGAAGTTTCTAGTTGCAGGGGGAGGAAAAAAAAGACAAATAAGGTATTATGGGATACAAATAGTTCCTCTTCAAAAGGTCCTCGTGTTGAGAGCTGTGTGCATTCTGAACGCAGATCAGTCTGGAAAAGGTACAGAGGAAGCAAAGTGGCTCATCTGGGCACCAGTGGCCTTTCCTGTGAGCATGGACATCAGGAACTGAATGTGTGTAACCTTAAAGAAGCATGGCTGGTGGGGGCTCATCATAGGGGATCTAAGAAATGACCTCCCCGGTGTCATGGTTGGCAATAAAGAGGAAGCAGTTTAGGCTGGATTTCAAAAAGGACTTTTTCTCCCTGAGGGTTGTGGGTATGTGGAATAATCTGCGGGAAGCAGTGGATGGACATGTTTAAGGAACCGATGGATTTGGAAAATCTACAGTACATGGGTCTCTCCATCCTTGAAGGTTCTTTGTATCTATTCCTCACTAAAGCCTCAATTAACTCTTGAAAGGTTTATCATTTCCATCCACTGCTACACTTGTCATCTACTCGAACAGTCATGCCTGCCCTAGCACATCCACTCCTTGTGCCAACACCATGCCCAGTCACCGTGTAGGAATGGAACTCACCAACTGAAAGCCCACGACATCTTGTGGATCCCCAGTATTCACCATGCTGGAACCTTGGTGAAAGACACTAGTCTCAATTTTCCGCTTATTGCCACTTGGAATCTCAGTAACAGTCTTCTTAGAGAGGTCTTTGAACTTTAGCAGAGGGATTCTTTCAAGAAATTTGCTCTCTGTAGCGTTCCAGTCATCTGCATCCCGACGTACCTTGAATTTGCCCTCTGAAAAGCCATATAAAGTCTCCAAAGCATTTTTTGTCTCTTTGTCCAGTTCAGACAAATGCTCTTTCATTGCACTGTATCTACATAGGAGAGAAGGTAATAGTAAATAACATGCCATATTCTCCCGGTGTCAACCTGCTGGACTACTCCATGCAGTCCTATCCTGTCCTACACATTGTACAATGAATAGCCCATTATAGGAGACACCCAGCTCTTCCTCATTCTCCTCCCTAGACTGACTTAGTACTGATGCTTCACTTGGAACTTTTATTCACACAATTAATTTGAATTGGCTTGGGTAAAAGCTAGATCCTAGAGATTGTCCATTGATTGAAGGACTATGGACAACAGGCCATTATAAGCAGCAACAGACTGAGCTGTGAAGAGGTCAGTGTAAGGTCTGAGCTTCTTTAAAATCTTAATTAATGAGCTGGAGAGGCTAGAGAAAGCAGTAACAGATAGATATTGGGGTACTGCACTAAATGAGGAGGAATTGCCAAAACTAGAGAGAGCAGAAAGATGGACAAGAAATGGAAAAGATTTATCCTGGGGACAATGCAGCTGGGACAATACAATCTGAAATGCAGATCCTCCGTGGGCAGGAGAGACCAGAAAGCAGGAATGGCAGAGAGAGAGACTGAGACGGGGAGAGTGGACAGCAGATTAGACAGAAGTGCGCAATACAGTTTGGCAGGAAAAAGAATCCAATGCGATTTTGGACGGCATATGCCAAAGCATCCCATCCAAGCAAGAGGAGATGGAAAACTCTCTGCCCCCTATTGGAGAGTTTGTGCCTGGAATATTAGTTAGGCCTGAGCTCTCCATTACTGGAAGGATGGTGTTCTCAGAGAGGGGACTGGGGGGGCTGATGTGTGCAGAAAGATAAAACGAGCTAAATGCATCTAGCTTGGCTCAGTGCTGGTAAGTCAGATATGGCTACAAATGTCTGACGAGTGTGAACAGCCAGGAAGTAGAGGTGCAGCATTTTAGGGTGCTGTGGGAAGGGGACAGAGCTAACACTAAGGGGATGGAATGAAAGAGCAGGAGTGTCAGAGCTGCAGGATAAGCTTCCTGAGGGGCTCAGTGCTGGACAGAGTTTTGAGGAAAAATTATTTAACAAATGTCTGAGAAACACTTTCCTCATGTCCTTTGAAAGCATGGCCACCCTGGCCATAATGGCATGACTCTGCCATTCATACAGTAATTAGCCATCCCCTGGCCCCTCATGGCTTACTTGTAAGGGTTGATATTGCAGATGGTGACAGCAGGGAAGGGCAGCTTCTGGAACTGCACGGTGACTGAGACAGAGGCTGTGTAATAGGACATGACGAGCTCAGCACACTGCCACAGGATCAGCCCCACGGCGCTCAAGGTGAGCAGGATCCAGATGAACCTGCGCAAGCGTCCCCTTGATACCACAATACGCCGGCAGCCATGTGTATTGGTGTTCATGCAGTACCAATGCATCAGCTCACTGACTGTTGGAGCCTGAGGGCCAGTCACTGGCAAAGTCTTCTTGATCTTGGCTTTGATCATCTGCCCAGGAGCCATGTTTAACTCTACACATGGAGGGTGAAAAAATATTTTAAAGAAACAAAATGGGTGAAGTAATATCTTTTATTGTACCAGCAATTGGTGAGAGAGACAAGCTTTTGTGATCAACGGCTCAATGTCCAGTTGGCAGCCGGTATCAAGCGGAGTGCCCCAGTGGTAGGTCCTGGGGCCGGTTTTGTTCAACATCTTTATTAATGATCTGGATGATGGGATGGATTGCACCCTTGGCAAATTCGCAGATGACACTAAGCTGGGGGCGGCGGGGGGGGGGGGGAGAGGAGAGATAGATATGCTGGAGGATAGGGATAGGGTCCAGAGTGACCTAGACAAATTGGAGGACTGGGCCAAAAGAAATCTGATGAGGTTCAACAAGGACAAGTGCAGAGTCCTGCACTTAGGACGGAAGAATCCCATGCACCGCTACAGGCTGGGGACCAACTGGCTAAGTGGCAGTTCTGCAGAAAAGGACCTGGGGGTTACAGTGGATGAGAAGCTGGATATGAGTCAGCAGCGTGCCCTTGTTGCCAAGAAGGCTAACGGCATATTGGGCTGCATTAGTAGCAGCATTGCCAGCAGATCGAGGGAAGTGATTATTCCCCTCTATTCGGCACTGGTGAGGCCACACTTGGAGTATTGTATCCAGTTTTGGGGCCCCCACTACAGAAGGGATGTGGACAAATTGGAGAGAGTCCAGCAGAGGGCAACGAAAATGATTAGGGGGCTGGGACACATGACTTATGAGGAGAGGCTGAGGGAACTGGGCTTGTTTAGTCTGCAGAAGAGAAGAATGAGAGGGGATTTGATAGCTGCTTTCAGCTACCTGAAGTGGGGGTTCCAAAGAGGATGGAGCTCAGCCCTTAAGTGGTGGCAGATGACTGTACAAGGAGCAATGGTCTCAAATTGCAGTGGGGGATGTCTAGGTTGGATATTAGGAAAAACTATTTCACTAGGAGGGTGGTCAAGCACTGGAATGGGTTACCTAGGGAAGTGGTGGAATCTTAGAGGTTTTTAAGGCCTGGCTTGACAAAGCCCTGGCTGGGCTGATTTAGTTGGGGTTGGTCCTGTTTCGAGCAGGGGGTTGGACTAGATGACCTCCTGAGGTCTCTTCCAACCCTAATCTTCTATGATTCTATGATTTTGCATTACAGAGCTCTTCTTCAGGTCTGGGAGTAGTTGCCAACTCTGACAGAAGCTATTCTGGGAGATGTTTTCCCCCAACATGATGTAATGTCATTTAAAATATCCTATTAAAATCTCCCAGATTACTTTCAATAGTCACCAGGTGATCAGTGCTGATTCCTGGAGACTCCAGGCCAATCCTAGAGGGTTGGCAACCCTATCTGGGAAAGGTATTCAGTATTTTAAAACAATATGGAACCAAGTGAGTACAAGGCCACTTCCCTAAGCAGACAGCGGTCTCTGGAGGGCATTCACAAATCTAGCAGAGGCAAATGCAAACTCATTAATCTCTGGTATTTCTTGCTTGCTCCCTTTGCTAATTATTCGGGTGATCTGTGTTAAGCAAGGGCCCCCTGCCTTAGAGCTCATCCGCTCCTCCTGCACCAAATTCACTATGGGCCCAATCCTGCAAATACTGTTGATCTCGACGCCAGGGTTTACTGACATGAGTAAAGTTACTCTTATGCAGAACTGTTTGCAGGATTGGGCCCATAGTGAGAATCACAGGCACTTCCAGGTCAAACAGGATAATGACATCGGCATAGCAGCTCACTGACACAGCTGCCAGGCTGGGAAGCACAGAGACAGGAACCCGCAATTACTGGCCCTAGTCTGTTAGTCTGGTATCATGGAACTTGAGCACCTAGAAAGTGTCCTGGTGCAGTGTCAGCTGCTAAGAGCATCACTGATCATTTTTCTAAATATTTCCAAGTAGGAAGTGTCACTGTCACATGTATTTGTGCAAAAAATAGCAAAACACTTCCACACAAATGGCACATTCTACAATATGTTCTTATTGCAGATTTGCCCAAGTCTCTTGAATTCATAAATCTTTTAAAGGAAAACCACACTATTTAAAACCAGACATAAAGACACACACACCTGCAGATCTCCAGTCATGTACAAAATGTTAGAAAAATGAAGTTTACTCAAGAAATAGGAAACCATCATCTTGTACATACAGACACTAGAGCCAATTACAACAGATTTAATCAAGTGAGCAACTTTACTGGTGCAGTCAGTCCCATTTAAGTTAATAGAGCTATTCAGATGAGTAAAGTTACTCAGATGCATGAGTTTTCCCAGGATCAGGGCCATGATCTGTGACAAAGGAAGGGTCCCTCCGCATTTGAAAGCAAGAGCCAGGCAGGAGCCTTTCCCGTGTGGTTTAAGTTATTCATTATTACAAGTTTCAGAGTAGCAGCCGTGTTAGTCTGCATTCGCAAAAAAGAAAAGGAGGACTTGTGGCACCTTAGAGACTAACACATTTATTTGAGCATAAGCTTTTGTGAGCTACAGCTCACTTCATCGGATGCATCACGAAAGCTTATGCTCAAATAAATTGGTTAGTCTCTAAGGTGCCACAAGTCCTCCTTTTCATTATTACAAGTGTTTGCTGATTTTAACGTGAAAGATACACACTTATTTTCTACCCAGACATTTCTAGGAAGTGGAACTGAAGCAGCCCTGGAAGGCACCAGCCTCACCTCTCTGCTAACTGGGGTTCTCCTTTGTCACCCCCTGCCCTGAGGTTCACCTGGCCTCCTTGGACACAAACCCTTGTGCAGAACTCCCACTGGTGGGACAGACCTGCAGGGTCCAGCCCGAGCACTTCTCCTGGCCCTGGGTTTTGCCTATACAAGGAGGGAAGGATCAAGGCCCCAAGGCTCCTGCCGGGAAGCAGCAGTAAATGAGCAGCCCCCCCCGTCGGTCCTGAGACCCGTCGCTCAGGAAGAGAATGAAAGGCTGAAAAGCTCTGCCATGCCCCAGGGGCTGTGGGTTGCCGCCAGCTCTCCAGGCAGGCGGACCAGCCACGAGCCCAGCCAGGCGCGCTCAGCCCCACCAGCTGCTCGGGGGCAGGCGCTGGGGCAGCTGCAGAGACAGAATCGCCTTTAAAACGCTCCGGTGTTGCCCGAACGGCGCCGGTGTGTCCAGGCCGGGGAGGGGAGCTGGGGACACAAGACCCTCGGCCCGGGGGAAGGTTCTGGCTGCCCGGAGACACAGGAGGGGGCATCGCAGCGCCTGGCGCAGGCTGCCCGGCTCACCCCAGCGCAGAGACTGGCAGGGGCCAGCGCCGAGGCCATCAGGCGGAGGAGATGCCCGTGGACCCTGCGCGCCCAAGGACTGACAGGTGCGCACTCCCCGGGCCCCGCTCTGCTCCGGGCCCCCCGGGTCCCTCCCTGCTCCGGAGCCCCCCGGGTCCCTCCCTGCTCCGGGCCCCCGGGTCCCTCCCTGCTCCGGAGCCCCCGGGTCCCTCCCTGCTCCGGGCCCCCCCGACCCCGCTCTGCTCCGGGCCCCCCCGACCCCGCTCTGCTCCGGGCCCCCCGGACCCCGCTCTGCTCCGGAGCCCCCGGACCCCGCTCTGCTCCGGGCCCCCCGGGTCCCTCCCTGCTCCGGGGCAGGACCCCAGGGACGGGGCACCCGGGGCGCTCTCACCTCGGGTGTCTCCTGGCCCGCGGGACTCCATGCGGCCGGTGCGGCGGCCGGCGGGTGCTGCAGGCAGGAGGCGGCAGGTGTCAGTGCGGGATGCGAGCGCCGCGCCCCCACCCGCACCTGCTGCGGCCGCCCCGTCCCCTGGTGCTGCCCCGCCCCTGTCCGGCCCGCGGCGGCCCCCCGGCGCCCCCTGCCGGCAGGCTCGCTGCTGGGCCTGCCCCTGCGGAGCCGGTGGGGCTGCGGGAGTGGGGCGGCCCGGGCTGCAGGCAGGGGCCTTGCGGGGCTGCCCCCTCTGGTGGGACATGGGGTGAGCCTGGGCGCACGGGACCGGCCAGCCGCAGGGCAGTGCTGAGCGCTGCCCGGGTTCCCATTCCCAGGACAGTTGCCTGTGGACCGGAGCCATCCTGGTGAAAACCCTGCAGGGGATGGAGCAGGAGAAGGGGTTAAAGCTGGGGCACTTCCTCTCCTGTCCATGGGTGTGGGGCAGCGCTCCCCACTGCACCCTCTGCCTGGCTTTTCTGAACGTTACTTTCAAAGGAACAAGGCGCAGTCTCAGTGTTGACACAAACACAAGACACATAAAACCTGCCCCAGAGGAGAGCAAGTCACAATGATGCTGTCCGAGGATTCCCAAACGGAGTCTCCTGTCCCCCTAAAAGAAAAGGAGGACTTGTGGCACCTTAGAGACTAACAAATTTATTAGAGCATAAGCTTTCGTGAGCTACAGCTCACTTCATCGGATGCATTGTGTCAGCTCCAGGCCTCTTGAGCCCTGGGCCCACGAGCCTGCCTGCCCTCCTTACTCTTCACTCCCTCACTCCAAGGAAGGTCAGTCAATTGTCAGGGTTCTAGATCAGGGTTCTCAATCTGTGGTCCATGGACCCTGGGGGTCTGCAGACTGTGTCTAAGATTTCCAAGGGTCTGCACCTCCACCCAGATGAAAAAAGGTTGAAAACCACTTTTCTGGATGAGCACCTGCTCTGGATGTCCCTTCTGCTGCTTGGTGGTGGTGCTGGTGCGTGTGTGTGTGGGGGTTATCACACAGGTACAACATGTGGGAGACCCCAATGTGAGCACAGGTTCCTCCCAAATCTTGGGAGATGGTTGGAGAGAAATGCCCTCTGAGAACTAAGAAATCTCTTGGAGGACAGGGTATGCATGTGTGTGTGGCTGGGGGGATGAGGTATACGAGGCTATTAGGGTATTTTGTGCACATGTGGGGAGGGGGTTATTCCCCATGATTGTTTTGATAGTATGCTCCCCTGTTACTTCCACAAAGCTTTTCTTCCTCATGTATTAACAAGGAGGAACAAATGCCTCCATGGGACAGCCATGTGGAGGGTTAAACAAATGTTTTGGTTGCTCATCTCCACACATTGTGGGACTCACATAATTCTCAGGGCGGAACATGCCCAGAGGCAGTGAACTGTGCAGTTCTGGTCAGTTTGCCTCTGCAGCCAGCTCTGTGTGTAAAGCATTGCTGCACAGGAACTGCCCCTCGACCACCCGTCTGCCTGCTGCCCCAGGGGTGTCGAGGTTGGTGGCAGACAGCAAGCCAGGAAACTGGGCACATGGCTAATCATCCTGGTTCGTTGTCAGACATAAGTGCTGCTATGGGAGAAACAAAGGGCCAGAGATAATGGCAGAGGGTTAGCTCCACAAAAGAGCTTTGGTGCTAACTGAAATCCTCCAACCTCCTGCTCAAATTGATGCCTAATTCCATAGATGCTGTTTCCCTGGCAAAGTGTCCGAGGTGTCTGCCAGTTGGTATGCACAAGCCACCTACATCCTAGTGCCGACCGTCTCATCAGCCTCACTCAGGCCTGAGCCCCGGACCAGCTTCAGCAGAATCCCCTAGCATGGCAGGCCATCAGGTGACCCACCTACGGTGTAAGAAACCCAAATTCAAGTCCCTGCGGCAAATCAGGTAGAGTAGGGGATTTGAAAACAGCTTTCCCACATCCCAAGTAAGTGCTCTGACCATGCCCCCGGGCTATTGCTGTAATGGGGTCTCCTGCCTCTGTTCTTTACTGAGAAAGGGAGGCTGACCTGGCTTAGGTGCCTAATTCCAGGAGAAAATTCATGGCTGTGAATCCCAAGCAGAGCTAGGCGTCTTCCTAGGGCCTGGAGTTCAGTATCTAACTACCTCAGAAGGGTGGGGCTTAGATTGAGCATTGCAACACCTACATCCCTTTGTGGTTTTAGCCCAGAGACACAATGTTATGGAGGGAATGGGTCTGGTATGGAGGAAAACTTACACGCTTTGGCACTCCAGTCCCACTGTTTCCTGAAGTGGCATTGGCACTGGTCTCACACTCCATGTGTGTTAGCACTTGGGGACTTGGAAAGTGGGTGTTGAGGAGTTTGGGGAAAGAATGGCTCCCATGATGAAATGTTCTTGGCTTCTTGTGATCTCAGCAGTGTCTGAACCCAAACTTGGAACAGTTCCCTTCCCCTACAGTCTGAAGTCAGCCACTGGTCACAGGGAGCTGGCTAATCTTTATACAGTTCTGGATCATTTCCAGGGTGTGGAAGTGGCAGCCTTGCATCACTAAGCCCAAGAGCTGCAAACAACATCATGACTAGAATTTCAGAGTTTCCACTGGTGCTGCCAATAGAGAGGGGAGAAAGAGGAGGGCTGTCCACAGGCCGTGTCTGAAATCAGCTGTACCTGGAACTATTCCATTACATTCACAGAGGGCACGTGATGGGATCCATAAGGTGTCTGCGGACAAAGCGCTAACATGCTAAAGCAGTCATTGTAAAAATTACAATTGCTTATCTCACTAATCCCACACACCTAAGAGAAGCATTCCTGAGCTTCACGTATTTCAGGGTTCTGGACTGGCATTCATCACTACAGTATCTGAGCACCTCCTTGGTTAATGATTGACATGGTAAGGTCCCCGACTGACTTCATGGAGTCTTTGGCCTTTCCTCCCTCCCCTGGGTTTTTGGGGAAGCCTGGGGAGAGGGGCAATTGTGAATATCAAGAATGTGTCACTTGTTTTCTGATCCCAGTGTGTGAACTAGTCTGTGTGATCCTGTTTCTCTTTTTGTGGTGGGTGATCAGAAGGCCCCTGCTGCTTTAAGTATCAAGTCAGTGATATGGATTTTGTGGGCCTCATTCACACCACCGTGAGTCTCAGACTGTGCCTATAACAGGTTATACAATTCAGACCTCACGAAGCGGAGAAAAGTCACTTCTGTACGCCCTGCTGCTGCCCAATAGTTGCATATGACTGATGTCAGTGGGATGTAGGGGAAACCTATTAATAAAATCTAACATCATATTCTAACCAATGTTAACGTACTAGGCACAAAGACTTCTTCCAGATCCATGCATCCACCTACAGAACAATTTAAATACTGTAAATTGTCTGAAAATAAAAACATAGTGAGGGAATTTTTGTAACAAACATGCAGGTAAAAGGAGAGTTCTTGTACAGTGGAGATAAACCAGACACAGACATATTTTAACAAATGCCTGGCCAACTAAGTCTTCCCAGCTGCCAGGACGGTCCGTGCTTGGAACTTCAAACCAATCATTGGGACAGAACCCAGATCCTCCTATTTCAAACCACAGGCTCCTACCACTGAGTTAAGGAGAATCTCCACTAGCTAGTAGCAGTACAGACGCTTGCTCTTTGAGTCAGACTATCTCTTACTATATGTTTCTATCTGCTCTACACTAGGCATTGAGGTCGAATTTAGCAGCGTTAAATCGATGTAACCCTGCACCCATCCACATGACGAAGCCCTTTTTTTCGACTTAAAGGGCTCTTAAAATCGATTTCCTTACTCCACCCCCGACAAGGGGATTAGCGCTGAAATCAGTTTTGCTGGGTCGAATTTGGAATACTGTGGACGCAATTAGATGGTCATTGGCCTCCGGGAACTATCCCAGAGTGCTCCATTGTGACCGCTCTGGACAGCACTCTCAACTCAGATGCACTGACCAGGTAGACAGGAAAAGGCCCGCGAACTTTTGAATTTCAATTTCCTGTTTGGCCAGTGTGGCAAGCTGCAGGTGACCATGCAGAGCTCATCAGCAGAGGTGACCATGATGGAGTCCCAGAATCACAAAAGAGCTCCAGCATGAACCGAACGGGAGGTATGGGATCTGATCGCTGTATGGGGACAGGAATCCGTGCTATCAGAACTACGTTCCAGTTTTCGAAATGCCAAAACATTTGTGAAAATCTCCCAGGGCATGAAGGACAGAGGCCATAACAGGGACCCGAAGCAGTGCCGCGTGAAACTTAAGGAGCTGAGGCAAGCCTACCAGAAAACCAGAGAGGCGAATGGCTGCTCCGGGTCAGAGCCCCAAACATGCCGCTTCTATGATGAGCTGCATGCCATTTTAGGGGGTTCAGCCACCACTACCCCAGCTGTATTGTTTGACTCCTTCAATGGAGATGGAGGCAACACGGAAGCAGGTTTTGGGGACGAGGAAGACAATGAGGAGGAGGCTGTAGATAGCTCACCGCAAACAAGCGGAGAAACCGGTTTTCCCGACAGCCAGGAACTGTTTTTCACCCTGGACCTGGAGCCAGTACCCCCGAACCCACCCAAGGCTGTCTCCCGGACCCACCAGGCGGAGAGGGACCTTTGGTGACTGTACCTGTTAAAATACTATACAAGGTTTAAAAGCCAGCATGTTTAATGATTAATTTGCCCTGGCATTCGTGGTGCTCCTGGATGTACTCTCAAAGCCTTTGCAAAAGATTTCTGGGGAGGGCAGCCTTATTCCATCCACCATGGTAGGACATTTTACTACTTCAGGCCAGTAGCACGTACTCGGGAATCATTGTAGAACAAAGCATTGCAGTGTATGTTTGCTGGTGTTCAAACAACATCCGTTCTTTATCTCTCTGTGTTATCCTCAGGAGAGTGATATCATTCATGGTCACCTGGTTGAAATAGGGTGATTTTCTTAAGAAGACATTCAGAGGGGCCCGTTCCTGCTGGGCTGTTTGCCTATGGCTGAACAGAAATGTTCCCCGCTGTTAGTCATGCGGGGTGGGGGAGGCAAAATGCGACCTTGTAACGAAAGCACATGTGCTATGTATGTAATGTTAACAGCAAGGTTTACTGTGAAAGAGAGTGTACTCATTGTTCTATAAAAATGTGTCTTTTTAAATACCACTATCCCTTTTTTTTTTTTCTCCACCAGCTGCATGTGTTTCAAGGATCACAGGATCTTCTCCTTCCCAGAGGCTAGCGAAGACGAGAAGGCGAAAAAAACGCACTCACGATGAAATGTTCTCTGAGCTCATGCTGTCCTCCCACACTGACTGAGCACAGACGAATGCATGGAGGCAGACAATGTCAGAGTGCAGGAAAGCACAAAATGACTGGGAGGAGAGGTGGCGCGCTGAAGAGAGTAAGTGGCGGGCTGAAGAGAGGGCTGAAGCTGAAAGGTGGGGGCAGCGTGATGAGAGGAGGCAGGATTCAATGCTGAGGCTGCTGGAGGATCAAACTAATATGCTCCAGCATATGGTTGAGTTGCAGGAAAGGCAGCAGAAGCACAGACTGCCCCTACAGCCCCTGTGTAAACAACCGCCCTCCTCCCCAAGTTCCATAGCCTCCTCACCCAGACACCCAAGAATGCGTTGGGGGGCCTCTGGCCTCCCAGCCACTCCACCCCAGAGGATTGCCCAAATAACAGAAGGCTGGCATTCAATAAGTTTTAAACTTTGAAAGTGCTGTGTGGCCTTGTCCTTCCCTCCTCCTCCACCCCTCTTGGGCTACCTTGGTAATTATCCCCCTATTTGTGTGATGAATTAATAAAGAATGCATGAATGTGAAGCAACAATGACTTTATTGCCTCTGCAAGCGGTGATCGAAGGGAGGTGGGGAGGGTGGTTAGCTTACAGGGAAGTAGAGTGAACCAAAGGGCAGAGGGTTTCATCAAGGAGAAACAAACAGAACTTTCACACCTTAGCCTGGCCAGTCATGAAACTGGTTTTCAAAGCTTCTCTGATGCGCACCGCACCCTCCTGTGCTCTTCTAACCGCCCTGGTGTCTGGCTGTGCGTATCCAGCAGCCAGGCGATTTGCCTCAACCTCCCACCCTGCCATAAACGTCTCCCTCTTACTCTCTCAGATATTGTGGAGCTCACAGCAAGCAGAATTACAGTGGGAATATTGGTTTCGCTGAAGTCTAACCGAGTCAGTAAACTGTGCTAGCGCACTTTTAAACGTCCAAATGCACATTCTACCACTGTTCTGCACTTGCTCAGCCTCTAGTTGAACAGCTCCTGACTACTCTCTAGGCTGCCTGTATATGGCTTCATGAGCCATGGCATTAAGGGGTAGGCTGGGTCCCCAAGGATAACTATAGGTATTTCAACATCCCCAATGGTTATTTTCTGGTCTGGGAAGAAAGTCCCTTCCTGCAGCTTTTGAAACAGACCAGAGTTCCTGAAGAGGCGAGCGTCATGTACCTTTCCTGGCCATCCCACGTTGATGTTGGTGAAACGTCCCTTGTGATCCACCAGTGCTTGCAGCACTATTGAAAAGTACCCCTTGCGGTTTATGTACTCGCTGGCTTGGTGCTCCGGTGCCAAGATAGGGATACGGGTTCTGTCTATGGCCCCACCACAGTCAGGGAATCCCATTGCAGCAAAGCCATCCACTATGATCTGCACATTTCCCAGGGTCACTACCCTGGATATCAGCAGATCTTTGATTGCGTTGGCTACTTGCATCACAGCAGCCCCCACAGTAGATTTGCCCACTCCAAATTGATTCCTGACTGACCGGTAGCTGTCTGGCATTGCAAGCTGCCACAGGGCTATTGCCACTCGCTTCTCAACTGTGAGGGCTGCTCTCATCTTGGTATTCTTGCGCCTCAGGGCAAGGGAAAGCAAGTCACAAAGTTCCATGAAAGTGCCCTTACGCATGCGAAAGTTTCGCAGCCACTGGGAATCGTCCCAGACCTGCAACACTATGCGGTCCCACTAGTCTGTGCTTGTTTCCCGGGCCCAGAATTGGTGTTCCACCGCATGAGCCTGCCCCATTAGCACCACGATGCCCGCATTGCCAGGGCCCGTGCTTTGAGAGAAGTCTGTGTCCATGTCCTCATCACTCTCGTAACTGCGCTGACGTCACCTACTCGCCCGGTTTCGCTTTGCCAGGTTCTGGTGCTGCATATACTGCTGGATAATGTGTGTGGTGTTTAATGTGCTCCGAATTGCCAAAGTGATCTGAACGGGCTCCATGCTTGCCGTGGTATGGCATCTGCACAGAAAAAAGGCGCAGAACGATTGTCTGCTGTTGCCCTGACGGAGGGAGGGGTGACTGACGACATGGCTTACAGGGAATTAAAATCAACAAAGGGGGTGGCTTTGCGAGAAACTGAATGGCCGCCTCAAGGATAGAACTCAAAACCTCAAGGATAGAACTCAAAACTGGGTTTAGCAGGCCGTTGATTTCACAGAGGGAGGGAGGGAGGGAGGAGAAAATGAATACAAAACAAATCTGGTCTATTTCTTGTTTTGAGCCACTTCATCTATCTTTATACATCATGCCGGCAGCAGACTGTGCAGTACAACCGCTAGCCATCGTCATCTCCTGGATGCTCGGCAGAAGACGATGCAGTATGACTACTGGCCATCGTCTTCTGCTGGCTGCAAATTAAAAGACAGTGCACTGCCGGTAGGACTCAATCACCATGAGACGAAACAAGGGAAATGACCCGGCTGAGTCACTCCCATGTTTGCCCAGGTGCCCGGTTAAAAGAGCACCCGGGACTATGTTGACAACGGCTACCAGTCATACTGCATAGTCTGCTGCCAAAAGGCAAACTGCCTAAACTGCTGCTGTGTAGCAATGCAGTACCACGTCTGCCAGCACCCAGGAGACATACGGTGATGGTTAGCTGAGCGGGCTCCATGCTTGCCGTAGTATGGCGTCTGCACAGGTAACTCAAGAAAAAAGGCGCACAACGATTTTCTGCCCTTGCTTTTACGGAGGGAGGGAGGGAAGGGGGGCCTGATGATGTGTACCCAGAACCACCTGTGACAATGTTTTAGCCCCATCAGGCACTGGGATTTCTACCCAGAATTCAAATGGGTGGTGGAGACTGTGAGAACTGTGGGATAGCTACCACAGTGCAAAACTCCGGAAGTCAACGGTTGCCTTGGTACTGTGGACACAGTCCGCCGACTACATGCACTTAGAGCATTTGTGTGGGGACACACACACTCGACTGTATAAAAACGCTTTCTACAAAACCGACTTCTATAAATTCGACCTAATTTTGTTGTGTAGACATACCCATAGAGCCAAGTCTGGACTGGAGGCCTCTGAATGATACTGTTATTATAACCGTACTTTAATGAGCAGTTTGATTCTAGCCAGTAGAGGGCAGTAGTACACACAGACGCTAGCTGGCTCATTGCAATATTGCTAATGTACCACCCTGCGGAAGGGTAAACTGGAGCTTTGGAAAGAGGAGAACTGCCCTGATCAGATAAACACCAGCTGTGATGTGCACACACAGGCACTCAGACCTTCAGAGCATGGTAAAACATAGCAAAGAGTTGGCTTACGGGAAGCCACAGAAATACTGCCATGCGTGAGAGGTGGTAAAATACCTTCTACAAAAAATGTCAACTAACCAAAGTACTTTTAGGAATGAAAATGACTGTATGGATTTGTATGCAAACCACAATATCGGAGCAGTGAGGCATATCTGCAAACCGTAAGCTTAGGCAAAGCCAAGCTGACTGGAAAGACTGCTGGATATGGTTTTCAGCAGTAAATTACCAAACCGCACATCTGAGTGCAATATGATACTAGGTAATATAGGATGCTGATCAATACAGAACTGATTTATGCTGGGCTCCATTGCTGAACCAGTGTGAGGGGATAGAACTTGCAAAGAAAGGCCATTTTATTGTTTCTGATAAAAGACGTTGGCCTGGCCTCTGAGTGAGCTAGGCACAGCTCCAGAGGAGGAGGAGCTCATGGTCATTTTACGTCACTTTTACAGCTGCCCAAATTCTTGGCCTAGCTCTCACCCCTTCATAGAATATCAGGGTTGGAAGGGACCCCAGAAGGTCATCTAGTCCAACCCCCTTGTACAGGGCCTGGTGCAAAGGGGCCTGGATCAGGGCCTCTAGTATTCTCACAGTAGAAATAATAAATAACGATGATGATAATAACAACAACAGTAAACTAGATGCAGACAATATAAAATCTATGCACGGAAAGAAAAAAATATAATCTCAGTAGAGCAACAGTTAGGGTTTCCTACAATAATTGAGCCCCCTTTCCCTGCCATCTTCATAGCAAGGGTCCTGCTCCTCACAAATCCTGTTGTGCACCACCTTCTTTTCTATGAAAGCGCGGGAAATGTGCGTGAAGCCACCACCCAGGTCACGGTCTCATCAGCTGTCACAAGCGTTAGGCATAGTCATTATTTTGGTGGGAATCTGCTAGGGAAGACCCAGGTGATGTGGAAAGTGTCTTGAGTGAGTCAGTACGTGGCACGCTTCACACAGTATGGGCCTTCACTTCAGAAGTTCCTGGTAGATTTGCAGGGAGTGAGTCTGGCCCTGGCCTGGCTCTGGTACACTGCTATAGTAACACACAGGGGCTGTAAAATGAGCCACAATGGGCCCAGGAGAATTCTCCCAGTGCAGGAGTATTGTAGGATTGATATAAATGGCTCTAAACTGCCCCCTCAGTGGAACTTGACATAGGGGACATTTTGGGAGTGGGGCTTGGAGCAGATTGAGGCCCTGCCACAGAGGGTATTAGAGGCTGGGCTTGGAAAGGATTGGGGGTGGGGTTATGCTAGGGTTGCTAACTTTCTAATTCCAGAAAACCGAACACCCGTGCCCCTCCCACTGCTCCGCCCCTTCCCTGAGGCCCCGCCCCTTCCCGAATTCTCCCCCTGCTCACTCTATCCCTCCTCCCTCCATCGCTTGCTCTCCCACACTGCAAGGCCCAGACAGGCATATTTCTTGTTTTGACAGCTGTATTATGCTAAATTCAGGTTTTATTTGTTACAGGATGTGAGAGCTGGCAGCAAAATCGTCAAAAAGGGTCATTTAAAAAAATGAAATTCCACAAAGGTTTTCATGATTCTTTCCCTCCCCTCTTCCCATTTCTCATAACCAGCTCCATGGTTTTTGTTCGCTAAAGTTACTGTAATTTTATGTGTGCAATTCTCACAGCTGCACAGGGTCCAAAAAAGGCTCACTCCATGCCCAAATATAAATCCATAGAGCACAACCACAGAAACACACACCTGTCCAGATACCTGTATAAATAAATCTGTCGAAACTGACTCCCACACCTACGTGCAGATACACACATGTATTCATGTGTACACATCAAGTGTGCACTAACACATAGACTTCCACATAATTTAATATTACAATTGTTGTTTAGTGCCTAGAGACCCAAACTACGATCAGGGCTCCAGGGTGGAAGGTCTGGACAAACACATAAAAAGAGAGAGTCTGCGACAAAGTGTTTATAATGTAGCTAGGCAAAGGTGGGGAGAAATGTATGATCCATTAGCTCTTCTGCAATTACTAGTCAACAACATTCACTTTTTAAGAAATAATACATTGCTTTTAGAGTTCCCTTCTCTTTTAAAAACTTGTTATGAAATGAATACACACATATTTTATGTCATCAATTTTTTGTGCCCAAGCCAGCAACAGTCAAAGAGTTAGGTTGCAAATTGTATTCACACAGGTATACACACATGTGGCAATACACACACCTCCCTACACAAAGACACAGTCTCTTACATACATACAATGCATGCATGCACACACTTGCCTACACAGAGACACTTTTACATACACTTTTCCAGGGGCTGCCTAAATCACCCAGCTGGGAACAGAGGAGAGTGGGCTGGAGGGGAAAAGATGGGGGTGGGGTGGAGGAGAGAGGATGGGGAGGGAAAGAGGCCAAGGAAGAGAGCAGGATGGGGGTGAGAGGGGGCAGTGAAGGAGAGAGGAGTGCGTGGGGGGGGGATTTGGGGTGGGTGGGGATGCAGGGACAGGCATAAGGCTCCAGGTGCATGAGGATGTGGGGGGGCACAGGGGTGTATAGGGATATAATGGGAGTGCAGCAGTGTATGGAGGTGAATGGGGTGCAGAGATGTGGGGGGGTGAGGGACATGGGGTGGCGGCTCTGGGATGTGCAGAGGATGGGTGGGAGAGTGCTATAAGGGGTACAAGGCTGGGATGGGTAGGTGTGGGGGGCAGGACAGGTGGGAAATGGGAAGGATGCAATGATGGGGGGATGGAGGTTAGGGTAGGGTTGGGATACAGTGAGGGGAAGGGGGTGCGGTTGGCTTGGGACGGGGAGGGATGCAATGACGGGGGATGGGGGTGCGGTGGGGTTGGGACGGGGAGGGATGCAGTAGGGTGGGGATGGGGGTGCGGTTGGCTTGGGACGGGGAGGGATGCAGTGACGGGGGATGGGGGAGCAGTGGGGTTGGGACAGGGAGGGATGCAGTGATGGGGGGATGGGGGTGCGGTGGGGTTGGGACGGGGAGGGATGCAGTGACGGGGGATGGGGGTGTGGTGGGGCTGGGATGGGAAGTGAAGCAATGACGGGGGATGGGGGTGCGGTGGGGTTGGGACGGGGAGGGATGCAGTGGGGTGGGGATGGGAGTGCAGCCCCATTCCTAGCACTCAGAGATGAGGATACACATACCTCAAACTCCTGGGTGCCGGTGGTGGGGTGACAGACAGACCATGGTTCGCTGCAGGGCACACGCCGCAGCTCGAGACCAGCGGCATGAGGAGCGCGAGGAGCAGAAGCCGGGCAGCATCGGGAGAGGCGCGCACCACATGCCCCCTCAACAGCCACCTTGGGAGCTGTGCTGGCGGGCGGGGGACGGGGCAGCACGCGGACCCCCCCTGGCCGCCCTTAGGCTAGGAGCCTGACATGCTGGCTGCTTCCTGACCTGGGAGCCACGCAGCACGGTGGCGAGCAGGGAGCCTGCCAGCCCTGCTGCATGGTGCCACCGCCCACCGGACAGTCAACGGTCTGGTCAGTGGTGCTGATTGGAGCTGCCAGGATCCCTTTTTGACTGGGTGTTCTGGTCCAAAACCGGATACCTGGTCGCCCTAGCTTATGCTCGTAGTTGCTCTAAATTATGTTGAGGGACGTTTAGGCCCCGTTAGAGGCTCAGAATCTGGAAGGCACAAAGGTGGCTTAAAGTCACCTTGTCCTCCCTCCCTCCCTCGACTGCACTTTCTGTGCACTGTCTCTCATGAGTTGCAGAGCAGGATCTGCCCCATAGTTTTCATCTTTAAATTTGCCATGTCTCCTGGGCTCTTATCACCCCTTATTTTGTAAAACCACATTCTCTTTCAAATATGTTTAGTTATTACAGCTCTGAACTGTCCTTAACTCCCCACTAGCTCAGTAAACACACTGGGGGGCCCTGCTGGGTTTCCCCTTTGGACCTCCCTTCCACTCTCCCCTAAAAAGAGAAGAGAAATATTTCATAGAATCATAGAATCATAGATACTAAGGTCAGAAGGGACCACTCTGATCATCTAGTCCGACCTCCTGCACAGCGCAGGCCACAGAATCTCACCCACCCACTCCTACGAAAAACCTCACCTATGTCTGAGCTATTGAAGTCCTCAAATCATGGTTTAAAGACTTCAAGGAGCAGAGAAGCCTCCCTCAAGTCAACCATGCCCCATGCTACAGAGGAAGGCGAAAAACCTCCAGGGCCTCTCCAATCTGCCCTGGAGGAAAATGCCTTCCCGACCCCAAATATGGCAATCAGCTAAACCCTGAGCATATGGGCAAGATTCACCAGCCAGATACTACAGAAAATTCTTTCCTGGGTAACTCAGATCCCATCCATCTAATATCCCATCTCAGGGGATTAGTCCTATTTACCCCGAATATTTAAAGATCAATTACTTACCAAAATCACATTATCCCATCATACCATCTCCTCCATAAACTTATCGAGTAGAATCTTAAAGCCAGATAGATCTTTTGCCCCCACTGCTTCCCTTGGAAGGCTATTCCAAAACTTCACTCCTCTGATGGTTAAAAACCTTCGTCTGATTTCAAGTCTAAACTTCCTGGTGGCCAGTTTATACTCATTTGTTCTTGTGTCCACATTGGTGCTGAGCTGAAATAATTCCTCTCCCTCTCCTGTATTTATCCCTCTGATATATTTATAGAGAGCAATCATATCTCCCCTCAACCTTCTTTTAGTTAGGCTAAACAAGCCAAGCTCCTTAAGTCTCCTTTCATAAGACAAGTTTTCCATTCCTCGGATCATCCTAGTAGCCCTTCTCTGTACCTGCTCCAGTTTGAATTCATCCTTTTTAAACATGGGAGACCAGAACTGCACACAGTATTCTAGGTGAGGTCTCACCAGTGCCTTGTATAATGGTACTAAAACCTCCTTATCCCTACTGGAAATGCCTCTCCTGATGCATCCCAAAACCACATTAGCTTTTTTCACAGCCATATCAGATTGGCAGCTCATAGTCATCCTATGATCAACCAATATTCCAAGGTCCTTCTCCTCTTCCGTTACTTCTAATTGATACGTCCCCAACTTATAACTAAAATTCTTGTTATTAATCCCTAAATGCATAACCTTACACTTCTCACTATTAAATTTCATCCTATTACTATTACTCCAGTTTACAAGGTCATCCAGATCCTCCTATATGTAGCACAATTTCAAAAAAGGAAATACAATAGTTTACCCCTAGAATCTCTGATGTTCTTTTTAGTTCTTCTTTATTCACATGTGTTTTATGGGTTTCCATCACTGTAAATACAAGTATATAACTGAGAACAAAATACAATTTTGAAAAAACCTTAGAGGCATCAATTCTATATTCAAACCATAATATTAAAAAATAGTGTTGTGTAATGGACTAACCACCACCTTGGGAACCAGAAATTCCTGGGTTCTACTCCCAGTTTTGCCACTGACTTGCAATGTGACTCTGAGTAAGTCACAAAGGACAAATTTTTTAAACTTGGGTGCAAAGTTCAGAATTAGGCACATATGTCCATATTTAAGTACCTAGAAAAATGGCTTGATTTTCAGAGGTATGCTTTTCTAGGTACCTAAATATGGATTTAAGTGCCTATCTTTAGGCACCCAAATTTGACTGTTTGGTCGTAAGCTCTGTTTCTCCATCTGTAAAATGAGGAAAATAGCATTAGAGAAGTGTTGTGAGGATGATATGATTATTATATAGCACTTTAAAGGTGCAATGTTCTATTTAACTATTAAGCATTATAAATCATACTAGAAAATGCTGTCTGAAAAAATTGTTGAACAATCTTATATTTTACTCACATTTTCTTACCTGCCAAAATTTTTATCAAGGGAAGCTCCAAAGTGCAAAAGAGTTTCCACAAGCCTTGAACCTGTTGACCTCCCTCCCATTTGTAATGATCTTTACCCAGTTCCCTCTTTACAAATAAATATAGGAAGCCCAGCCCTTGTGCTGCTGCCAATCCTTGAACATGGAGGAAAGCCAGACATTGGAGCCATGGGACTGGCACACACTGAAGGGTCATTGATGCCAAAGAAAACAGAGGAAATCTACAGGAAATGCGGGCCTGGAGAAATAAGAGTGCATGGCATGTGCACATGGGGGTGAACTAATGATTAGTGCCTGAGGTTGAAGGTAAGTGTCTGACTGAGCCTGGCAGCAAGGAGCACTGCCCCGGGGCGCTATGTGAGGGTGGTCTCAGGGTAGAGAATGGCAGCAGGGTGCCCCAAAGGCAAGTTTCCCTTTGCTTTGAGAAGTTATTAATTATTATTAATGCCAATGCAACCAAGGTCAGCCAGATCTAGAGGCCAACCACCAACTAGATGGTGGGACACAGTATGCAGGGACATGATCAGGCTGGGCTTAATGGAGGACTGAGCCATGGGCAGGAATGAATGGTGATGCTGTACTGTTTTACATGTCAGTGAAGATGCTTTGGGATGAGAACAAAATTATTATTATTTTAACCATTTATAATGAGGTAGCACCTAGAAGCTAGCCAGGCCGGGGCCCCGTTGTCGGGGGATGTCAAAAGCTGACACGACCATGTGAGTATGGGGTGGGACTGCAGGCATAATCCTTACTCTTTAAGTGAACTTTATGCTGGTGAAATGTGCTGGATTGGCAGTCCTGGAGGCTTATGTCCAGTTTTCATTCACAGAACAGAGACTGCCCAGATGGCAATGACAGTGGCAGTTGCTGACAGGTGGAGCAATTGTGGCATGTTGTGACAGGGAGGGGCAGTGATGGTAGTGGTGAGTGATATGGGCATCAGGGGAGGGTGGCAGTGGGTGGCAGCAGACACAGTGGCAGGCAGCAGACTTTCCAGCTCTTGTGATATTATCACACATCTTGTGATTTTCTGAGGTTTTTTAAAAGTGTGATCTCAGGAGCAACTGTGAATGTCTCAGAACTTTTTGCCTTTATTATTACAAGGAGGAGGGAGAAAAATTGTTCTCCTTAATCACTGAGGACAGGACAAGAAGCAATGGGCTTAAACAGCAGCAAGGGAGGTTTAGGTTGGATGTTAGGAAAAAACTTCCTAACTGTCAGGGTGGTTAAGCAGTGGAATAAATTGCCAGGGGAGGTTTTGGAATCTCCATTATTGGAGATTTGTAAGAGCAGGTTAGACAAACACCTGCCAGGAATGGTCTAGATCAAGGATCTCAAACTCAAATCACCACGAGGGCTGCATGAGGACTAGTACATTGGCCAGAGGGCCGCATCACTGAAACCTTTTCATACAACGATACAAAAGTATCGTCAAAAATGAAAAAAATGAAGATTAATATAGTGTGCTATTAAAAGTCAATGTGTTAACTTTTTAAAAACTGTAATGCGAAGAGGGATTTAATCAAATATAAACATCTGTAATTATTCCTTATGTGGTCAGTAACACTGATGATGATCTACACTAACAGTCTATCAACATCACTGTAATGGCAGGAACTTTTTAAAATAACTATTCATACAAAATACGTTGCCACTTTTAACAAACATTCTTCCCAACTACTCACAGCAAAGCATCATACGTGCTGAACTTCATACCTCAGACTGCTGGTCTAGTCCATGAGGCCACGCCCCCATTCCAACCCCTTCCCCAAAGTCCCTGCCCCAACTCCACCCCCTCCCTGCCCTATTCCAACCCCTTCCCCAAATCCCTGCCCTGGCCCCACCTCTTCTCTGCCTCCTCCCCTGAGCATGCTGCGTCCCTGCTCCTCCCCCTCCCTCCTGGAAAGTCCTAAGTGCCGCCAAACAGCTTTTAGAGATGGGATGCGCTGGGAGCTAGGTGGAGGAGTGGGGATGCGGCGTGCTCAGGGGGGGAAGAAGGGGTGGAGGGGAGCTTGGCTGCTGGTGGAGTCAGCGCCTATGGCGGGCCACAGGAAATAACTTCACTCACCGCTGTTTGAGACCCTTGTCTAGATAATACTTAGTTCTGCCATGAGTGCAGCGACTGGAGTAGAAGACCTCAGGAGCTCCCTTCCAGTCCTACAATTCTATGAAATGTAGAACTGCAAGGGACCTCAGTAGGTCATCTAATCGAGTCCCCTGCCCACTGAGGCAGGACTAAGGTGTTATCTAGACCATCTCTGACAGGTGTCAGTCTAATCAGTTCTTAAAAACCTCCAATGATGGAAATTCCACAACCTCCCTAGGTAATTTGTTCTAGTGCTTAACTACCCTTTAGAGTAAGGAAGTTTTTCCTAATGTCTAATCTAAACCTTCCTTGCTGCAATCTAAGCTCATTACTTCTTGTCTTGTCCTCATGAGAACAGTTTATCACCCTCCTTTTTGTAACAACCTTTTTTGTACTTGAAGACTGTTATCATGTCCCACCTCAGTCTTCTCTTCCCCAGACTAAACAAATCCATTTTTTTCAATCTTTCCTCAAGGTCATGTTTTCTAGATGTTTAATCATTTTTTGTTGTTCTTCCCTGAACTTTCTCCAATTTATCTACATTTTCCCCAAAGTGTGGTGCCTAGAACTGGACACACTACTCCAGTTGAGGCCTTATCAATGCTGAGTAGAGTAGAAGAATTACTTCTCATGTTTTTCCTATGACATTCCTGCTAATACATCCCAGAATGATTTTGCTTTTTTTTGCAATGGTATTATGCTGTTAACTCACATTTAATTTGTGATCCACTATAACCCCCAGATTCTTTTCTTGGCAGTACTCCTTCCTAGGCACTCATTTCCCATTTTGTGTTTGTGCAGTTGATTATTTCTTCCTAAGTGTAATACTTTGCATTTGTCCATATTGAACTTCATCCTATTAATTTTCAGACAATTTCTCCAGTTTATCAAGATCATTTTGAATTCTAATCCTGTCCTCCAAAGTGCTTGCAACCCTTCTTATTTTGGTATCATCCATAGACTTTATAAGTGTACTCTCTATATCCAAATCATTTATGAAGATATTAAATAGAACCAGACCCAGGACAGATTCATGCAGGACTGCACCCGATATGCCCTTCCAGCTTGATTGTGAACCATTGATAATTACTCTCTGAGTACAAAGAAAAGGAGTACCCGTGGCACATTAGAGACTAACAAATTTATTAGAGCATAAGCTTTCGTGAGCTACAGCTCACTTCATCGGATGCAGTTTCCCAACCAGTATTGCACCCACCTTATAGTAGGTTTGTCTAGGCTATATTTCTCTAGTTTGTTTATGAGACCATGTGAGACAGTGTCAAAAGCCTTATTCAAGTCGAGGTATATCATATATACTGCTCCCCTCTATCCTCAAGGCTTTTTACCCAGTCAAAGGGGGATATCAGGTAGGTTAGACATGATTTGTTCTTGACAAATCAATGTTGACTGTTACTTATCATCTTATTTTGTTCTGGGTGCTTACAAATTGATTATTTGTTCCATTAGCTTTCCAGGTACTGACATTAAGCTAACAGGTCTATAATTCCCTGGCTTTCCTTATTCCCCTTTTTATAAATAGGTACTATATTTGCCCTTTTCCAGTCCTTGAGTATCTCTCCTGTCCTCCATGAGAACATGGCCACTGGTGAGAGATGGGGAAGTTGTAACAGGCTGTGGCAGAACATGGCCATTGGTGACAGGCAGGGCAGCTGGTGGCAGAACATGGCCACTAGTGACAGGTGGGGCAGTTAGTGGCAGAACACGGCCATTGGTGACTGGGGTTACCATCTTTGAAATGCAAAAAACCCAGCAACCCCCTCCCCCCAAGGCACCCTTGCCATAACCCAAACGACAAGGTAACGGCACAATTCCCCCCCTTCAACAGCCACTTATAGTATCTAGAGAGATAACACATAGAGATAAGATTGATAACACCATTGATAATAAACGGACATTTGTTTTATCAGCACATTTTGCCAGCCGGTCTTTGTGATCTGTTTCTTTTAGCCAGTTGTCACTGAATGTGCGAGATTTTTTTTGGGGGGTGTAGTAGGATCACTTGCACCATTGCCCTGATATTCCATTATTTAATATGCCTCACACGTCTCCTCCCTCGTGACTCAAATCCTCTCTCACACACACGCACGGTGCACTTGCATGTTGGTGGGCAGACAGCTGCTATATTTTCAAGAGTTTTGATCTGTTGCTTAACTATGGAAGTGTGAATACTGCAGCATCTTTATCTGGACACAGAAACTTCTGAGGGCATGAAACCCGGTTCACATCGCACTCCCTGCCAGTGATCCAACCAGTGGACTAAATTTGGTGACGAATCCTGGTCACGTGCCACTTGAGACATGTTGTGCATACACTAAAAAGAAACTTTTAATGTTAGATATCCCAGTATATTGTGATAATGCAAATCTTTAGACCCAGCAAAAAAATCAAACCAAACCCGGCAGATTAAATTATTTTTCTGGCAACTGGCAAATCCATTAACCCCCCCCCACACCCACCCCGCAAAATAGCCAGGCCAGTCAAACACTGGCTGGCTGGTAATCCTACTAGTGACAAGCAGGGCTCCTGATAACAGGCTGTGACAGAATGTGCCCATTGGTGGTACAACATGGCCACTGTGACAGGTGGGACAGTTGATGACAGGCTGTGGCAGAACACAGCTGCTGGTGACAGGCAAGGAAGCTAATGACAGAACATGGCCACTGGTGACAGAAGAGGGACAAGTAGGGAAGTTGGTGGCAGAATATGGTTGCTTGTGACCAGCAAGGCAGTTGGGGACAGAACAGGGATAGGCAGGGCAGTTGGTGGCACGTGGGGCAGTTGGTGGCAGAACAGGGACAGGCAGGGCAGTTGGTGGCACGTGGGGCAGTTGGTGGCAGAACAGGGACAGGCAGGGCAGTTGGTGGCACGTGGGGCAGTTGGTCACCGAACAGGGACAGACAGGGCAGTTGATGGCACGTGGGGCAGTTGGTGGCAGAACAGGGACAGGCGGGGCAGTTGGTGGCAGTTGGTGGCAGAACAGGGACAGGCAGGGCAGTTGGTGGCACGTGGGGCAGTTGGTGGCAGAACAGGGACAGGCGGGGCAGTTGGTGGCACGTGGGGCAGTTAGTGACAGAACAGGGACAGGCGGGGCAGTTGGTGGCACGTGGGGCAGTTGGTCACCGAACAGGGACAGGCAGGGCAGTTGATGGCACTTGGGGCAGTTGGTGGCAGAACAGGGACAGGCGGGGCAGTTGGTGGCAGTTGGTGGCAGAACAGGGACAGGCGGGGCAGTTGGTGGCACGTGGGGCAGTTGGTGGCAGAACAGGGACAGGCGGGGCAGTTGGTGGCATGTGGGGCAGTTGGTGGCAGAACAGGGACAGGCGGGGCAATTGGTGACACGCGGGGCAGTTGGTGACAGAACAGGGACAGGCTGGGCAGTTGGTGGCAGGCGGGGCAGTTGGTGACAGAACAGGGACAGGTGGGGCAGTTGGTGAAATGCGGGGCAGTTGGTGGCAGAACAGGGACAGGCAGGGCAGTTGGTGACATGCGGGGCAGTTGGTGGCAGAACAGGGACAGGCGGGACAGTTGGTGGCAGGTGGGGCAGTTGGTGACAGAACAGGGACAGGCAGGGCAGTTAGTGACATGCGGGGCAGTTGGTGGCAGAACAGGGACAGGCGGGGCAATTGGTGACACGCGGGGCAGTTGGTGACAGAACAGGGACAGGCAGGGCAGTTGGTGGCACGTGGGGCAGTTGGTGGCAGAACAGGGACAGGCGGGGCAGCTGGTGACACGCGGGGCAGTTGGTGACAGAACAGGGACAGGCAGGGCAGTTGGTGGCAGGCGGGGCAGTTGGTGACACATGGGGCAGTTGGTCACCGAACAGGGACAGGCAGGGCAGTTGGTGGCACGTGGGGCAGTTGGTGGCAGAACAGGGACAGGCAGGGCAATTGGTGACACGCGGGGCAGTTGGTGACAGAACAGGGACAGGCAGGGAAGTTGGTGGCACGTGGGGCAGTTGGTGGCAGAACAGGGACAGGTGGGGCAATTGGTGACACGCGGGGCAGTTGGTGACAGAACAGGGACAGGCAGGGCAGTTGGTGGCAGATGGGGCAGTTGGTGGCAGAACAGGGACAGGCGGGGCAGTTGGTGACATGCGGGGCAGTTGGTGGCAGAACAGGGACAGGCAGGGCAGTTGGTGGCAGGCGGGGCAGTTGGTGACATGCGGGGCAGTTGGTGGCAGAACAGGGACAGGCAGGGCAGTTGGTGACATGCGGGGCAGTTGGTGGCAGAACAGGGACAGGAAGGGCAGTTGGTGGCAGGCGGGGCAGTTGGTGACATGCGGGGCAGTTGGTGGCAGAACAGGGACAGGCGGGGCAGTTGATGGCACGTGGGGCAGTTGGTGACAAAACAGGGACAGGCAGGGCAGTTGGTGATATGCGGGGTAGTTGGTGGCAGAACAGGGACAGGCGGGGCAGTAGCTGACACGCGGGGCAGTCGGTGGCAGAACAGGGACAGGCAGGGCAGTTGATGGCACGTGGGGAAGTTGGTGACATAACAGGGACAGGCAGGGCAGTTGGTGGCACGTGGGGCAGTTGGTGACAGAACAGGGACAGGCAGGGCAGTTGGTGACATGCGGGGCAGTTGGTGACAGAACAGGTACAGGCAGGGCAGTTGGTGGCACGTGGGGCAGTTGGTGGCAGAACAGGGACAGGCGGGGCAATTGGTGACACGCGGGGCAGTTGGTGACAGAACAGGGACAGGCAGGGCAGTTGGTGGCAGATGGGGCAGTTGGTGACAGAACAGGGACAGGCAGGGCAGTTGGTGGCAGGCGGGGCAGTTGGTAGGAGAACAGGGACAGGCAGGGCAGTTGATGTCATGTGGGGCGGTTGGTGGCAGAACAGGGACAGGCAGGGCAGTTGGTGGCAGGCGGGGCAGTTGGTGACAGAACAGGGACAGGCGGGGTAGTTGATGGCACGTGGGGCAGTTGGTGGCAGAAGAGGGACAGGCAGGGCAGCTGGTGACATGCGGGGCAGTTGGTGGCAGAACAGGGACAGGCAGGGCAGTTGGTGACATGCGGGGCAGTTGGTGGCAGAACAGGGACAGGCAGGGCAGTTGGTGGCAGGCGGGGCAGTTGGTGACAGAACAGGGACAGGCGGGGTAGTTGATGGCACGTGGGGCAGTTGGTGGCAGAAGAGGGACAGGCAGGGCAGCTGGTGACATGCGGGGCAGTTGGTGGCAGAACAGGGACAGGCAGGGCAGTTGGTGACATGCGGGGCAGTTGGTGGCAGAACAGGGACAGGCGGGGCAGCTGGTGACACGCGGGGCAGTTGGTGACAGAACAGGGACAGGCAGGGCAGTTGGTGGCAGGCGGGGCAGTTGGTGACACATGGGGCAGTTGGTCACCGAACAGGGACAGGCAGGGCAGTTGGTGGCACGTGGGGCAGTTGGTGGCAGAACAGGGACAGGCAGGGCAATTGGTGACACGCGGGGCAGTTGGTGACAGAACAGGGACAGGCAGGGCAGTTGGTGGCACGTGGGGCAGTTGGTGGCAGAACAGGGACAGGTGGGGCAGTTGGTGAAATGCGGGGCAGTTGGTGGCAGAACAGGGACAGGCAGGGCAGTTGGTGACATGCGGGGCAGTTGGTGACAGAACAGGGACAGGCAGGGCAGTTGGTGGCAGATGGGGCAGTTGGTGACAGAACAGGGACAGGTGGGGCAGTTGGTGAAATGCGGGGCAGTTGGTGGCAGAACAGGGACAGGCAGGGCAGTTGGTGACATGCGGGGCAGTTGGTGACAGAACAGGGACAGGCAGGGCAGTTGGTGGCACGTGGGGCAGTTGGTGACAGAACAGGGACAGGCTGGGCAGTTGGTGGCACGTGGGGCAGTTGGTGGCAGAACAGGGACAGGCGGGGTAGTTGATGGCATGTGGGGCAGTTGGTGGCAGAACAGGGACAGGCAGGGCAGTTGGTGGCAGGTGGGGCAGTTGGTGACAGAACAGGGACAGGCAGGGCAGCTGGTGGCAGGCGGGGCAGTTGGTGACAGAACAGGGACAGGCAGGGCAGTTGGTGACATGCGGGGTAGTTGGTGGCAGAACAGGGACAGGCTGGGCAATTGGTGACACGCGGGGCAGTTGGTGACAGAACAGGGACAGGCAGGGCAGTTGGTGGCAGGCGGGGCAGTTGGTGACACATGGGGCAGTTGGTCACCGAACAGGGACAGGCAGGGCAGTTGGTGGCACGTGGGGCAGTTGGTGGCAGAACAGGGACAGGTGGGGCAATTGGTGACACGCGGGGCAGTTGGTGACAGAACAGGGACAGGCAGGGCAGTTGGTGGCAGATGGGGCAGTTGGTGGCAGAACAGGGACAGGCAGGGCAGTTGGTGGCAGGCGGGGCAGTTGGTGACATGCGGGGCAGTTGGTGGCAGAACAGGGACAGGCGGGGTAGTTGGTGACATGCGGGGCAGTTGGTGGCAGAACAGGGACAGGCAGGGCAGTTGGTGACATGCGGGGCAGTTGGTGGCAGAACAGGGACAGGCAGGGCAGTTGGTGGCAGGTGGGGCAGTTGGTGGCAGAACAGGGACAGGCAGGGCAGTTGGTGGCAGGCGGGGCAGTTGGTGGCACGTGGGGCAGTTGGTGGCAGAACAGGGACAGGCGGGGCAGTTGATGGCACGTGGGGCAGTTGGTGACAGAACAGGGACAGGCGGGGCAGTTGGTGGCACGTGGGGCAGTTGGTGACAGAACAGGGACAGGCTGGGCAGTTGGTGGCACGTGGGGCAGTTGGTGACAGAACAGGGACAGGCGGGGCAGCTGGTGGCAGAACAGGGACAGGCGGGGTAGTTGGTGACACGCGGGGCAGTTGGTGACAGAACAGGGACAGGCGGGGCAGCTGGTGGCAGAACAGGGACAGGCGGGGCAGTTGGTGGCACGTGGGGCAGTTGGTGACAGAACAGGGACAGGCAGAGCAGTTGGTGGCAGAACAGGGACAGGCGGGGTAGTTGATGGCACGTGGGGCAGTTGGTGGCAGAAGAGGGACAGGCAGGGCAGTTGGTGGCAGGTGGGGCAGTTGGTGGCAGAACAGGGACAGGCAGGGCAGTTGGTGGCAGGCGGGGCAGTTGGTGACATGCGGGGCAGTTGGTGGCAGAACACGGACAGGCGGGGCAGTTGATGGCACGTGGGGCAGTTGGTGATAGAACAGGGACAGGGCAGGGCAGTTGGTGACATGCGGTGAAGTTGGTGAGAGAACAGGGACAGGCGGGGCAGTTGGGGACACGCGGGGCAGTTGGTGGCAGAACAGGGACAGGCAGGGCAGTTGGTGGCACGTGGGGCAGTTGGTGGCAGAACAGGGACAGGTGGGGCAATTGGTGACACGCGGGGCAGTTGGTGACAGAACAGGGACAGGCAGGGCAGTTGGTGGCAGAACAGGGACAGGCGGGGTAGTTGATGGCACGTGGGGCAGTTGGTGGCAGAAGAGGGACAGGCAGGGCAGTTGGTGGCAGGTGGGGCAGTTGGTGGCAGAACAGGGACAGGCAGGGCAGTTGGTGGCAGGCGGGGCAGTTGGTGACATGCGGGGCAGTTGGTGGCAGAACACGGACAGGCGGGGCAGTTGATGGCACGTGGGGCAGTTGGTGATAGAACAGGGACAGGGCAGGGCAGTTGGTGACATGCGGTGAAGTTGGTGAGAGAACAGGGACAGGCGGGGCAGTTGGGGACACGCGGGGCAGTTGGTGGCAGAACAGGGACAGGCAGGGCAGTTGGTGGCAGGCGGGGCAGTTGGTGACAGAACAGGGACAGGCAGGGCAGTTGGTGGCAGGTGGGGCAGTTGGTGACAGAACAGGGACAGGCAGGGCAGTTGGTGGCAGGCGGGGCAGTTGGTTACAGAACAGGGACAGGCAGGGCAGTTGATGGCAGGCGGGGCAGTTGGTGACAGAACAGGGACAGGCAGGGCAGTTGGTGGCAGGTGGGGCAGTTGGTGACACAACAGGGACAGGCAGGGCAGTTGATGGCAGGCGGGGCAGTTGGTGACAGAACAGGGACAGGCAGGGCAGTTGGTGGCAGGCGGGGCAGTTGGTGACAGAACAGGGACAGGCAGGGTAGTTGGTGGCAGGTGGGCCAGTTGGTAACAGAACAGGGACAGGCAGGGCAGTTGGTGGCAGGTGGGGCAGTTGGTGACACAACAGGGACAGGCAGGGCAGTTGATGGCAGGCGGGGCAGTTGGTGACAGAACAGGGACAGGCAGGGCAGTTGGTGTTAGGCAGGGCAGTTGGTGACAGAACAGGGAGAGGCAGGGCAGTTAGTGGCAGGCGGGGCAGTTGGTGACACACGGGGCCGTTGGTGACAGAAAATGGCCGCTGGTGCCACCCCCCCGCCCTAGCCCAGCCCTGGTCTCCCGGGTCCCAGGGCGGGGTGTCCGGGTGGGCAGGCGCCGCGTGGGGCGCTAGGCAGGGTGCTGCGGACAGCGCCCGTGGGGGCCCCGGAAACGTTTCCCGCCAGGGCTGGTGCTGGTGCTGCACTCGGGGCCGGTGTACGGGTCCCGCCACGGAGGGCTGGGGCTATGCAGTGAAGTGGAAGGGGACCCTGGCGTCCCTCTCTGGCCCTTGGCCGCCCCTTGGGGGAGCTGGGGCGTCGAGGGCTGAATCCCGCCGGCGCCCCTGTAGCGGGCTCTGAACGGGCCGCTCTACTAAAGATGACAGGTTTCAGAGTAGCAGCCGTGTTAGTCTGTATTCGCAAAAAGAAAAGGAGGACTTGTGGCACCTTACTAACACCTGACTAACAAATTTATTAGAGCATAAGCTTTCGTGAGCTACAGCTCACTTCATCGGATGCATTTGGTGGAAAAAGCAGAGGAGAGATTTATATACACACACACAGAGAACATGAAACAATGGGTTTATCATACACACTGTAAGGAGAGTGATCACTTAAGATAAGCCATCACCCACAGCAGGGGGGGGAAGGAGGAAAACCTTTCATGGTGACAAGCAAGGTAGGCTAATTCCAGCAGTTAACAAGAATATCAGAGGAACAGTGGGGGGGTGGGGTGGGAGGGAGAAATAACATGGGGAAATAGTTTTACTTTGTGTAATGACTCATCCATTCCCAGTCTCTATTCAAGCCTAAGTTAATTGTATCCAGTTTGCAAATTAATTCCAATTCAGCGGTCTCTCGTTGGAGTCTGTGTTTGAAGCTTTTTTGTTGAAGGATTGCCACCCTCAGGTCTGTAATCGAGTGACCAGAGAGATTGAAGTGTTCTCCAACTGGTTTTTTAATGTTATAATTCTTGACATCTGATTTGTGTCCATTTATTCTTTTACGTAGAGACTGTCCAGTTTGACCAATGTACATGGCAGAGGGGCATTGCTGGCACATGATGGCCTATGTCACATTGGTAGATGCGCAGGTGAACGAGCCTCTGATAGTGTGGCTGATGTGATTAGGTCCTATGATGGTGTCCCCTGAATATGTGGACAGAGTTGGCAATGGGCTTTGTTGCAAGGATAAGTTCCTGGGTTGGTGGTTCTGGTGTGTGGTTGCTGGAGGGTATTTGCTTCAGATTGGGGGGCTGTCTGTAAGCAAGGACTGGCCTGTCTCCCAAGATCTGAGAGAGTGATGGCTCGTCCTTCAGGATAGGTTGTAGATCCTTGATGGTGCGTTGGAGACGTTTTAGTTGGGGGCTGAAGGTGATGGCTAGTGGCGTTCTGTTATTTTCTTTGTTGGGCCTGTCCTGTAGTAGGTGACTTCTGGGTACTCTTCTGGCTCTGTCAATCTGTTTCTTCACTTCAGCAGGTGGGTATTGTAGTTGTAGGAATGCATGATAGAGATCTTGTAGGTGTTTGTCTCTGTCTGAGGGGTTGGAGCAAATGCGGTTATATCGTAGAGCTTGGCTGTAGACAATGGATCGAGTGGTATGATCTGGATGAAAGCTAGAGGCATGTAGGTAGGAATAGCGGTCAGTAGGTTTCCGATATAGGGTGGTGTTTATGTGACCATCGCTTATTAGCACCGTAGTGTCCAGGAAGTGGATCTCTTGTGTGGACTGGTCCAGGCTGAGGTTGATGGTGGGATGGAAATTGTTGAAATCATGGTGGAATTCCTCAAGAGCTTCTTTTCCATGGGTCCAGATGATGAAGATGTCATCAATGTAGTGCAAGTAGAGTAGGGGCATTAGGAGACGAGAGCTGAGGAAGCGTTGTTTGAAGTCAGCCATAAAAATGTTGGCATCCTGTGGGGCCATGCGGGTACCCATCGCAGTGCCGCTGATTTGAAGATATACATTGTCACCAAATGTGAAATAGTTATGGGTCAGGACAAAGTCACAAAGTTCTGCCACCAGGTTAGCCGTGACAGTATCGGGGATACTGTTCCTGACGCCTTGTAGCCCATCTTTGTGTGGAGTGTTGGTGTAGAGGCTTCTACATCCATAGTGGCCAGGATGGTGTTTTTAGGAAGATCACCAATGGACTGTAGTTTCCTCAGGAAATCGGTGGTGTCTCGAAGATAGCTGGGAGTGCTGGTAACGAAGGGCCTGAGGAGGGAGTCTACATAGCCAGACAATCCTGCTGTCAGGGTGCTGGAATTAGCCCATCTTGCTTGTCCCCAGGAAAGGTTCCCCCCCCCCCCCGCTGCTGGTGGTGGCTCAGCTTGAGTGATCGCTCTCCTTACAGGTTTCAGAGTAGCAGCCGTGTTAGTCTGTATTCGCAAAAAGAAAAGGAGGACTTGTGGCACCTTAGAGACTAACACATTTATTAGAGCATCAGCTTTGCGGAGCTCCAGCTCACTTGGTCGGATGCATTTCTCTTCTCCTTACAGTGTGTAGGATAAAGCCATTGGTTCATGTTCTCTGTGTGTGTGTGTCCATCTCCCCTGTGTTTGTTGCACCGCCTGCATGCGATGCCGTGGGCTCTAGCTCAGGCCAGCTCCTGCTCGGGTAAATGTGTTGGTCTCCCAGGGGCCCCGAGTCCTCCCGCTCTTGCTACTAAAGATGGCGCCCGGCCTGCCCGCGCTCAACATGGCGCCGGCGGCCTCACGGCGGGCACGTGACCCGCGGCGGCCCCGCCCCCGCCGCTCCATGGCGTCCCGGTGAGCCCCCCCGCCGCCCTGCTCGCCGCCCAGCGGGGCCGGAGCCGGAGCCGGAGCCGGAGCCGGGCTGCAGAGGCGACGGGAGGCCGCGGCCGATCGCGGCGCCCGCTGGGGATGTGCCGTGGGCTCGGGCGCCATGTCCAGGGTGGGCGGCCCCCAGGAGAAACGCTCCTTCAGCAAGCGGCTGTTCCGGGGCCGGGCCGGCGCGGGCTCGGCCCGCTCGCTCAGCGGCTTCATGAGCCGGGTGCTCAAGACCCTCTCCACCCTGTCGCACTACAGCAGCGAGCCCGAGGCGGCCCGCGGCTCGCGGCCCCCGCGCCTGCCCCCGCCGCCGAGCCCCGAGCCGCCGCCCCCGCCGCCGCCGCCGCCCCCGCCCGAGGCGCCGGAGCCGGTGCCCGGGGTGGCCGGGCTGAAGAACCACGGGAACACGTGCTTCATGAACGCCGTCCTGCAGTGCCTCAGCAACACCGAGCTCTTCGCCGAGTACCTGGCGCTGGAGCGCTACCGGGGCCAGGCGGGCGCCGCGCCGCCGCCCCCCCCCGACAGCGCCCCGCCGCCGCCGCCGCCGCCGCCCAAGGGCGAGGTCACCGAGCAGCTGGCGCAGCTGGTGCGGGCGCTCTGGACGCTGGAGTACACCCCGCAGCACAGCCGCGAGTTCAAGGTGAGGCGGGGCGGCCTCGGGGGCGCGGCGGCCTGGGCTCGCCTTCGGGCGCGGGGGTGGGGGGGGGATCCGGTAAATAAGCGCGCCGCGCCCGCCCCTGGGCCGCGAAGGCGGGGGCTGGGGTGCCGGTGCCTCGGCTCGGTGCCGCCTGCCCGCCCTGCCTTTCGCCTTCAGCAGCCCCTGCGTTGAGCGGGCTCCGCTTTTGACTGAGCGGTTGTGCTGCGGTCCCCTGCCCGGGCACCTGCCGTTCCTCCTTCCGCGCTCAATCCTCGAGGGGGCCACTTGGGGCTCTGGGGCAAAAATTGGGGTTGGTCCTGCTTTGAGCAGGGGGTTGCACTAGGTGACCTCCTGAGGTGCCTCCCAACCCTGAGAGTCCATGATCACTTTCCATGACCGTTAGCTTGCCCCGGCTACGTGCAACCCTTCACCGTTTAGAACGACTAAGGAGAACTCGTAACTGAAAGAACGAGAGGAAAGGCAGGTTATACAAGGGCCTACCTTAGTAGCACCTACGCTGACCTAATGTTTAGCTATTTTATTTACAAGTGGGAGGGCTTTGGTATGCGCTAGGGCAGTGGCTTTCAAACTGTGGGTCCCAACCCAGCAGCGCCCACGGGGAGGTTAAAAGCCCCGTCGCGGGTGCTGGCTGGCTAAGGCAGGCTAGTTCCTGCTTCTTCTGACACCCCCGGAAGCAGCCAGCAGCAGGTCTGGCTCCTAGGTGGGGCAGGCCATGGGGTTCCGCGCACTGGCGCTGCACTCCCATTGGCTGTGAACCATCCAATGGGAGCTGGGGGGTGTGGTCTCTGCAGGCGAGAACCGCGGGGACCGCTTGCACGCCTCTGCCTAGGAGCCGGACCTGCTGCTGGCCTCTTCTGGGGCACAGTGCAGTCTGTGGTGCCAGGACAGGCCGGAAGCCTACCGTAGCATCCCTGCTGTGCTGCTGACTGGGACCAACCTTGCCTGCCAATCCCTAGCCCTGAGGCCCCCCCAAACCTGGAGCTGCTTTCTGCACCCCAAACCCCTCATCCCTGTCCCCACCCCAGAACCCTGTCCCCACTCCTGCATCCCTTCATGTCCCCAAGCTATTCCATTCCCAGCCCCACCCACTGCACTCCAACCCTCTGCCCCAGCCCTTAGTTGCAGGCATCAACGATTTTCTACAATTGGGTCACCAGAAAAAAAGTTTGAGTACCAGTGCGCTAGGAAGATTCCTTTATTGTTTCAGTTAAGTGTTTTCAGGAGAAAGGAACTGTTTTTAGTGGATATTTATCTTTTTATTCTTGGCTACAAATGTTTATTTTGGTTCTATTAAGAAGCTGGGACCAGATGCGTACCACTAGCTGAAGTATAAGCAGATTCATAAGGCATGTTATACATTGGCAGTCACTAGTGACTCTCTGGGATAACCAATACCTATGTAGAATGTTGTTTCTCACATTTCTGAGTAAGCAAAAATGCTAGCTGTCTGTAAACAGGCAAGCAGCAGATTGGAGTTTTTGAAGTTTGAAACTTCTGTAATGCAAAGCAAAAAACTAAATGTTGAAATTGAGTGTGAAGGTAAACTTGGCAGTGTTTGCAAACAGCTTGTTTCTTGTCTGTAGAGCAGCAGTTGCTTGTTAACCTGGCTATGCTAGCAATACTACTTACCTTCTTAAACTACAGGTTTCAGAGTAGCAGCCGTGTTAGTCTGTATTCGCAAAAAGAAAAGGAGGACTTGTGGCACCTTAGAGACTAACAAATTTATTAGAGCATAAGCTTTCGTGAGCTACAGCTCACGAAAATGCATCCGATGAAGTGAGCTGTAGCTCACGAAAGCTTATGCTCTAATAAATTTGTTAGTCTCTAAGGTGCCACAAGTACTCCTTTTCTTCTTAAACTAGTTTACTTTTAAGTTAGCCCTCCTCTCTCTTTACTCAGATCCAGTCTCATGTGCAAGTGGCTAACCTTGCCCTTGGGACTAGTTTGCCTGAGAACCCTTAAGTTTTATAAGTTTTATAGCTTATTAATATCAATACCAAACCAGGCACATAGCAAGTTAAGTGTGTACCAGACTCTGTTTTGGTGGTCTTTTCCTGTCTTAAAGTTTATTCCAAAGTCCCATAGAACAGAATTTTGGGGTACTTGACATGTCTGAAATATTATTTCTAGACATGTGGCTCATATGTTGCTAATTGAAAGCTGCCTGGTGGAACCAACTTCTGGCTGTGAGCAGAAGGTATACTTCGGTCGTCTGGTTCGCAAAGCTGAGCAATGAACAGTTTGTTTTGTGTAAAGTACTCTTTTTCTCAAGTAGTCTCCTGTAACAACTGCTTACTTTTGCCTCAGGCCACACTTTTTCTTTGACATTTCTGTTTCCGGATGTGAAAACTGGGATTGTTTGTTTTAACTTGTGGTCTAGTCATAAGCATTGTTGGGTTAGGTTACTTCTTGGTGTTCCTAGGAGATCTCTCACCCTAGATTTGGTCTACACAAGAAAAATTATTACCTGTATTACAACTGCTGCCGCCAATATTGCAAGCACTGGTCTAGTCATGGCACTATGACAGGACAGAGCAGGTTTGCATGACTGCCCTAGCAGCTTACCACTAATGCAGTGGTTCTCAACCTATTTACAATTGTGGGTTCTCTCTGTTATGTGGATGACATCCACACAATATATATACTACTTGTATGGCCCTGAGGATGTCACATGGGCTGCAGCTGTGTGCTGATTGGGCCACAGGTTGAGAACCACTGCATTGTTGCTATAATATGACTTACAATTTTTGTAGTCTAGCTGCAGGTGCTGTAGGACCTGGTGTTCATGATTCAGTGGGCATGACTTCCCAGCATGGTGCAGGAGAGTACTGTATTGATGCTGTCTTTCAGGAGGAATGCAAAGCATGGTTCTAATTTGAAACATGCTTCTCCATAAGGGACCTTGTGGGATTCAACACTTGTATTTCAGCAGCTCCAGAGACCTAACTTAGCTTCTAAGTGTCTTCAGAAAAGCAGACTTGTATTTTACATGATAGTGCCGCAGACTCAAACTATAAATCAAATGAGGTGCTTTCTGGCTCATGTATCATCACCAATAATAAATATTCTGCAGATCAGATTTTATCCTTAGTAACTCCAGTATTTTTATTTTCAGTGTTCTATTGAAACTTGATAAACAATTCTCTTGGTTTTGTGAGAGACCAGAAAGCATCCACCTTGCTGTTCCATTGCTGTGTGGATTCTGATGTGCTAATGTGTTAAAATTAAAACTTGTTTTTGTCACTCAAGTGAGCAAGTCTGACTCTGATTACATGCAGAAAGTAGATCTGTTGAATAGTAAGATGCCATTCTTACAGAGTCAGTCATTTTAAAGGGTAGATTCTTACACTCAAACCAAGTTTCTGACCATGTGAAAATATCCAATTTCACTTTTTGCAAGAGTGGAGGATTTTAATCTCCACATCTGTGCCAACTCCTGTTTTACTTGGGTGCATTCTGCCTACTTAAACATTTCTTCTGCAGTTTTAGTTTCTGTCCAAAGCTACTGTAAAGTATTGTGCTGTTAAATAGCTGTCATGTTTGCCCCAGAAGTCAGATCACTTCTGTGGTGGTGGGGGAAGTGATCTTGTGTCTGTAGTCTTTAAAGCACTGTCGGTCCTTTGGGATGAAAGGTACTTGACAAAGCTACAGTAAGAGGTTATTCCTGGGCTAACTTTACTCCTAGCATAGTGAGAGTACAGTACTACTAAATTACCTTCTTTGTAACAATGACTCTTTTGGAGCATCAAAATTCTGCGCTCCCATGCAGGATTAAGAGACAGTGGAGACTTAATTTTGTTCATCTAAATGGTGAATTCTTTTCCTGCATGGCAGGATGAAGAGAGGATGTACGGGATTATAGCCAGAGCAGCCGGAAATGTGGTTTGTGCCTCTGATGTGGCTCTTGAAGGCGCCATAGGGCTCCATTATCCAAATGATGGTGTGACCAGTGGAGATTGCAGGTCCCAGCATGCAGTGCTGTACCTTGATCTGAGCAACTAGGTCCCATCAAATTCCAGCATATGTAATCTTCACATGCTGCACTTTCTTACTGAAGATGAAGACAGTAATATCCTGACCCACCCGATGTGTATATACTAGGTGTGCCCTCTTGATTCCCGTTAAAATGCCCATTTGGGGGTTGCACGGATACAATTGAGGCTCCCTAATCTTCTGAATTTGGGACAATGGCCAGCAATCTTGTCTGTTTCCACACAGGAAATCCACTGATGTCTTTCCATTGCAGTCCTGCTATTTCCATGTTTTTTGTTGTGGAGGTCTGTTAATTCATTTGTGAGCTGGGCCCCACTAGCTGCAGTCCCTGTCATGTGTGCATGGCACAGCTAACTGCATATTCAGCTATTACATTGTGCATAGTTGCTGTGTGGGGTCCTCATGTGAGTGGACACTTGAGTTTTCAGTACTGAATATTGGGCAGTATAAGCACTTGAAGAACAGACCCCTTGAACTGCAGAAATAATGAAACCATTTCTAGACATGCTTGGGGACACTGATACGTCAAATCATTATTTTTCTCATAGTGCCTGGAATGTGCAAAGTGCTTCCTGAATAGAGAAAGGATGGTCTTGTCCCAAGGAGTCCACAGTCTAAAAACTAGTCTTTGAATGGGTCATATAAGCTGTTATAATGGGATAATGGGATTTTGGTAAGTAATTGATCTTTAAATATTCAGGGTAAATAGGCCAAATCCCCTGAGATGGGATATTAGATGGATGGGATCTGAGTTACCTAGGAAAGAATTTTCTGTAGTATCTGGCTGGTGAATCTTGCCCATATACTCAGGGTTTAGCTGATCGCCATATTTGGGGTCGGGAAGGCATTTTCCTCCAGGGCAGATTGGAGAGGCCCTGGAGGTTTTTCGCCTTCCTCTGTAGCATGGGGCATGGTTGACTTGAGGGAGGCTTCTCTGCTCCTTGAAGTCTTTGAACCATGATTTAAGGACTTCAATAGCTCAGACATGGGTGAGGTTTTTCCTAGGAGTGGGTGGGTGAGATTCTGTGGCCTGCGCTGTGCAGGAGGTCGGACTAGATGATCAGAATGGTCCCTTCTGACCTTAGTATCTATGAATCTGTTATCAATTACTCCTTCGACTGCCATGATCAAATAATCAGTTGAACTTGCATTTGGAAATTTATAAATGACTTCAGATTGCAGAGGAGTTTACATTGCAGTGACAAAATGGTGATGGAAGTGGGGGAAGGGAACATATTATATGCTCTTTGGGGCAGGGACCATCTACTACTCTTGTGCTTGTACAATGCCTCCATGAGGCCTCACTTGTTTATCTTTAAGCACTACCATCATGTTCATGATTAATAACAATGATACCTAGATAGAAATAACTCCTGCCTTCAAAAGGTTTTAGTAGAACTTCTTTTTTTTTTTTTTTTTTTCCTGCATTCCCATTCCTCTCAAAATCCCCACAACTGCTAGGTGAACTCCTCTTTCTAGGCATTCGTTGTATGCCTCTCTCACATACCATCTTTTGAGTCTTTGGAGCCTTCTGGATGATCTGTCAAGCAACATATCATGGGGAATGCTGTTGAGGGATTGTCTGAATGAACAATCAGTAAGATGGAGTGTAAATCTAAGCTCACTAGCTGTCCATGTGAATCCTGCTGCAATGCACTAAAAGTTCCCTAGCATGCTTTGATATACTCCTGTTTATCCTGTTCAGAAGGGCCACACAGACGATAGATTCACACCTTAACTTACTGGTTTCACAGTAGCAGCCATGTTAGTCTGTATCTGCAAAAAAAAAAAAAAAAAAAAAAAAAAGACTTCTGGCACCTTGGAGACTAACAAATTTATTTGAGCATAAGTTTTCGTGAGCTACTGGCACTGAGTAAGGTCCATCTTCATATCTGCAAAGAGCGAGCAAGCAGGTTTATACCAGATACAAAGTGATTTGATGATTACACTCTGTCATGTGCTAGCTAGGCTGCCTCTTTACAAGGGGCAGGCTGTTTCTAGTGAATTGACTTTTTGCATTCTCTGTCCTGAAGTGTAACGATCCTGAGCCTGCCGTTAAATCCTGTGTTTAATGGGATTATTTGCTAACTGACAGATTTGCACAATGCCTCTTTAAAGGTATAAGTAAATACTCGTGTGGCTAAGGCGGGGGCTGTAAAGTATGGGAAAAAGTAGAACTTGAATTTTTCCATTTAAAAGCGAGCGCTAAATGAATGGTTTCAGAGTAGCAGCCTTGTTAGTCTGTATCCGCAAAAAGAAAAGGAGGACTTGTGGCACCTTAGAGACTAACAAATTTAGCTCACGAAAGCTTATGCTCAAATAAATTTTAGTCTCTAAGGTGCCACAAGTCCTCCTTTTCTTTTTGCGAATACAGACTAACACGGCTGCTACTCTGAAACCTTTATATAGCTAGAATCACTCTTTGGTCAGATGTGCCATGTTTTGTGAGTGTCCTAGGTTCTCTCCAGTCTCCTAGGACCTATTTTATTTTTTAAATAAAGCCCTGGATTTATGTCCTGGCCTCTGATAAAGGGGGTGTCCAAAGCTCATGATACACGAATAAAAGTGCTTACCCAGTTCTACTGGGTTACTGTTGTTCCAGACTGATACTTTGTGTTAATCCATTGCGGGTAGATCCACAGATGGTGTCTGCAGCCAATTCCAACTTTAAGGTAAGGCTCCATTGTGGGAAGATGTTTGGAGTTACTCGTTAAGCTCTCTGATAGAAGTGGAACTGTCCTATAACTGATGAATGCTGATTGTTGAGATGTTTATTGCGTAAATATATTGGTTTGGTTTAGTTAGGATGTGTGACCAGGGTCCCAGGGGAGCCAACTGAGGTCACTCAGAGTGAACTGCAAAGAATGGGGCAGACAATCCCTAAAGCTGGTGGATATTCTAATACTTAAATTTACTAAGCCAGCACAAAACAGCTTCTCTAATATCTCACTGGTTCCCCAGAAGCCAGCAACACAGTTCCCTTAAAGCCACCCAGTCTCAGGCCTCCACCCAGACACCCAAGTCAAACATGATGAGGATTACTGGAAATCTTATTCATCACATAAAGTTCTACCAATCCCAAAGGATCGGACACATTACCTCCCAGATTAATGAATATTCTAGATCTTACCCAAATACATGCTTACAGCCAATTCTTTTTAACTAAACTAAAATTTATTTTAAAAAAGGAGTATTGGTTAAAAGATCAGTATACATACAGACATGAGTACAATTCTTGAGATTCAGATTCATAGCAGATATGGTGAGCTTTGTAGTTGCAAAGAGTTCTTTCAGAATTAGTTCATAGGTTATAGTCCAATAATTATATTCGGGGTAATTCCAGGTTAGGGCTGGAGATCTCAATTTTGGGCTTAAGCTTCCCCTGCATGAAGCATCAAGCAGATCTGAGATAAAATGGATTGAGACCCAAGGCATCTTTATATAGTTAGGAGTCCTTAGGCGAACAATAGGCAATCACGGATACTTTGATGTAGACCTATATCCTAAGAATCACCGTTTATTAGCTGCCCAATTTAACACAAGGCAATTTATCCATTAGGCAGGCTATCACAAACTTTAAAGAGACACACACACACACAATGACATTATTGCACCCAAGATTAATCTAAATGTTAATGTTCCCTTGGTCTCTGAATCAATAGCTATAGTGACAGGAACTGTGTGTTTACATGGCTAGCATTTAACAAGATCTGAGTACATACATACAATTAATATCACCTCTAATTTCTAACAATACACATTTGCATTTCAAAGTTCTAGACCATCTACCATAGAATGGCCCTAATGACAGTTTACATACTGTTCTACCATCTCTCTAATGGTTGATTCTGGGTCAATTATCCTGCAAGCTGCTTAACCCTTTCTGGCCACGTGTCACATTTTGTGTAAGATTCGTTGCAATTGTCTAACAGTGGTAGCAGCAATGATTTGCTGGTCATATTTTAATTAGATAGCATCACAGGGGGCTGTATGAAAAAATAAGCTGGAACAGGAAAAAGCAGCAAATTATCTTGAAGAGAAGGTACTTTCCAGTCCTAAATTTTAATAAGCCTAGCTCAAGATAAGCCACTTCTCAGCAAACACCTGATTTGTTGAGAGAAAATGCTCCGACAGGAGGGAGCCAGAAGCTCAAAAGGACTGTAGCAGTGTAAAAAGGGATTCTCTCTGCCTGTCAAGAGGGGGGAGTTGCTTGGGGAACTAGATTAAGATACAGGTACCAGCTGGAGGTGTCTGAAGAAGGTAGGCCTATCTAGGTTACCACTGGGGATGGTAAGCCACTGGGTAAGATAGACAGACATGCATGTATATTGTTCTAAAATCCTTTTTCTTTAAGTGCTTTATTCTTACTAAACAGTAAACAACATAGCAATGCTTTGGTTTTGAGGAAGCTGTTTGGTATATGTAGCGACCACTGGTCCAGAATTCCTCAAGGGAAGAACCTAGTCAGACCTGCTTGATAACTGTGATTGGTGCAGTGGGCTCTGGGCTACAGCGTGCTGGGTAAGAGTGGGAGAACTGTGGAATCCCGTCCCAGGAGAGGTAAAGGCATGGGGCCTGACTGGGGTGGTGGTGGTGGGGGGCCGAAGGCACTCCCGGAGACCAGAAAGGGGGCAGAGATGCAGTGAGGCGTGCAGCTTCGATAATCTCTTCCCAGATCATGAACTCCTGCCAAGCAGATGGATTCTAGCCTGCCAGGGGACTCGACATCTTTGTCTGCGTTTAGAACTATAGAATCACTTTAACTTGTTCTAACTGTAATTGTACTCTGTTAAATCTCTTTGCCGGACACTAGCCCTTCTTCTCCCGAGTTTTCACATGGTCTCTTCCTTTTTAGAAAAACGACTTGATGGCAGCTCTTCCTCTCTTCTGACGTCTTGATACTTGCATCTGTGTGTTTGTACGGTAGCTTCTCAGCACTAGCTTTGGGAGAATAGCACTATGTAATGGAGCTGGGCAGGGTTGGAGGGGGAGATTCTGCAGAAGAAGCACTGTTGAATGTAGAGGTAGCGTGTGTTCCCGCTCTCTGCTTTGGGGGACTCTGCTTCCTGTAGCTCTCGTGCCCTGCAACAACCAGCTTCTCCTGGCTGCTCGACTTTCTTTCTGCCTAATGAGAGCAGCGGCCCTGCTAACTAGTGCCAGTTTCGCAGCCTCTGCTTCCTTTCTCCTCTTGGTAATGTTGTGGGATTGGCAAGACACAATTGCTGGGTAAGCAGTAGCTGTGCCTCAGGCTTGCCATTTCTTCCTCTGAATAGCTTTGGGCTCTAACACACACAGAACAATCTGTGCCAGAGAGATTTTTAAAGCTGCTTAAAGGATCTCTGTGTCCAGTTTCCATTAAAAGCAGTGAGAATTAGGCTTTGAAAATCCCATTTTCAGCACTCTCCAAACTCCCCTAACTGGCCTTCCTTGGGCTCTTGTTCTCCTTCTCATGGGGCTTCTCCTGGGAACAATATTGTATATTCTCTTTTGAACTTTACATGCTAACTGCCCGTCAACTCAGGACCTGAGTACATAGGCTGTAAAGCATCCTTAGTTGGCTAGAGCATGTTGATGGTGATACTTTACATTCTACGAGCTGAGGACTGCCTTTTTTGTAACTTTGAATTAAAGGAGCATTTGTATTTTGTAAGTTTTTGACATTTGATACTGAGCTGGATTCTTAGCAGAGCTGATGGATAACTGCCAGGAGTGCTATAAATTTGATCACTATGCTATATTGACAAAACTGCACCTATTCTATTGTTTATGTAATTTATAATACTTAGGATTTACTTCTATACAAATACTAGGGTTTCAAGATGCACATGCTTTGGGGACATTCTTGATGTAAGCACCAGTACCATGAGAAGCAATCTTGTAAATATTGTGGAGGTGCTGAAGTCCTAGAACTGGATGTAGTTAATTGCTCTGCAAATTTAGCAATCCACAGTCCTTGGAAAACCAAGTGCAGGGTAGTGTTGGATGCATTAGAAATACCATACACAGACATCATTGTGGAACTGATTGCACAAATTTGGGATGGTAGTAGTTAAAGGTCAGGATGAATGTTGAATATTTAGAATATCAGGCACTTTAATTGGCTTTAATGAATGTTACTGCTTCTGCGCCTTGGACAGAGGTAGCATCTCATACTAGGTGGAGTTATCTAAAACTGATTGTGAGCTATTGTAAGAGTCACACGTTTGAAAAGGTAGAGAATCTAAACCATCTATGTGGGGGAAAGAGCAATCCATCCTCGGAGGCTTTACTTCTGGGGACGTGCACGTGTATGTGGGGGAGTAGAAACATAGGAATTTTACTGCTAGAAGAGCTACCCATACTCCACAACAGCATTTGTGTGCAATCCAGGGGCAGTAAAGGAAAATGTTCTGTGGACAAATGTATTCAAAGTGCATGTGGTATGAACAATGAAATCCTTATATAAATAAAACCTCAGAGAGGAATGCTTCTTGTGTAACAGGGAAATTTCTTACCAGTTAGTACAAGTGCATTATGTTCTGTGTCAGTTTAGGTCAAGTCTGTACAAATGGTGAAATGTTGGGCAAATCTAGGGATGAAGGAATAAATTTATTCAGATACATATATTGGATCTAATCACTATGGTATGAAGTAGTGTATTTTCCTAAGACCACTGACATGTTTCCAGGAATTGGTTATTGCCTTCCACTGCTGACTGTTGACAACTCCCACTATGGTGTATGAGCTTGCTATGTGAAATCTTAGTAGAAAGAATAAAATATTTCTGATTTCAATCTGCTTAAATAAGAGCTAGCTCTGTTGCAGTAGACCAGAGGTTCTTAAACTGTGGTCCACGAACCACCAATGGCCCACAAGCTCCATTCAAGTGGTCCACGGATGGTTTCCTCTAAGGCGCGTGCCTGAGCGGCCACACATGAGTGATGGGCCACCACCTAATTAGTGGAGCCACACAGGTGTGGCTACACTAATTAGGTGCCTGGACCCTGGAGAAGACACACTTGTAAGATAAGGTAGTGGCCTTGGGGAGTAGGTGGGAGGGGGCAGTGGGGTGAGGAGGGATTGGGGGAATTTGGGATTTGCAGGGATGTGGTGGCCAGAGAAAGAGGCAACTTTCCCCAGCTCCAGGGCTGCGGCTGCCGGAGAGTGACTTTCCTCCTTCCCAGCTCCAGTTTGGGGGCTGCTGGGGCGGGGGAGAGAGGGCACATCCATCGCATTAGAAAGGTAAGACTACTGATATTAAAATGTGTTGTGTGCTTTCATTTGTAGAAGAAAAAAAAAGTTAATTAAGGTTTTTTTTATATAGCGCTTTTATCCAAAGTGCTTTACAATAGTTACCTAACAGTACAAACAACAATTGGAAAGATCATTAAGTGGTCCACCGAGGCCCTTAGCAATTTTCAAGTGGTCCACGAAAAAAAAAATTAGCAAACGGCTGCAATAGACAATTGAACTATGTCTGCATAAAGGCTGTTCTTTTAGTACAGATTGGTTATATGTCTTTTATCCGAACGTTTATACACGCTGCCTTGTGATCACTGACTTCTATAGGGACGGTAAAGCTCAGTTTCTTTGTAAGTTGGATAAACATTGGACTCTGGTCATTCATCTGTTAATTCTGCTTCTGACCTTTAAAAAGGTGACTCTTAATGAGTGCTTAAGTCCATTGCTATTGATTCCATTTTCCTGGTAGATGGAGAGAGGTTAAAAATTCCCAGTCTGCGGCCTGGCCTGGGCTGCCTGGCCCATGCTGACCTTCTGGACAGAACTTTTCCCCTACACATGCAGTCATTTGGGCCATGAGCTTCTTAGCTTCCATCCCATGCATTAGACTAAAAGAGAGTCCTTTTAGGAAACCAGTTCATTATTATACGGGCAATGGGATCCCCCTTCAGGTCAGAGTTTAATATCTTGTACCCTGCACGTTGTGGTCAGTTCTTTTTATTCTGTACAAAAGGTCAATTGCATGTTTGTTTTAAAATAGTTGTATATGAAACAGTATAGGGGGACTTGTGACACCTTAGAGACTAACAAATTTATTTGAGCATAAGCTTTTGTGAGCTACAGCTCACTTCATCAGATGCATTCAGTGGAAAATACAGTGGGGAGATTTATATACATAGAGAACATGAAACAATGGGTGTTACCATACGCACTGTAACAAGAGTGATCACTTAAGGTGAGATATTACCAGCAGGAGAGCGGGGGGGGGGGGGGGGGGAAGGGGGGGAACCTTTTGTAGTGATGATCAAGGTGGGCCATTTCCAGCAGTTGACAAGAATGTCTGAGGAACAGTGGAGGGTGGAATAAACATGGGGAAATGGTTTTACTTTGTGTAATGACCCATCCACTCCCATCTAATTTGAATTTAATTTGCAAACTGGATACAATTAATTTAGGCTTGAATAGAGACTGGGAGTGGATGGGTCATTACACAAAGTAATTTCCCCATGTTTATTCCCCCACCCCCACCCCCCACGAAAGCTTATGCTCAAATAAATTTGTTAGTCTCTAAGGTGCCCCGAGTCCTCCTTTTCTTTTTGCGAATACAGACTAACATGGCTGCTACTCTGAAACATGAAACAGTATGTGGTTTTAACCTTGGCTCCAGGCCCACCATTTTCCTGTTCTATAGGTTGTTCTCCTTATGAAAGAAGCAACTCAATGCACTGTTTAAACTTGTTTAGGGAGCATTTCCCAGTTGATCATGTTTAGTGGAGTTTGCAGTGAGGCCATAATGTGTTTATAGAGTGCGCTCCACTCAGTGAGTGATCACTCCAGCCTGTCCGTTCTGCTTCAGTGCGAGAGGATGGGATGCAGGCTTGAACCCAGTCACATCATGTTCACCTTTTTCAGCCAGTTTCACATGTTGGTAGCATTAGTGTAGACTGCTCTGTGTTTGGCACTGTGCTTGTCTAGGCTGGCGTAGATCTAGGCAAAGTGGCATTGTGGTTGAAATGCCGTTGCCCCATCTGTGCTACCACTGGTAGAGATGTAATGGTGGGAGACTTCCAAAAAAAAAAAAATTAGTGTAGATGTGGTGAATTGAGTGCTAATCCCACAGCTGCTCTGTTAGTTGGTGGTATTGTCGGGTGCCTTTTCTTAATAAAATTTAAAAGTAAAGTTTAAAAACCTTCTGTAAAACAATTGAAGCACTTCTGGCATGTTATTGGGAGTAAATGTGACCTGCTATTCGCTAAAGTCTCTGGTAGTGTTCCCATGTTAATTTTTTTTTGTTTTAATCATCAGTAAAATCTGAGCTTTGCTTTTACTACTTGTCTGAAGTTGCTACTAGAAGACCCCACACATCTTTCAAAATGCTAGTCAGTGTTTGCTGCCTTTTTGCTCTGACCTTGAGGTGGGCTCACTGAGATTAGGTTGTCATCAGGCTGCTGCTTTGATCTGTCAAGTTCAGTGATTTGCTGGCGATTTGAGTTGAGTGGGTTAGGCTGTGAGTGGTAAAGGAGAAGGAAGTTAGAAACAGACAGCGAATTTCAATGTTGAACAGTCAGGAGAAGCTGCCTCCTTTTTAAAGCCAGGTCTGCAGTAAGGAAGAAGAGGCCTGACATTTCTAGAAGGCAAAGGAAACAAACACAAGGAGGGGTAAACAACTGTACAGTTGTAGCTGTATGTTGCTTTGCCAGATAGCCCTAAAAACTTTTTCTAATGAGGTGTGTGATCTCAGAGGTGGCTGGGCACTGTAACTTGTCACAATTTTTATCATATAGCAAAAGCATAAGCAGCAAAAACATCAAGCTGCCCCTTTTAGTCACCCACTGGGACACGATAAAATAAGTGAGTGACTTGTTCCAATGAGACTGAAATTAATCCATATGTCCTAACCCTTCGTTTGCAGACTAGCATTTATAAATGTGTGCTTGCCACGGAATTGAGCCTAATCAAAGTCCCATTTGAAATTTGGCCTTTAAGAGTAGTTAGTGACATCTGATCATTTTGGATGTGACTGACATGTCAGTCAGGTTCTCACATTTTACAGCACATGAAATGTGCTGGGAGCTTTACAGAAGAAATAAAAGCAAGGTCCCTGCCCCAGTGGGTTTACGTTCTAATTTGAGATATAAGGCAAAAAATTGGGAAGGAAAACTGCAAAGAGAAGTGACTTGCTTAAGATTGCACAGCAGGTCAGTGGCGGGGAACTAAGGTCTCCTGAGTCCCAATCTTGTGCCCTGTCTCCGCATTTTAACTACATTTTGAATCCTGCTCATGTGAAAACAGCATCCCATCCCTTGGTATTTTGCCCAGTAGCATTGAGATCCAGGTCTAGCTATATCGATTGATTCACTGAATGGTTGTTTATATTTTTAATAGCAGGGTTGTCTGCACAGTACCATCCCCAATTGCTGTGTGACCAAAGGAGTGGGTTATTTTACTGGAAGGGTTATGATTATGATGTCCCTGACAAATTTTTTCTTCAACAAAATTAGAGAAAACTAGAAATAGGATCATTAAAGATTAAAACTAGAGGAATGGGGCTAACTGCTAGTGTTTTGCCTGACTGCTGGCATAGGGAAAGCTGGGCAGTGTTCATTGATCTATGAATTTGTATCAAACATGGGGTAAGAATCCACTTTGCTGCTTCTTAAGATGCCAGTTTCTATTGAGGCTGTGACTTTCTTTAGGAAAAAGCAAATTACTACACTTGTCTCTCTGAAGAAGGCGAGCGCTCTGGTGTAGAACAGAACATAGCAGCAGCTTCAGGAGAGGTGGAGCTGCCAGAGAGGCTTCCGCTTTCCTCTTTGGAATGCCATGCTTAGCTGTGTTTGGCAACAAGACTCATTAAACAATTTTGGATAAGGATAAAGAGCTTTTACGCTTCTCCTAGCAATTTCACATGCAGTAAGACGGTAAAGCCTGATAGATCTTCATGATGGCCAATTGATGGCTGTATTTCTTAAATTCTGAAAGACTGAATTTACTATGAGGCTGTAAAATCTATCACAAAGGAAAAGGGTTCAGTTTTATCAAAGTTATTTGTTGGTCTCTAAGGTGCCACAAGTACTCCTTTTCTTTTTGCGAATACAGACTAACACGGCTGCTACTCTGAAACCTATCAAAGTTATAAGCATCTTATTTTTAGTACCAGGGTAGCATGATAGTCAAACACATTTGGGAGGCTAGTGGTGAGCTCAGTGCATTGTCAGCTTAATGTCTGAGACAGAGCAGGGAACTTTTAAATAGCCATTGAAATGTTGTTTGCATGTGGCTTATTCCTCTCCATCTACACAATAATAATGGATGGCTTACTGTTTGTCTGGCCAGATGGCATTACTTTATGTGCTAAGGCTAGGAAGGTTAACTGTAGTACATACAAACGTAGTCAGTAGTGAGGGAGCCCTATAAAACCTGGAGCAAAACTTCACCAAGAGCCATAAAACTGGCTATTTCTCTGTGGACTAAGTATATAAAAGCTTTCTTGAAATGTCTACCTTCTGAGATAGGAGGTGGCTTTTTCTATTCACTGGGATACAACAGTCATTGAGAGGTACTGTTTTGAAATACAAATGTGCCATCCCAATGGCTTTAGTAGCCATGTGACTGGGTGCTACTCCCCCCTCCCCCTTGCCACTTAGCCCTTTGTAGGGCTAGGATTAGGACTTTTGGGAGGGTTAGTGGGAGGATTATTTTGGCTATCCCCCTTCTCTTCCCCAGATCCCACCCCAATATCTGATCCTTCTTAAATTGAAGGGCGAGTTGATAGTGACCTAAGGTCTGCTGCATCCTCTGCTACAGGAGATATTGTGGCACCTTAGAGACTAACAAATTTATTAGAGCATAAGCTTTCGTGAGCTACATTCGATGAAGTGAGCTGTAGCTCACGAAAGCTTATGCTCTAATAAATTTTAGTCTCTAAGGTGCCACAAGTCCTCCTTTTCTTTTTGTGAATACAGACTAACACGGCTGCTACTCTGAAACCTGCAGGAGATATGGCACTTGTGCTTGAGCCCATGCCTGGTTGCCACCATCTAATACTTGTCTGAGGAATGACTCTCCAGATCAGCTGGAAATCTGGGGGATGCTAAGCCTCCATCTCTTTGGGGAGTAGGTTGTGACCAAATGCACCCCCGTATTCACACCCTGCACCCCAGTGTAATTATCTTTGTACAGAATATGCCTTGGGAGGTATCATTTGAAAACTAATAACTCACTGGTCAATAATATCATGGTGCAATGTGTGTAGCAACATTATATGTAAAGTTATGAATTCTCCCCTAGGACGTTGTTAGCACATGTTCAAACCTATATAGCTCTGACTAAGCAATAGTTAAACAGGTCTGTCCTAAACAAATACATGTAAACTGAAGTAAATATATTTAAGCAGTAAACAGGGTTCTTGGAACAGCTAGAAGGGTAACCCGGTAACTCAAAGACAAAGGACAAGCTGATTCCTCTAGCAAGCTGTCATAAAAGTTGATTAGCAATCACTGTTCTGGTGGCCATTTTTGGCAATGAAGCGGGGACAGGAGCAGATTGATCTGCATTTTAGCAACAACATAGAACCTCTTTCACCAGGACACTCTGTGGCTCTGTCCTGTCAGCTGGAAGAAACTTTTGTCTCTGGGTAACCCTCAGGACAACGCATTTCAAAGTGTGACTGGACTGTAAAAATCACCCCAAGTTATTTTTTTCTCTCCCTATTTCTGTCTCTTCTAAGAAGACAAAGGAACCAGCCTTTTGACTTTGGGTGTGATTCTAACTTGAAAATGTGGTCAGCGGTGTAGCTGGTAATGTGATGAGGATTTTCCTTAAATCAAATCTAGTTTAAGTTTTAGCTACTAGAAGTCAGAAATGGTTACAAAATAAAATGCCTTTAATGCCTTGAGTGAGTACAACTATATCTCTTTGAAGTTAAATAAACTTGTTTTTAATCAAAACTAATCTAGTGTTTTAAACTGAACTGTTTGCGTAACTCCAGATTTTAGGTCTGTTGCCCCTGTAAGGGAACAAATTTCCAGTAGTTTGCTACTTTAACTGAACTGCCCAGGAGAGGGCTGGACAGTGCAGAATACATATTTTGGGGAAAATTTGGGACTGGGAGTGTGTTGGGGTCACCCTGCACGTAGTAAGCAAGGCTGCTGGAAGCCAGAGTGTAGCTGGTGTGTAGCTGACAGGCTTCTAGAGTCAGAATTGCTGGACCAGGGCTGCAGCTATACACAGACGCTCAGGGCGTGCCCTGCATGCTGTTTGAGAGTGACCCAGGTTGGGAGATAAAACAGCAAAACTTTGTGAGGCACCCAAGGTTTCAGGGTGGGGGGGATGGAGCCCCTTACTGGTATGCATTGCACGCTGGAATGTGACAGGAGTGTTGGGCACAGTTTTCCCCCCACTGTTTCCTCTCTGTGTTCTCTTCTCTCTATTGGGAAGCAACAGCATGTCCTTTCCCCATTTTGTATTTGTGCTCTGTTTCTGTTGTGTCTCCCCCTTCTTCCCCCCCCCCCCAAAAAAAGGAGGCACTGCAATCAGTGGGGCAGGGAGAGGAACGTGGAATCCCTCTTCCTGTTGCAGCCTCCCCTGGGATTCAGTCTCCTCTTTGGATACATCTGGTGGGGGGAAAAAAGCTTGAGGTTTGCTCAGAGTTGGCCGATCTGTTAGGCTGAGATTAGGTCAAAATTGGCTTTCTTCCTACTCTAGACAAACCCTTCCTTTGTTGCTGTATTACCTCTTCTATTTCTGCCTCATCTCCCGCCCCCCCACTCACTCCGGTTGATACTGTTACTGTTAAGGGTGTGAGGAAGGAGACTGTTTTGTCTGCTTCTGTATCCTTTGCACTGTTTTCCTGCCTACAGTTAAGTCAGCTCCTCCTCTGTACTGTCCTCTGTATCTGGAGGCCATGTTGGTCCCCCAATGGAGGAGTCAGCTCAGTGGCGGGCAGGCCAGGAAGGAACATGTGGTGGCCCCACATCAGTCATTGCAAGCCCAGGTAGCTTTTTGGTTGAAGTTACCAGTATTTCAGGGACACTGTGTCCTGTTTTGGGGACAAATAGAAGATCTTGACTGTCCAACCCCTTTTTAGTTCCATGGTGTTTGCTCTTGGAGAAACAATCTCTGCAGTTTTCGGATTTCTATTTCACCTTTATAGAGAAGGATAGCTGGCTGGGGAGGGGCGTGTATGTGTGTGGAGCAGGGTGGAGGTGGATGCATTGGTGCTATGGAGATCTCTCTCAGCATGGGATGTTCTGCCTCTAACATAATCTCCCAAATGCAGAATGAGGTTTGTGTGTGATAAAAATCTGTCTTAACGTCACTAGTGTTCTGTATTGAAAGATAAAGAATAGATATCTTTCCTGTGCACATCTGTGCCATTATGTTCAGACCTCTAATGAGCTAGCCCCATCCGTGTACATACAAAATCCTTTCTACAGCTGTTTCCTACCAGAGATGTATTGGAAAATAGCAGGCCCATATTTTTCCATTTAAAATCTTGTGTGTTCCAGGGAACAGAAACAGCAAACGAAAGGTTAATCATTCTGTTCCATGTGATTTTTATTTTCTGTTTGTGATTAGAGCAGTAAATTGAAACTAGTTGTTTGGTCTTGTGTGTGGTGGTCTGCACTGATGTAGCTGTACCAATGCAGATCGCCTAGTTTAGACACATAGCACTGGTGTGAACAGTACCTTGTGTCTGGGTAAGGTTCTCACACTAGGGGTTTATGTCCATGTAGTTCTCTCAGTGTAGACAGGATCTGAGTGTGGAATTTGGAAACATCCCCTTCTTCCTAGTGACCCTGTTTCCCATTTCTACCCTCTAATTTTTGTGATATCGTAGTTCCTGTATAGTGAAATAGGCTGTACACAGAACTGAGAGAGCATGGGCAGCAAACAGGCTTCCCTAGACTGTCCTGCCAGACTTCCTGTGTCCTGATGTAGAGGTGCTATCTTAGGGCCTTGTCTACACTGAGAATTTGATGTTATTTTCTCACCGCTGGCCTAAGTATCTGTTCAGTTTTACTACTGTGAATTAGCACAGGCATTTTAGCACTGTCATCTGGAGCTGCTTGAGCAAAGGAAGGCATGTGGCTGGTCTACCCTAGTAGATCTGCACAGGTGCTAGGCAAAACTGCAGGGAATTCTCAGTGTGGGCACCACTTGAGTGCAAGGGGGCTTCCTTATTCTGTATCTGTGGCCCATCCAGTTTTTCTTAACTGTCTGACAACTTGGACGGTTTCATTAATCCAGTACTAATTATGGTGGGTTTTCTTGTGGTGTGAGCACCTGGCAATTTTGAACTGCCCAGAGATCAGTGTAGTGTGTTCTCATTTTAGTGACTGGGCAGCAGGCTATGAGAATGGGCTTGACTTGAACTGTTGACCTGGCAGTGAGAAGGACCGTATCCCATTACCAAGCCATTGAGTGTAAATTTAAAGAACATCTTTTTTTTTTTTCCTTTCTTAATTACAAATGCAATTTAGTATCTACTCTTGATCTTTCCTCTAGGTTTAATTGTGCTCCTTAGCTGTACAGCCAGATTGTACTGTGTTCTTTGTTATATGTCTCTTGCTTCCTTTCTACCTTGCTTGTCCTTTGATGATTACTTTGCTGCCACAGCATCTTATTAGAAGAAAGGCATGTAACATTTCACAGACCAGCAAATATAAAGGTTTCAGTAACAAACCCACTTCAGAGCAGTGACGGCAGAAGGGGCCTGGACAGAATGGGAAGGTGCTGCTACTGTCGGTGGAGTTTCTAGGGCAAAGCAACTCATGAGGGAACTGCAGCTGATGTTCTGTGGTACTTCCTGATTCACTTCCAGTGACCTAGCAATCCATCTCCACAGGCAACTGTCTTTATTCTCTGCCTGCTCACTTCTCAATGTTATGGAGTTGGGGCAGGATAAGTATCATGGAGACACCTGTGAGGCAGAGAAGGAAGATACCACCCAAGATGTGCTGTTTGCTGCTAGTTGCCTGGCTTTTTTCTCTCCATTATGAACAGAGACTTCCATTTCTACAGTATTGGCTGGCTTCCTTGTGGCATGAAAGCTCATCAGTGAAGCTTTTGGTCAAATGCCACTAGGCTTTTGATTGGAATGATGTGCAGACAATAGTGGGGAAGGGGAAATGGGGCAACGTGGGCCTAGATTTCTGTAGACTGTTTCTATGTAGAAAGCTCACTTTTACCTTGTATACCTCCAAGAGGGGTTCTGCAGACTTTCCTTTGAGGCTTTGTCTAGACTAGGATTTTAAGGTGTGGTGATAGCACATATTAGCATATAACTAATGTTTTAAAATCTAGTATAAACAAGGCATGCTGCCTTTGGCATGCTAAACTGGTAGAGTTAAAGCTAACAGGCTAACATCACACCTAATCAAGACAAGGCCATAGAACCGCTTCTTGCTTGTACCTCTCTTCCTCCTTGCCCTCTGGTCACTGAGAAGGATGGTTGTGAGGCTGGTCTGTGATGTAGACTTTCTGCCTCTGGGGATAATATCCTAGGCAGTTTTTCAGTGGGTGAAGTGCTGTCTGGTGGGAAGGGTGAATCCTCTGACAAGGCTGTAAAGTGCAAATTTATTATTGTGGAGGCATTGGAGTAAGGTTGTATTGAGATTAGCACTTAAATTGGGACTGAAATCCCTCTTACTCATTTGTATGAGTTGAATTTGGTCTACAAAGTTGGCCCAATAATTCAAGGACCAATTGAATTTTCTGTGTAACCTTTTCAGCAAAATATGTACTAATGAATGCTGAGGAAATGTGTAAAAATGCTGCTTTAGGGGAAAAATTGTCCTGGTTTTCCGACATTTCTTTGGCTTTTTCTAGCTAAACCAACTTCAGCCACGTTCTCTTGGAGCATTAAATTTCATACCTTGGTTCTAATACTTAGGGTATAGCTCACTCTTGAAACTTTAAAATACTTAATTATTCCCCTAATTCTGGATAATCGAGTTTAGACTGCACAAATCCATCAGGTCTTCTGTACTCTTACTGTCATACTCCTCCAGCTGTGTTGTGCATGTGCCCCAGGTGGGGTTTACTGGTCTCTGGGGCAGATATGGGGATGAGTCAGGCTTTGGGTGTGAGTGTGTGTGTGGAGGGTGATTGTAGGGATTTGCAGGAGCTCAGAAGAGGCCTTTGCCATGGGAAGGCAGAGCGTGGATTGTGTCTGAGGCTTTGGCACTTGCCTGTTGTGCCTTGTCAATGTTCAGTTATATGGAATTTCCTCAAATGTTCTGTGATGTGGATCAGTTTCTCCATTTTCTTAAAAATAAGATGACACCACAATGTAGATCAGGGGTCAGCAACCTTTCAGAAGAGGTATGCCAAGTCTTCATTTATTCGCTTGAATTTAGGGTTTTGCGTGCCAGTAATACATTTTAACGTTTTTTAGAAGGTCTCTCTCTGTCTATATATTATATAACTAAACTATTTGTCATATGTGAAGTAAACAAGGTTTTCAAAACGTTTAAAAGCTTCATTTAAAATTTAAATTAAAATGCTGACCTTACACTGCCGGCCCGCTCAGCCCGCTGCCACCCTGGGGTTCCATTCACCTAGGCCGGCAGCAGCCTGAGCGGGCCCTGGCTGGCAAGGGGCCAGCAGCGAGAACCCCAGACCGGCAGTGGGCTGAGCGGGGTCAGTGGCCGGGACCCCAGACCGGCAGTGGGCTGAGCGGCTCAGCCCGCTGCCAGTCTGGGATTCTGTCCGCTGGCTCCTGCCAGCCAGGGTCCCGGCTGCCAGTCTGGGATCCCGGCCCTGCCCACGTAGAGTGGGTACCTACCTCTCCCTGGTTCAAGCTCATTCTCTTCCTCTCTGCACTGAGCTGAGGGTGGGAGTGCACAGAGTACAGGGCTGGGGGTGAAGGAGCAGGTTGGGATGCAGGGTCTGGCCAGGAGCTAGAATGAGGGAGGGGGCTCAGGGTTGGGGCAGGAGGTTTGGGTGTGGAGTGCTTACTTGGGCAGCTCCCATTTGGTGCGAGGGGTTCAGGCAGGAGTGTGTGTGTGTGGAGGGGGGGTGTGCAGGAGCTCCTGTTTGGTGCTCAGGGTGGGGGTGAGAATGTGGGGGGTGCAAGAGTCAGGGCATGGGGTTTGGGGGGCTGGGTATGTGTGTGGGGTTGCTGGAGTAAAGGCTGGGGTCATGGGGGGCTGCTGGGGTCAGGGCAGGAGGCTGGGGGTGTTTGGGGGGCTGGGGTTGTGGGGGGTGCAGAGGTCAGGGCAGAGGGCTGGCGGTATATGAGGGGGTGCAGGAGTCAGGGCACGGGGGGTCTGGGGGTGTGTGTGTGTGTGTGTGTGTGTGGGGAATCCAGGCAGAGGGCTGGGGGTGTGGGTTGGGCTAGGGTCATGGGGGTACTCCCCAGCCCTCTGCCCAGAGTGGCTCACGGCAGGGGACTGGAGGGGATATGCCCTGATTTCATTCCACCCCGTCCCCCAAGGCCCTGTTCCCACCTCTTCGCTGCCTCCTCCCCGGAGCAGCGCTCTGCTTCTCCCCCTCCCCTGCAACGGCCATCACTGATCAGTGGGAGGAGGGAGGGGGAGGAGGAGGGGCGGGGACCCAGCATGCTGGGGGAAGAGAGGGGGGGGGAGGAGGAGGGGCGGGGACCCAGCACGCTGGGGGAAGAGGCAGGGGAGCTTGCCTGCCCTGCAGTAGCAGCCGGCAGGACCAAGCTTCTTTACCCTGCCCGGGGGGAGTGGAGAAGAGCAGGCCGGGGCATGCAGGATTTTTAATGGCACACTGCTGCCTGCCGGGTCCTGGCCTGGGTTCGGCAGCAGGCTGAGCGGGGCCAGCAGCTGGGACCCGGCAGGCAGCAGCGTGCCGTTAAAAATCTGCTCATGTGCCTTCAGTTGCCGACCCCTGCTGTAGATAGTTTCTTCAGAAACGTTGGCCTGAATTGCAGAACTCCCATCGACTTCCTGCGTGAGGTTCTGATTTAAAAAAAAAACTAGCATGATACAAAATCATTGCTGTCCATACGAAGTGTACTAAAAACTCGTCAACTGATAGCAAAAAAATAATTGTAAAGGAAGAATCATCCTCCAGTGGGAGTGTTGCCAGTGGGGTTGCTTAGGGACATGGTTTCTGCCTGATGCTATTCAATAGCTTTAGAAATGATCTGGGAGAAAGTATAAAATTGCTAGGTAAATTTGCAGATGACACAGTTTGGTGGAGTGGTAAATAATGGCGAAAAGTGGGTTATATACCTGGTAAGGAACTCATTTGGACATGTTTTTAAAACAGCCTAATGCAAGGTCTTACATCTAGGAGCAAAGAATGTGAGTCTCGTATCCTGGAATGTAATAAGTGAAATGCAATTCCCCAAAACTGGTGGTTTTCCCCCCTGTAATTAGATTCACCAAATCAGCATCAAAAAAGCTTATATTGCACTACACTGGTTAACAAGAAGCCAAACAAGGTCCACCTTAGGCTTTCCAGCTCTTTGCTCCCATCTGATATTGTGAGAGCAGCTATAAGTGAAACAAATATAAACATGACAAGGTCGCATCTTAAAGGCTACTCCTGCTTGTGCCCATTGAGTCTTTAGTATAACTTCCAAATATTTTGTCCTCTATATCAGGAATCTTGTCCTGGATAACACTTGATGGATGTGTACAGGGGGATTTGGCAGGGAAGTGATCTGAGAGCGAGAATTGCAAATCTGTGATTGTTGCCTAGATTCTCTATATTAAATATTACAAATGGGTAAAATTACCCTAATTAACTAGATGTTCCAGCTGGAAGGGAAGCATGGAGGGCCTGAATCCTTATTTTCTGCCTTTCTGGGAGGTTTGGAGTTTGCTTTCCACATACCATGAAATCTCGTCAGTGTTGCCTCCTTGTTTCCCTGCTGGTGGACTCCTCTGAAACCAAAAAGAGGGTGTGAACTGTCCCCTGGATATTAGTTAAAACGGGGTCTGAATGTTTACAGCAAGTTAGTCGTTGCTTGTTTCCCTCGTGTTGCTGATATCCATTGAAAGTATGAGTGCTGGATATTAATGCTGTTGGTACTGGCTGCAAGCCAAGGTCTGTCCTTGTTTGCCATGTTGTAAAGATTCACTCCATTAAATGTACTTGAGAGAATTCAGAGATGGGAGAGGGACCTCCCTGTTCTAACTTCCTCCCATTGAAGCATAATGTCTAAAGTGGCAGGGAAGGATCCAGCATCAATGAACCAGTATCTACAACAGCTGCATGGGTAAGCACTTGCACATAATCTAAGGTTGCGCAGTTTCTATACTGCAAAGTAGTGCTGGGTACTCAGACTTTACCTGCTTCACAGGCCCATATCTCTGCTTGCTAAATAGTTAAGAAAACAGAGAAAATCCCAATTCTGTTTCCATTGGATGAAACTGTTTGAAGATGTGGGAATAGGACACATCCCCCACCCCTCCTGCCTGCCAGAGTTTGACTTCCTTGGGGGGCTGTGAGTAATCTCATTTCAGTCCAGAGCTGTTTTCTGTCTTATTCACCCAAGATAGCAGCAACTGAAGGTGGCAGCTAATAATTTCCCCTTCAGGCACTTCTCGGTGATGCCCAGCATAGCCAGGAGCCAAGCCTAGAAGTTTTGCATATTTAAAACCAAGTGAACATGAAGGTTAATGGGAATTGCATGTGTGTGCATTGAGAGGGCAGACCCTCCAGTGCTTGGAGAAGAACAGGAAAAGATAGCAAGGAAGCTAGTTTTGTCGCTTTAAATGCATGACCTGTGAAGCATGTTCCATGTGGGTAGCTTTTGAAATTCCCTAGCTGTTTAAAGGGGTTTTCTTCCTTTAAGAAGCAGCAGAGAAGGGCGGTGGATGGCCGACATGGTTGTTCATGCTTGTCGACAAAGAATGAGCGTTTAAAGTATGGAAACTAGCTGGAGGGAACACACTTCTTGTGTGGAGAAAATCCAAGATGGAGGCTCTGGAGTAGAGCATGCAGGTCATTGCTATGGGTTAGTCTGGATCTGCCCCACTTTCCAGCACAGCCCTGCATATCATCTCTGGGCAGACAGAGTCTTGGGCATGGAGGTGGAATCTCCATGGCCATTAAAAGCCCTATGGGGTGGCGACAGCAGTTGGTCCATAGGCAGCTGAGTGAGACTGAGAGCAAGTTGGACAAGAAGAACATGTAACCACCTCCAATGTTCCTGGGTTTATTTGGCAGGGGAAAGATAGGAAATGGGTACAGACATACACTGTAAAGGCCTTACATCCCACTCTGATAGTCTGAGGCTATGTCTACATTACAAATTACTTTGGTATAACTTGCATTGCTTGGGGTGTGAATAATCGATGTTCCTGAGCAATGCAAGTTACACTGACCTAAGTGCTGGTGTAGACAGTTGCATGTCAACGGGAGAGCTTCTCCCGCCGACACAGCTACCTCCTCTGCCTCTCTTGGAGGCAGGAGTTAAGCCAGTGGGAGAGCTCTCCCCCACGGGCTTCAGCTGTACACTGTAACGCTTCAAGTGAGCCGCTGTAAATGATGCAGAGTAGACATAGCCTTATTCTTAAAAAGATGGTGGTGGAGAAACAACCAGAGAGCAGGTCAACATACTAATGTAAATATATAGAAGACGCATGAAGGGGTGGGGTGGGGATAATCCTCTAATCGTGTCCAAGAGCTTTTGAATCCAGTTCTTCAACAGAGCCAGGATGTTGGCTACTGATGGACCCTCATAACTTTGCTCTTCCTTCTTCTCTGCTTCAGCCGCATTCTTGCCAGTTGCTGGGCTATGTGATTTAAAACTACAATGTTCTGCAAATACCTCCAGTCCAGTTCAGTGCTGCTGCTTGTGAATGCTATTACATTGCCTATTTCTGATACAGTATGCAAAGGGCTCTGTTAGTTCTGTGTGTTCTCTGTCAGGATACTGTCCTTTCTGTGAGACTTTCTGGGACTGTAGACCCACAAGTTCCCCTGCCATTCCTGACAGAGTAGACTAGGTTTAAAATGTCTGCAAGCTATGACTCTCTGTATGGCAACCCTTTGGTTTGTGGGGCTGTGTGGTGGTGGTGGATGAGGAGGATAGTGGGTCTCGGGTGTATACAAGACTTTGCAGGTGGGAAGACACTAATCCCTGTGCAGGCATGAGCAGTAAATCCACTAACGTCAGTGGAAATTGCACATCTGTATTGAGAACAGATTTCCACTTCCTCTCATTTGCTGCTTTGGGGCAAGTGGGCAGATTACTGAGGAACTAGAATAAATATTGATTGGCCCATTTCCCTCCCCTGTGGTGACTCCATTTCCAAGAGGGATAAAACGAGTAGCCCGACCTCCTTTCTCAAATCTGTTGTAAAGTCTGATTAGAGAAGGGAGAGCTTGATAACGTGAGCATGTGTGCAGACTGTCTGGTCTCTTCCAGCAATCCCCTGTGTTGGTTGTGCCATTATTGCTGATTGTGTTGCTCTTGCAGCCCCATTTTCTTGTTCCCGGTCCTGCAGGAATATTTTGTTACTGGATTGGCAACTGTTGCATTGGGAAAGCTTGTCTTGTCACATGCCTGGTATGGAAAGATAACTGTTTTTCAATTTCTTCACAGTAGTTTTCAGATCACCTGCAACTGGTACACCCTGGCAGTTGAGCCTTGCTCAATGAGGAGTCTGACAATTATTTTCTGGATACAGTTGCTGAGACTAAGACACAGGAACTGTTTTGCCCTGTGATGTTTGAGTTTAGATGTGTGTCCCTCCTGGCTAATGAAAGTCAGAAGAAAGGTGCTGGGCCACTTTCCCAGGCAACTTAGTCAACATGTCAATGACGTTGAGGAAATGATGGTTCCTGTTGCTCAGTAAGTCCTCTCTCAACATGGCTGATCTCTCCACCTGTCACTCCATATCATATTTCCCATTATTGGCCAGGAGTCATTAGCGAAAGCTGGGCAAAGCTGCTTCAGCAATATTTGGCATTTTTGGGTCTCTCTATCTCTGATCAGTTTGGTTTTGGGCCTGAATGTTGTGTGGCAGGATGGCTAAACACAGGCAGCCCTTCAGGAGAGGAACTGTCTGCAGCTTGTACGGTGCCTGGCACAATGGGGCTTCATTCTTGGCAGGTCCTTAGCACTACCATGATAAACATGATTAAAAACATGGAGTGTGACGGTACAGTCTGCTTCAGGGGCAGAGTGGCCTTGTCAGAATTTACTGAAGATGGGTTTGGGGAGCAGGGAGATGGCTTTGGAGCACTTAAGACAGGAGCCTTTTGTGTAGATGGGAATATTGGAGGTAGAATCCAGGCTAGATGACATGGGTCTGAGGAGTTATCTGCCGCATGCTTGTAAAGACGTGTTCAGTTAGAGAAAACAGGCTGAAATATCAATTATCAGTTTAGCTTGTCAATACTAGGGTCTCTTTAGCTCTGAGACCCCTATCAAACACAACTCTAAGCTCCAGAGCCATGAAGTTCCTAGGTATAGACAATGGTAAAAGACCAAATGTCTGCCTGTCCTGCTCCGAATGCGTGGCTCTGAGAGTAAAATCTAACAACCAGCGTTTGAAATCACTTCTGCTCTACAGAGGTGGTGAAGGGACTCCATCAGGTATTAGTCTGCTGGTGCTGTTCCTTTGGGAGATGTAGTTCTTGATGGCAGCCTGTCTTTAATGGCTTCAGTCCAGGACAGTAGTGGTATGATAAATAGTACTCTTCTGATAGATAGATAAATGTACAGTTCTCTGGCAAACTTCCCAGTTCCTTGCCTCTCCAGGCTGACAGCTAAGCCCTGTTTGTAGCAACATATTTGATATGAAGGCAAACCTTGCTCTCCGTTCTAGGTTTGTGCACTGGGTCATTGATGCTTTATATTTACCAAAGGGAAAAGTTGCACTTGCTTCGCTGATGAAACACTTGGTAAATGTGCTTTCGGGCATGCAGCCCCTCAACTAGGATTGTAGCAGTGGCTGGAATTTCTATTTGCTAATCCAGATAAATTTTGGATTTATGTAGCTATCTTCAAGGGTTGAGTGTTCTCAATGGAGGATTTTGTGATTCGTCTGACTTCTGGCTCTTTGACATAAGCTTGAGCCCAAAGACACGTTTTAACAGCAAAAGCTTAAAGCTAAGGATTCCATACGTTGAGTATGAAGCTAATCAAGATATGTAGTGAACTCCTATCCAAAATGATTTCAAAGCACTTTGCAAACTGCCCTGACATTTATCTACCTGTATATCATTTCACTTAACAATGAAATGCAGCCACTTCTGGATTGAACAGGCGATTGGTTAACAGTGCACAGCAACACTGCACGAGCTCAGAGACACCGTGAAGACCTGTTCATCGATTTGAAATAATGGGGAATTTTATGGCCTGGATGTAATATGAACCTAACTGTACTAGTGTGAGCTTAGTAGCATCTGTGTTGCAGGATGTTAGACCCTTTTAGGCTGTGACATGATTCCTAGCAAGGGTTTAGAACTGGCAAAGCTGTGTTACAGTGTAGGTGCCCCATCCATGCCAGATGAGTATTGCTGGCCTGGCTAGACTAGGAATGTAGATAGTCCCTCAAAACAGAATATTAATAATGGAGCTGGATTTTTCCTCTTATTCTGGGAGGGATGGGGAAGAAATGCCAGGTCTTCTCCAAGAGACCTCTATGCCAGCCTCCCTGCACGTGCTGCTGCTCCACTTTAGTGGATCTAAAATGCACTTGCCTGATTTTTCGCTAGTATTAGTTCTACAGATTTCAGAGTAGCAACTGTGTTAGTCTGTATTTGCAAAAAGGAGTGTTTGTGGCACCTTAGAGACTAACAAATTTATTAGAGCATAAGCTTTCGTGAGCTACAGCTCACTTCATCGGATGCATTTGGTGGAAAATACAGTGGGGAGATTTATATACACACACACAGAACATGAAACAATGGGTTTTATCATACACACTGTAAGGAGAGTGATCACTTAAGATAAGCCATCACCAGCAGCGGGGGGAGGGGGAGGAGGAAAACCTTTCATGGTGACAAGCAAGGTGGGCTATTTCCAGCAGTTAGACTGTTCTATAGACTGATCGTTTTGGTGCTGATCTCTTTGAATCAGTCAATGTATAACTTGCATTTCTGTCTAAAATAGAAACCAGGTCCCTTGGTAGCCTCTGCCTTAGCCCCGCTGTCCAGTTTTCAGATCAGAGAGCAACTTCCACATCTCCTGCGGCTCTCGGCTTACTTCAAGCTTGGCACAGAACCCCCCTTCCACCTGTAAACACTGCGCCTCGACAACAGGGAAGCTGTATGATTCTGAATATAGTGGTTAGCTGAGCCTGTTTCTGATCACAGGGCTGTTCTTGAAGGCGGATGTTCTGACCCTGGGCTTATACTGTGTTCTGAAGGCCTCTTTGCCGTTCCTCTGCAGAGCATTGTCTCGAAGAACTCCATGCAGTACCGAGGGAACTCGCAGCATGATGCACAGGAATTTCTGCTCTGGCTGTTGGACAGGGTTCATGAAGACCTGAACAATGTAGTGAAATACAATGGCAGACCTCCATTGAAGGTAAGGCAAATCCAGCACAGGCCAGCAGGGGCATTTCTTTTGTAGTGGTTCCACAGAAGCTTTCCGTTTGAAACAAAATATCTCTGTATTAGCTTCCCAGCATGGCTGTCAAGCAATTAAAAAAATCAATCGCGATTAATTGCGCTGTTAAACAATAAGAGTACTATTTATTTAAATATTTTTGGATATTTTCTACATTTTCAAATATTGATTTCAATTACAACACAGAATACAAAGTGTACAGTGTTCACTTTATATATTTGTTTACAAATATTTACACTGTAAAAACCAAAAGAAATAATATTTTTCAATTTACCCAATACAAGTACTGTAGTGTAATCTCTATCATGAAAATTGAACGTACAAATGTAGAATTATGTACAAAAAACCCTGCATTCAAAAATAAAACAATCTAAAACTTTAGAGCCTACAAGTGCGCTTAGTCCTACTTCTTGTTCAGCCAATTGCTCAGACAAACAAGTTTGTCTACATTTGTAGGAGATAATGTCACTTGAAAGTGAGAACAGGCGTTTGCATGGCACTGCTGTAGCAGGTGTTGAAAGATATTTACATGTTGTATTTCATGCTTTGACCACCATTCCAGAGGACATGCCTCCGTGCCGATGATGATGGGTTCTGCTCAATAACGATCCAAAGCAATACGGACCGACGCATGTTTGTTTTCATCATCTGAGTCAGATGCCACCAGCAGAAGGTTGATTTTCTTTTTTGGAGGTTTGGGTTCTGTAGTTTCTGCATCGGAGTGTTGCTCTTTTAAAGACTTCTGAAAGCATGCGCCATACCTCATTCCCCTCAGATTTTGGAAGGCACTTCTGATTTTTAAACCTTGGGTCAAGTGCTGTAGCTAGCTTTAGATATCTCACTTTGGTACCTTGTTTGTATTTTGTCAAATCTGCTGTGAAAGTGTTCTTAAAACAACATGTGCTGGGTCATCATCTGAGACTGCTAGAACATGAACTATATGGGAGAATGCGAGTAAAACAGAACAGGAGACATACAATTCTCCCCCTGAGGAGTTCAGTCACAAATTTAATTAATGCATTTCTCAGGGTTCCTTCCCCACTCTGAACTCTAGGGTACAGATGTGGGGACCCACAAAAAAGACCCCCTAAACTTATTCTTACCAGCTTAGGTTAAAAACTTCCCCAAGGTACAAACTTTGCCTTGTCCTTGAACAGTATGCTGCCACCACTAAGCGTTTTAAACAAAGAACAGGGAAAGAGCCCACTTGGAGACTTCTTCCCCCAAAATATCCCCCCAAGCCTTACACCTCCTTTCCTGGGGAAGGCTTGATGATAATCCTCACCAATTTGTACAGGTGAACTCAGACCCAAACCCTTGAATCTTGAGAACAATGAAAAATCAATCAGGATCTTAGAAGAAGAATTTTAATTAAAGAAAAGGTAAAAGAATCTCTGTAAAATCAGGATGGAAAATACTTTACAGGGTATCCAGATTCAACACACAGAGGATCCCCCCTCTGGGCAAAACCTTAAAGTTACAGAAAAAACAGGAATAAACCTCCCTCTTAACACAGGGAAAATTCACATAAAACAAAAGATAAACTAATCCGCCTTGCCTGGGTTACCTATACTGGTTGCAATATTGGAGACTTGGATTAGTATGGGTTGGAGAAGATGGATTTCTGTCTGGCCTCTCTGTCCCAAGAGAGAACAACCACATAAACAGAGCACAAAACAAAAGCTTTCCTTCCCCCAAGATTTGAAAGTATCTTGTTCCCTTATTGGTCCTTTGGGTCAGGTGCCAGCCAGGTTAGCTGAGCTTCTTAACCCTTCACAGGTAACAGGATGTTGCCTCTGGCCAGGAGGGATTTTATAGCACTGTTATACAGAAAGGTGGTTACCCTAGAGGAGGAGAGAGAGCTCAGTGGTTTGAGCATTGGCCTGCTAAACCCAGGGTTGTGAGTTCAATCCTTGAGGGGGCCATTCAGGGATCTGGGGCAAAAATTGGGGATTGGTCCTGCTTTGAGCAGGGGGTTAGACTAGATGACCTCCTGAGGTCCCTTCCAACCCTGATATTCTATGATTCTGTGATTCTCTTTATATTTATGATGGCATTATTTTTTAATGAGCATCATCAGCATGGAAGCATGTCTTCTGGAATGGTGGCCGAAGCATGAAGGAGCATATGAATGTTTAGTAAATACCTTGCAATGCCAGCTACAAAAGTGCCATGTGAATGTCTGTTCTCACTTTCAGGAGACATTGTAAATAAGAAGAGGACAGCATTATCTCCTGCAAATGGAAACAAATTTATTTGTTTGTCTTAACGATTGGCTGAACAAGAAGTAGGACTGAGTGGACTTTGTTTTGTTTTTGAATGCAGTTATATAACAAATCTACATTTGTAAGTTGCACTTTCATGATAGAGATTGCATATAGTACTTGTATGAGCTGAATTGAAAAATACTATTTTTTTATCATGTTTACAGTGCAAATATTTAATAATGATATAAAGTGAGCACTACATTTTGTATTCTGTGTTGTAATTGAAATAAATGTATTTGAAAATGTAGAAAAACATCCACAAATATTTAATACATTTCAATTGGTATTCTGTTTAACAGTGAGATTAAAACTGCAATTAATCGCGATTAATTTTTTGTTATTCACATGGGTTAACTGCAATTAATCGACAGCCCTACTTCCCAGCCATGATATCTCTCCTGTAACAAATGCAGTAGCCAGAGTGCTGTTCCTGGCCCCTGTGGCTGCAAAGAGCCTTCTCAGTCAATGCATGGCAAGTGTGCACCAGCACAATCCAGTGTGAATGGTGACCCCTGACTCTGCCACCAGTTAAATTTGGCAGCTTACTGATGTGCCAGCTATGTCCAGCAAAGATGACTGCCCAGTTGCTCTAGTCCCCTCTGTGGGCCTGAAAGCACTTGCAATTTCAAATACTTGGTTTTGTCCTGGTATGTTTAGCTCAGGAGAACCTAACTTGGCTCTTCCCCGTTTAGCTGTATGTGATTGGTGTGGCACTCCTGCATATCCTGGCAGGCTTCCCTTAGAACTGCTTTTCCTTTTCAGCCACCGTTGGAAGATGCTGCGCTGCTTGAGGCACCAGGCTTTCCAATCAGTAGCACTTTCGTACAGGAACTCTTTCAAGCTCAGTACAGGTATAGTAACTTTCAGCACACTTGGATTATGGGGGTTTATGTGCATGTCTTTATAATCACAGTAAGATTCTTTCATCCCTGGTGGCAGAGCCTGGTGCAGTGCAGCAGTGCTGTGTGTGGTGTGGGGGCAGGTAGGACGGAGAGGTAGCAGGCAAGTAACCCTCTGCAGCCCTCCATTTTGTTTACAGTGCTTCTGTGTCTCCGTGCCCCACTTGATCAGACTCCCTTAGTGGTTGTCTCTCACTCTGGTAAATGAAAGCTTGCTCCAAAGGGGAGTAACGGTCAGTTTTATTGCACTAAATTTTTTTGTCACTTCAGTGGAAAAGGTACATTTGTTTCCCTCTTGCCAGTAAATCAGGAGTGCTTGTTTCAGCCTTCACCCCCAACCTAAGCCCCCATGGTGTTTCCAGCCCGATTGGTCAGGGAGCAAAGGTGTGAGACACAATTTTGCATGTCTGAAATCTTCCTGGGTTGTGCCGAGTCAGGAGCCTGTGGTATGAACTGGAGGCATGTGGTGGCTGCTTGAGTTTAGAATCCCAAACAAGCTTGTAGTAATTTATCATTAATGAGGAAGCCTTCTAGCAGAAAAGAAATTCTGTGCTTAGTCCTTCACTGCCCCTTTGTTCATGGGAACAACCACAGCTTTCCACCTGAGAGCTGAAGTTGAAAAAAACAGGCTAATTTCCAAACTCTCCCAGCAGCACTGCAGCCAATCTGGTGTAGGAGATTGAGTGGTTAAATGGTCTTCCAAGTATGTCACTGAGGCTCCCCAGTGGCAAAGAAATAAACCTTTTGGGATGTTACAGAATCCTGAGCAAGACTTAGTGACCTTATGGCTTGTTAATTTGGGATATGAAATACTCAGGGTGCATGCGTGTGCATGTGTGTATGTGAGGAGTCTCCTTTCTTTGAGTGAATGAGATTGAGGCCCATGCAGTGCTGTCTGCATAACCATCCCCCTCGCGCACGTGTCTGGGGGAGAATAGTCCTTGTCAGTCTCTTTATTAGAGTCAAATATGAGTGAATTGTTAATTTCACAAATGTCTCTTAGTGGAGGCAAAGTGGAATAATAGAGAGGAGCCTGTCTTCCTGTCATACCCTGTAATAAATGAGCTCAGAGACTAATTACTGTGTGAGCATCTGGGAATTAGGTGCCTTTCATTTACAGCAAACCGTGCAGAGCCTTGCTGGAGTGTGAGAGAAGGGGTTTGATCAGGAGGGAAGAGCAGAGTCACTGTTTGTGTTCTTCGATGGTTTGCTTGTCCCTAGTTAAATGGGAGATGTAACTTTACCCCGATTGATGTTTTTAACAGGTCCTCTCTGACGTGCCCTCATTGTCAGAAGCAGAGTAACACCTTTGATCCTTTCCTCTGCATCTCTTTACCAATTCCTCTGCCTCAGACACGGTAATGTGCTAATCTGTGCCTTGAAGTTAAATTTTGGGCGCCTTTCCCAATGTTTGGTAGCATTGCAAATCTTTTTATAGAAGAGATTGAGACGCCAACAAGACTTGTGGCAGATTAGGGTTAAATTGAATGGGCCGGTAGAGCTGTATTCTGAGCCCCCAAACTGAATGCTGAAAAGATGAGCTCTGCGGGAACTAGATTTCTTATTTCTAAGAGAATTCCATAAATCTAAAAGCTTTTCCTATACAAAGCAGAATGAAAACAATAAAGATTGAAATTTCCTACAAAACTTTATTCCAAAATTTCATTTTGGGTTAAAGTTTTTTGTTCTGATTTTGACTTTTTTTTTTTTTAAATTGTTCTCCAGCTTCACCAAGTGTTGGAGAAGACGTAATGAGCTCAGTTTGCAGCAAGAAAGAGATTTAGGTTGGATATTAAAAACTTTCTAACTATAAGGCTAGTTAAGCACTGGAATAGGTTGCCTAGGGAAGCTGTAGAATCCCAGTCATTGGGTTGAACAAACACCTGCCAGAGAATGACCTAGATTGACGTGTTCCTACCTCGGTGCAGGGGATGGACTAGATGACCTCTCAGTCCTTTCCAGCCCTACATTTCTTTGATTCTAGAATATAAAAAATTTTAAAAACATGTAAACAGAAAATATTTGGTTGCAGAAAGGCCGTTTTGCTATTGGCTTTTGCCAATGGGAAAATGTTCTGGGGGAAAACTTCCAACCAGCTGTAGAAAAGAGGCTGCAAGAATGCTTCCACTCTTCCTGTTCTCTTTAGTCCAGTGGGTTTTCTCAGTAGCACTTCTTTGAGAATGGCTTTAGGATGTCAGTTTTGATTGATCTGGGCCATGTTACAAGGATCCTTGAGGTAAAATTAGGATTGCCTTTCAATCAAGAGGTCATCTAGGGCGGCCTCATTGAGGAACTGTTTTCTGTGATTCCACTTCCTTGGGAGGACTCCCCAGTTAGTACATAGAGTAGAGGCTAGCACTATAGAGAACATACCTCCAACTTGGAGCAAGATAGGTGTCCGTCCCTCCTTTATTTAAGGGTCTGGTAGACGTTTGGGACTCCAAAGCATCTGCTGGCTGGGTCTTGTTGACTGAATAGCCCCAGGGTAATGTGGCCCAGAATGGTCATGTATGACTTCATTACTGATGATGCAACCAGCCTCTTAGGGAACTCTGTGTGGGAACTAGGCTTGGGTCGCAACCCAAGGACTGAGTGACATCCTTACACTGTTTTCCCATCCCTAAATGGCCTGGAGATTAAGTCATAACAACCAGATCAGAAATGGTCTGTATTTTTATGATGTGTGCAATGTAAAAGTCCCCATGCAGGGTTCTGCAGCCTGCTTTGTCGATCTGACCAAGCTTAGCTCAGGCTGTTTTTTTCCTAGGTACTGTATAGAAATGTTCAGCCATCCCAGTTCTTCCCTGTATTCTCTGCAGACCTCTGTATATCACTGTGGTGTATCAAGGGAAGTGTTCGCATTGCATGCGCATCGGTGTGGCGGTGCCTCTGTTTGGAACAGTGGCGAAGTTGCGTGAAGCAGTATCCATGGAAACCAAGATACCAACTGAGCAGGTAATGGGCTGGTCTTCGGTTACCGTGGTGCCACTGGTGTCCTTCAGGAGTTCCGATGTGTGTTTGTTTTTTTTTCTAGTTGATGTGGCAGGTAACAATGGGTGCTCGGGGTTCAGATCAGTGGACCTAAATTTGTGGAGGAAATGGGTGACTGCAGAAACTAGACCGAACACACTGTCTCTTATGTGTAACTCCCCCATGAATCAGTTTGGCTGCCTGTAGGGTATACCAGTTCCCTGCTCAGGCCTCCAGGTGCCCTGCTGCTTCTGCTCCTTTTTGCTCTGTTACTTGAGGAAGGGAAAGCCTGGTGCTTCTGCCTAACAGCCATAGAGTGCACGTGTGTACTCTGCTCACTATTGAGAAACCAGCAGGGGCTCATGGAGTTTTGAGACTCTGAAGGGAAAACTACTGAGATGACACTCAAAGGGTCCCACGAAAACCTCTGCATGTGTTCCCTTGATCCCAGCTACTACCTCATGGTCAGACCCTCCCCAGTTTCTCCTTATTGGCTGGTACTATAAGACTGGAGAATTCCCATCCTCTGTCAGGAATGCTTCAGCGAAAGTCCATTCATTAATTTCTTTTGCCATCGTGGGAGTTTGCAGCTCGGCAGTGGCTGGCACTGATGGTCTAATGGCTGCTGTTCCACTTCTGCCTTGTAGATTGTGCTGACTGAGATGTACTACGATGGGTTCCATCGCTCCTTCTGCGACGCCGATGACCTGGACACCGTTCAGGACAGCGACTGCATTTTTGCCTTTGAGACCCCTGAGATATTTAGGCCTGAGGGGATCCTTAGTCAGAGAGGTAAGTGGGTAGGTCTTCTAAACACCTCTTCCCTCCAACTCCACCCCTACTGGAGTATTGGCTGAGGGGAATTTGTTTGAAAAGGGGCATTTGGTTATATATGTCCTAGGCCTAGAGCAGAACGTGGAGTGTCTCCTGGTTTGCTGACTCTGAATTGAGCTCTGCTTCCACGGGCTGGCATTCCAAACATAGACGGCTTAGCTTTGAACCTGGCATTATCAAACCTTGTGGTGGAGGGGTGCTGCCAAGCAATCTGTTACAGTACAGAGCAACTGCACCTGTATTTCTCATTATTGGTTCAGCAAGGGCACTCACGCAGGCTTCCAGTTCCCCAGCTGTTGCCTCTCTTGGATGGAGACGTGTTCCTCTCCTTCTGACCCGGAGTCTCCAGGCTGCACAGTCACTGCCTTCACTGAATACTTCCCAGCATGGACAAATTGCTCAAGAATACCTGCATGCTTTCTCTTTTAGAGACGGATAACAAGTATAATTGCTACAGATATGTTACTGCACAGACTTCCCAATCAAGTCTACTTTATTCTACCGGTAAAAAACATTGCAGAGGAAAACCTATTAAAACCAATAAAAGAACCTACAGACATGCTTTTAAGTGTACTAAGAACCCTAAGCCTTACATGGATTGTGGCAGGACAAGTCCATCAGTACCCTCCCTAGGAGAGTTCTTGGGGTTACCAGTTCATCACAGCTTCAGCTCAGAACAAGCACACTCATAACATGTTCAGTTCACACGTTATACAGTTCAGGGGTCTTTGACCTGGCGTTTCCAGAAGTAGGTAATTGGTACAAAATTCCCCTTACCTCCAGGTATTTCCTAGGAAATTCACTTCACACATGTTGCAAAAAGATCTTTGATGGCCTAGTACCTTTCAGAGATTGCATTAATCCTGTCTTTCTGCTAAAGAAGTTCCATATAATCTCATGATAGTAAATAAACACTTGCATTTCTAATACAATGTATCCCAGAGGTATTAACCATAATTCAGTAAGGTGTAACTTAATTCATTAAAGCTCATTCAGGATATTGTCAGTCTGTCACATCTCTCCTTCTACAGAAGTGGGTGTAATGAGGGTGCTGACTAACATTCTAGGGGAACACATTGAGTGAGTGCCTCGGTGGGGATATTCCCTGGATGGCAGCTGTGCCATTACTTCTCTGTTACATTTCACCTGTTCAGATAACAAACCTGCAAGCAAACTAGCATACGTCCTTCAAAAATCTGTATGGCGTTGTCTGACCAGCATCCTACATAATTTTCCTCTTTAAACATATGGGACTGAGCTTTCACAAGTACCTTCTTGCCCTGTTACCCCAAACCCTTTGGATGGAAACTTGAGACCTGATTCTTCCACTTCTTGTGCGGTTTCTAGGGAGCATGTGTCATGTTCTGTGGTGCCCTAAGGGGTCAGTTGCTTCTGTTCTTGATTGAGGTTCCCCACTTCCCACCACCCAGGAATTTTACAAGCAGCCATTCTTTGGACCACAGAGAGAAATAGTTCTGCAGTGGCTGTCAACAATGCACTGCTTTGAACAGGAAAAGTCAAGCCAAGGGAATGTCTTCAAACCTCCCCCATAGCCAGATTCCTTTCTCTGCCCTACCTCCCCTGAAGTTGGGCTCCAGGACTCCCGTGGCACCACCTCAGCTCCTCTGGGTGCAGGTGATGGGAGTATTGATCCCCCACACCATTGGTTTCTTTTGTCCACCCCACTGAGTCAAGGTGAGCAGAATTCCCTCTCCCACCTGGCTCAGGATCCTTCGCTATCTCCCCAGCAGCTGTCTTACCCTGTACTTGTGCATTTTCCACACTGGGGTAGGTATCATAGATTTGTCAGTGCACCACAGCTGCCTGTCTCCCTCCTTTTGGCCGGAGACACTGCCATCATCAGGCTCTGTTCTGCCCCGGGGTCCCTTTTTAGGGGCTGGCAGAGAACTTTATTTCCTGATCTGCATTTTAGGGCCCAGTTAATTTCCTTTTAGGTCAGCGGGTCTTGTCCCTTCTCCTGAGCACCAAGCACTTGCGCCTCGCCCCTCAGTCTGCATGCTCTGGGTATGTAACCAGACTCCTCATGGACACTGCCAGTGTCCACGGGATGTCCCTTCCCCTAGTCAGCTATGCTATAGACATTTTTGCCCTCTGCCTGTCCTCGCCTGTCTGAGAATAACCGAGGACTTGTCTACACTACAAAGTTAAGTTGACTCACAGCCACCACAGTAATTAAAGCTCCTTCTTGTGCCTTCTGTCGGTGGTGCACGTCCTCCCCAGAAGCACATCCAATCCACCAAGTGAAGTGGGGCATTGTGGGACACAGGCAGCCCTGCGCTCCCCTCCCCTCTCCTCTGATGCGCTGCTGACAGCCTGAGCTGTCACTGGGCCCTTCCTTCTGCTCCGGTGCTGACAGTGTGAGCTCAGGCTGTCAGCCCCATTAATATGTAGATCTCATTGACCATGGTCTCCCCACAACCTGCTCCCCCTTTCCTTGCATAACTCCTCGTTTGAGTTGAAATCTCAGCATGGGTCATGTCCCTTTTGTTCTAAACTCCCTGAAACCTTCTCCTATATGTTTTGGGGGTCAGTTTAAACTTTTGTAACAAAGCTTGTTAACTGTCATCTTTATAGTCCTCGCTTCCCGTAAGGGTAAAAATGTCCAAGGCCTTTGTCCCAGACAGCAGTAGAGCAAGGTACCTTACCATGTTCCTTTCCCCCCATTTTATTCAGCTAGCACCCCAGTTCAAAAGCATGTTGGAACACATCCCTGTCATTCCCCTCCCTAAAGCGAGGTATACCACCCATCAGTACAGGTACTGGGGCCTGGTTCCACCTACTGGGCAACTGTTCTTCTGTTGCCGTCACTCTGTCTGGAGCTGGTAGTGCTGCTGCTTGTCCTCTTATCTCTCATACAGACACTGCTGCTCCTACTCTACAAGCTGTTGGGTTTCCTGCTTCTCCTGCTCCAGCTATTAAGCTGTCCACCATTCCTGTTGCAGTGGTGGGCTTGGTCTGGATGGAACATAGTTGCAGGGCTCTCCATCTGCTGAATCCTCCTCCAGCAGACTGGAGGTTTTCTGCAAATCTGAACCATCGTTCCTCAGCTGGTCATTCGAATACAACAAATTGATTGATTTAGACAAATCAGCTCTGAAAGCATTTCTCTGCATAACTCAACTAGCCCGTTTTTCTTAAGCTGTTCAAAATTTGTTTTCCCCAGTCTTTTTGCTATTCCTTTTCCCAAAATGATGACTGAGACACTTGTCTCTATGCTGTTCCTTCTTCAGTACTTGTTTTTACCGCTGTTGGCACTCATGCAATTCAGATTGTTACAGATCCCAAATACACTGTCATATGTGCTACAGTTCAGAGCACCTGCCTCTGTATTTCCCGTTAGTGGCCCTGCAAGGCTACTCGCGCTCTGGCAACAGCTGGAGGGCTGGAAGCACAAGAGTGGGTGCATCTTTTGGGCTGCTAAAGGGACCGCGATAGTTGTCCTGAACTCTGACCCAAAGCTAAAATTTTGCTATAAAAATCAGATTGCTGGTGATGTTTCAGGAATAAACAAAATGTGCCCCTCTCTTTAAGGCCCTTGGGGCCCCTGTTCTCTCCGTGTCTGGGTAACTCTCATTCAAGTCAATAGGAGTAACTCAGATCCTGCAGGATGAAAGCACCGAGTTTCTCCTGTTGTCTTTGCAACTGCAGGTGCTAACATATGCTTCAGCCAGTTTGTGCATTTTCCAGCTGAACTGCATGCTGCTGGTGCGCAGGCAGAGAAGGAAACCAAAAGAAGCTAGATTTGCTGGAGATCTGTTGCAATTTGGCAGAGTACAGATTTCACCAACTAGAGGAGGAAACATCTGAGAGTGGGATGTAGGAGAACAAAAGCAAAATTTTATATTTGAAAATGAGCAAGGGTTTTTTCGTTTACTCCCTCAAACAGTTCTTCTACTTATAAACAAAATGAGCTGACCTAAAACTACAGGTGCATATACAACAACTGAACTGGGTTTCCAGTGTGAGATACTAGGGGGGTGGGGGTGTGTTTTATATTGTATCTCTGTTGTATAGAAATAATCACTTATGTAAAATAACTTTTTTGTAGAATTAAAGTATTCGACAATGAATCTAATCTAAGTGACCCAGTCTAGAAGCCCTGATTTTACACTGACATGCTGTTCTAAATTAGAAGATGACTTCTTGAGAGCATGTTAACACTCCTCTGTCAGTGGAGGGCACAAGATCCAATGGTAGAGGAAAACCATTTAAAATGCCTTCTCTCCCCTAATATTCCAGGAATTCATGTGAACAATAACCTGAATAACTTGAAATATGGCACTGATCACCACAGAACAACATCTTGTACACAAGGGGCGGTGAAATCAGGGAAACAGGAAACCTCTACTCGCTCAGCAGCCAGTGACAAAATTGTATTGCTGATCTGCAACAGAGCATCTACCGGACAGCAGGGGAAAAGGTAAACACCAGCTTGCAGGCTACACCTTTGGTAGTGGCCTCCCTGGAAAGCCAGGATTCTCTGTTATAACTCTCCATGTACTGAGACGACAACATAGACACCTCTCTGGAGCCACAGTGTAAAGTCCGAACTCTTGTTGGGAGCCAAAGTGATGTGTGAAGAGTTGTTGGCCCACTAAAAACATATGTTCAGTGATGTAGCCATTGGGTTCATTTGAAACCATTAATAGTTGAGTCTGCAGTTAAATGGGCGCAACTTCTGTGAACGCTAATGGGAACTGCGTGTGTCATAGGGAATTAGATCCCGTCAGATGGCCTGAAATCACCTCTGATGAGCCAGCCTGTCCTTTGAGGGTGGTGCAGTTCACACTTGTACCTGATGTGCCTCCCTGCCAAATGTCAAGGCTCTATCTGCTCTTGCTGAGGTGCTAGAGTGGGAATGGGAAATATTTCATAATGAGAAGTTTATTCTTCTTCCTAGTCTTCGTATTTCAGCTTGAAAATGGGACCTTGTTGGTGGGAAGTTGGGACCAAATGACAAGACCCTTTTGAATGTGACCGCTGAAACAGTCTTAAGTCATTTGTCCCTGTGTGCTCCAGGGTATACCACTAAATGTTCACTCTCCCTCCCTCAAAATCCATCTGGGCTTGATTGTGATCTCAATAGGTCTCCAAGGCCTGGGCTCCACTGAAGTCAGTGGAGGTGGGGTGAGGGTAGAATTGGGCCATATGTGTTTTCTTGGGATGGTAACTGGGGTTAACGAGGAGAGGGTGAGCTTTGCCATGGACTCTGCTGGGAGCAGAATTGGGCCAATGCTGGAAATCTCATACAGTGTCTCCTCTTTACCTTTGAAACTCCAGGCTTTGGCAGGGTTGATGCTGTTCAGTGTCGTGTTTGTAGACATGCAGTGAGAAAGGGGAAAATAACAGGGTCATCCCTTCAAAAAGACTAATCTTTTAACGGCTTCTTAAAATGTTGCTCCCTTTGGTAGGTTTGGCCAGCCCTTTGTGTTGCACCTGGAGAAAACAATTGTGTGGGATCTCCTTCAGAAGGAAATCCTGGAGAAGATGCAGAATATTCTGCGGCCCTCGGCCTGCATTCAGGTAAAATAGACTGACACTTCTGCTCCTGGAATTTCCACCTCTTTGTCTTTGTAGCTTGAAGCTGATGGAGAATCCAGTTGATTGGAGGTGGCGAAAGTGCTGTGTATGTGGTGATGGAACATTCCTTATATGAAATATATACCGGGGGGTGGTGTGCGATCTGAAGGTCAGCCTGCATGTGCCGTTTGCCGAATTGTCCGCTTTTATTTACCACCCTGAAAAAGTATAGGTGCTCAGCCTAGGCGGGGGCTGAATGAAGTCAGCTTCCGCGTAAAGGATTTCTGTCAAGAGCTCTCTTCAGCATTCTGAGAGCAGCACATGACAAGCTTGTCTTGCGCTTCCTTCCATAACTGAAACCAGCTAGCAGGAGACGTCTGCCTTTTACACCCCTTAGAACAGAGCCTTTCAGTCTAAACTGTAGAACCACTAAATGTTTAGGTCTCATACTTGGAATTTTCCCCGGTATAAAAAGCCTGGGTTTGGCAAAATTGGGAGGAGCAGGTGTCTGAAATTTGGTGTGACCCCCATTCTGGGGGAGCACCAAAGGGATTGCCCTGGAGCTTAGCGCCTCCAGCAGAGCAGAGGCAAGCGATAAGGGAGCAATGCAATGCCAAGGGGAGCAGGTGAACTAGAGTGCTCTGGGTGCCGTTTGGCTTCAGCCTGATGCGGGCCCTGCTTGTCTTTGGTTTTGCGCGAGGTGGATGGAGGAGCTGAGATCAGGTTAGATGGCAAGCCAGAGAATTTTCCTGTCCCCTTAGTACTTTGGCAGTCTGTTTAGAACCCATGCTGATCTTTCCAACTCTTCATTCCTGGGGAACTTTTGCCCCAGTGAGTCCTTTGTTTATAATTGTTTCAATGAGATGATTGCTCATTTTCCTCACCCCCCCACTCAATAAGCCTCAAACTGTTCACAGTTTAAATTGCAAAAATCTAAGGCTTGAAGCTGTAATGAGTCATTTGCAAGCTCAACATGTGCCAGCCTTTGTTTTGTAGTTCTGCCATTAACATTCTTAATTGAGAAATCTGGCTTAGAAAAGACTTTGAAACATTAGTTGATGTTTTCATGGCTCCCACAAGCATGCTAGGTGGCTCTTAGAGTAGACATGTCTGTTGGAAAAGTCTGTGTAAGAACAAGCAGGTGTGGGGAGAGAAGAGACATTGCCTATCACTGTGGAAGAGTTCCTGGTGATTCTCCCAAACCTCAGCTCTTTCAAGTGTCCCTGCATTGGGTTCCAGGTGCAGGAACATCTACTCTTAGCACAGTAGCCACGAGAACTTGTTTTCTCTTGTGAAACGCATACTCAGAGGGGCAGATCCTGCCTTAGCGCTTGCAGGGAGTGAACCAGCCTCTTAGAATAAATCTAATTTCAGTCACTCAACCAGTTAATATTTTTCCCTGTTTACCATAGGTGTGTCCATTCAGCTTGCGGGTGGTTAGTGTTGTGGGCATAACATACCTATTACCTCAGGAGGAGCGACCCCTCTGCCACCCCACTGTGGAACGGTAAGCACGGCCTTGTCCCCCAGGGGGGCAGAGTGTTTTCCAGTTCACTACTCGCTTGTTCTAGTGTTGAACTTGAAGTATTGCTGCTTAGCCCTTAGGAGATGGGTGCCTTACGTGTGGGAGCATAGACAGACTTTCTAAACCTGGATGGCCATGGATGAATTTTATATTTGTTGTAAGAAAATTCCATTGGAAAACTCCTAGTTGGCACTATGTGGAGAAGGAGAGCAAGTGATTGGAAATAAATGGGGCGAGAAGATGAGAGAAGCTTTGAGAGGCAGGTGTGCGGCACTGGAGATAGTAACAGATGGAGTAAAATGACTGCAAGCCACACGGGCTGCAGATAGAATAGGCCAGGGGAGGCTCTGCCTCCCCTGCCATTGCTGCCAGACCCTTGGTTGTGGGGTTTGGCGGTGATGTTTTTGCTTTATTATGCCCCATGCAGGTTGCGGGGCAGCTAAGGCGGCACATGCCACCTCCCCAACCGCCCTGGAACCTGCATGGGGCATATCAAAAGCATCTTGTAATGGGCGCTTTTCCCCAGGCAGACTGGGTCCGGGGAGGGGAGGCACAGCATGGCTTCGGCCAGCCTTGGACTCCTCCAGCCAAGGTGGGGGCACTCAGGGCTTCAGCTGCCCTGGGGCTCTTGCAGCTGAGGCAGGGGGTCTTGGGGCTTTGGCTGTGGGGAGGGTTCAGGCAGAAGGGGCAGAGTTGGGGGTTAGCCTCCCCAAAGGGCGGCTCCACCCGCTGCCCATGGCAAGCCATGTATAATGTACTGAGCAAGGGCTGTGTTCAGCTGTGCCCAGGATGGGACCATCTCTAGGAGCGAGAGGAGTTCAACTTGCAAGCTGTTAACTGGCATTAGATATGCTAGTGTTGAAGGAAAACAAGGAAGGGACTGTGGGCTCTAAAACGTCTTCTCTCAAATTGGGTTTCTGCCCCCAGAGTGGAACATATTAGAGTAATTCTGCCTTTCCCTAGTACTCCCATCCCACAATGCTTCAGGAACTTACGCAAGAACCACTTCATCCATCATTGCAATGTACACTCATCTACGTGCTTAGATAATGTGTAAGCAGAGTCACATATGTAGCTAGAATAGATTGGAATGCAAAACCATAGGAGCAGCGTGTAACATTACTGCATCATCCTTAAGACAGGGAATGAAGCAAGAAACTGTACCCAAAGGAATATGATGGCCAGCAATAAAATACTGAAGTGATGGGCATAATTAAGGTTAGATTCTGTCATGGTTATTTTTATTAAAAGTCAGGGACAGGTTGTGGGCAATAAACAAAAATTCACAGAAGCTTGTGACCTCTCCCTGACTTTTACTAAAAATACCCTGCGCAGAGGGTAGGGTAAGAGGGGAGGACGGATGGATAAATAGATCACTGCCAGGGGCTTGCAGCTGTTCCAGCCCCCTGCAGCATGGGCTGTCTGCTGCTGCCGCGCCCTGGGGGTGGTCCAGTTGGCCCCAGGGGCTACTTCTGCAGCAGGGCTGACTGCCGCTGCTCCAGCCCAAACGGTGCTGACCCAACCCCAGCCGCTGTTTCAGCCCTGCCCCAGAAGGAGTCACGGAGATCCTGGAAAATCACGGAACCTGTGGCCTCTGACAGAATCATATCCTTAGGCATAATGAAATACCACAAGTAGATCCCCAAATTGGAATTTGGCCAGTTCGCTGGGGCAAAGTTTTGTGGGCACCACTCTTCTCTGTTACGTGCTATAGTACACTGAGTGGCTAGGGCCTCCAATTTTGGATGTGAGAAACCCTTTAAAATTCTTGTCAGTCTTGTCCATGGGACAGTCTTGATTACAGACAAAATCAGCCATTTTTCAAGGGAGAAAATGCTGGAATCCAATTGGCTAACAGAAAATCTGGTTCATACGATGTTTCTCTGGTCGCACATGTTGCTGGCTTCGTAACTTGCTTTATGAGTAGTTTTCTTTGCCCCATTTTGCACAGTGAGGTGTGTCAAGCAGATGAATTGACAAGTAGTTTGTTTCTGGTATCATTTCCTTATTTGATTCCCTGCTGATAGCACAAAGGAAAATCCCCCAGCATATCTGGTCATTCTTGTGAATGGAGACTTTATGGATAAGCTGTTCTTGCTGGATTTTTTTTTTCCTTTTGAGTAGCCTGTCTATATCGATGCAGACGGTTAGCGGCAGTAGTAGCTAAGCTGAAAGACTTGCTTCTCTGATCCAGCTGAGTTCCTACTTCAGAGGGCCCTGCTAGGTTAGCTCAGGGGGTGAGGGTGCGCAGTGGATATAGATATAGATACACACATACACAGTACAGGGTGATTTGAGTTTGACTCAGTGCTATTCTAACCCTACAATGTCTGCTTCTCTCTCTAGGGCACTGAAATCATGTGGACAGGGTGGAACTGCTCATGTGAAGTTAGTGGTAGAATGGGACAAAGAGACTAAAGATTAGTAAGTATGATTGCATTAACTGCAGGGAAATATTTGCAAACAGCCTGGCATAATAGGAAATGCAGCAAAATGTTAAATCCCATAAAATCTCCAGCTTCTGAGATGTTCAGGTGAAACTGTACCTGTAAAGACAGGAGGATCTAGCTACTGGAGCTTCTGTGTGGTGGGATCCCTACTTCTGTTTAGCCTGGATTCCGTAATATACGAGCTGGCTTATCCATCACAAACCATTTGCTCCATGTGCACAGCTCCCATTCATGTCAGAGGGGTCTTAAGCCACCCCATGAATTTCCCATTTCTGCTATCTGATCTAGACCCAAGACTGAGTGAAAACTGCTTTCCTTTCTTTGAGTGAGTTGCTGTAGAGCAGCCTCTTACCAAGGCTGGCTACCTATGGGATGGGACAGATCAAGCAAGCAATACTTCCAGCCTTGCAATGGCTCATCTGTAACGTTGGGATGTGTGTATTGTACAGCTGGTAAATGCCTTGTTTCCCTGATGCAGTTTGTTTGTGAACATGGAGGATGAGTACATCCCAGACTCCGAAAGTGTCCGTCAGCAGAGGGAGCTTCATCACCAACCTCAGTCCTGCAGTTTATCTCAGTGTTTCCAACTTTACACCAAAGAGGAACAGGTAGGAGTCCAGGGCCTGGCCTCTTTAAATATGGAGCGGGAGGTTCTGGAGGAGAATGGGATTCTATCATCTTCTCTGCTGCTTTAGTCACTTCCTGTGCTGCCTAGATTCACTAGTTTGCTGGAGTAGCTGTTCTGCAGACTCACTGGGCTCACTGGGGTGTCGGAGCCCCAGGTTCAAATCCTTCCCCGCCTTAGCAGTGCCTGCCTTTTGAAGGGGTAATACTTTCTGCAGATGTCCTTTACGATAGTCTGGAGACCGTTTGGGCTTCTTTCTTCTCATGGAACTATGCTATTGTGTGTTTCCAAGTCTCTGAGGCAGACCGGGAGGATTTTTTTCTCTTGCAGTGCAGGCTGCCTCTAATGCCTCTATCAGTGCACCTTGGAGCTACAGTGCTCAGTCTGAGCCGCCATGCCCACAGGCCTCCTCAGCAAGCATGCTGACAGTTTCTTCACTCAGTGGTCTTGCCCCTTTCTCTTAGTCTCTATCTAGCAGGGAGTGCTATTAGGAAGGCTGGAGACTCCCCTCGTCTAGATCATGCTGTACTTAACCTCTTGTAGAAGAACTTCTTCAAGCTAGGGAATGTTAGAGGGAGAGACTGCTAGCTTGGTATCGGGTGCTTTCAGAGAGCAGCCTTTTCATGGCTTCTGGGAGGGATGTTCTGTGCATGATAAACATGGGGCTGTAAAGGAGGGTAACATGCAAATGTGATCTACATGCCTGGCCATGAAACAGGCTGGCACAGTCCAAAACGTTAAATTGGGTTCCCCATTTCTTGGGCAGGGGCTGTACGTACACATAGAAAGCCGCGTAGCCTCCAAACTAAGGTCAAGCTGCTCTGCGGTGGCTCAGAAGCATGAGTAGCAACCTTAGGGTAGAGTGTTCGGAACCAGGGACCAACCCCAGACTGGCTGTGAGCTCTATGTAGGGGGTTGGACTAGATGACCTTCTGGGGTCCCTTCCAACCCTGATATTCTATGATTCTATGATTCACCAACCAACTGGGAAGTGTAAACTCCTCAGGCACTATCACAGCCTAATCACAGAGTCCCCTTGGATACTCCCAATTCTGTCTTGCCGCCCCTGGTAAGCTTACTTTTATGTTAGAACGTCCCTTACACCAAGTATCACAATACTATTCAGGACACTCCAGTCTCAAAGGACCAGTCACTTATCCCAGGTCACTTACACTTTGGATCTCCCCCCAAAGACAACGCTTGTAGCCCATCCTATATTAAACTATCTAAAGATTTGTGTAGGAAAAGGATACAAGAGTTTTTTACAAGGTTAAAGCAGGAACATAGACTAACTCATTTGTGAGTATCTAAGTTTTAAAAGATAATAAAAGCTTATATGATGAATAAGCTTTATATGACCCTTAGGGCTAAATCTGGCGGATCTTTTGCTTATGGCAAATAATCCTTGCCCTCGAGTCCAAGCAGCATAGAGATACAGTCCCTCCTTGTTAGGGGCTTTTTTACCGTTGGTCCCCTTCTGCTTTGAGCTGCAAACTGAGCTAATGAGAGGAATTCACTTGCAAGACTCATCCTCATGGGATGTGGGGGGAGAGTAAACACCAGTCTTTTGTCCTTTGATATTCCACTCTAGCTCATCTGGTGTTGATGGGCTTTCTTGTCCAACAGGATAGAACCCCTTCTGTGGGAGACCAGCACTTCACAATAAATGTTTCTCCTGTCTGGTAATTTGCACAGTTGCAAAGGCTTAGAATACAAATGTTCAAATATTACCTTACAGTATGGGATACAGATATTATATGTGAGATTAATGCATGCAGCAGCTCACAAGCATTCAATAAAGTTTTTAAACACAAAACACATCCTTGTAATTCCAGTACCTATTTTAACAATACTAACATGCTGATGAGCCAGACTGACTTCAGCTGTGTATTTGTCCGTGATCCATTGAGCCATGAAGACCATGGGCAAGTGTTCTTGCCCTCAGCAAAAAATGGCTTTCTCATACTGCCAGACCTGTCCATTTATTATGTACGTGTGTGTGTGTGTGAGAGAGAGAGAAACACACGGAAGGGAGTGTTTTGGAAGTGGAAGTAGATGCTTTGCACAGCTGCACTGGCTGAAGTGTCTCCTGCATCCATTCCCTCCATGTTTATTATGCACCATCAATGTGGGGAGCTCCTCTGTGCTGCTGGAAGCCCCGGTTGGCGAGCGTGCCAGCTGACAGTGAAGGTATTTGTAGCCAGTGTCTGGATGCACTGGGTGTGAGTGCATAAGTGAGCAATTGCTGTAGGTAAATGTTTTAATTGAGATGTTTGCCAGCTAACAGCTGCTAATGCTCCTTGTTCTTAGCTTGCTCCAGATGATGCATGGCGCTGCCCCCATTGCAAGCAGCTGCAGCAGGGGAGTATTACACTGAGCCTATGGACTTTACCTGATGTTCTCATCATACATCTAAAGAGGTTTAGACAGGTAAGAAACAGGTGCATGAAGTGGGAGACTCCAAAAGGAACACTGAAAAATGGGTTTTCAAACTACTGACCCTCTGAAGCTAGGCAGTTGATTAGCACTTTGTCTTTGGCTGCATTGCAATTGAACACTGTCCCCAAGTGGCCAATTGTGCTCACTAGAAGTATGAATATCCTAGATGGGCTTGTATTGACACCTGGAGTTGTGGTTCTTGTGCAAACCAAAGTTCCTCAACAGAACTGACACTGTGGTTCAAAGCCGCACCGGAACATGTCGGCATTGCCTGCCTTCCTGTGCGTTCTTCTGTCTGTCATAATCGCTTTCGGCTTTGGAACTTTGCTCTAGTTTCTCTTGCTGCTGTGTTGGTGACTCAGTAGCCTCTGGAGAGAGGAGCTGCAGAGAGAAGTCCCTTACTGTGTGACTGTGCTTCTGCATCATGCATTCCTCTTCTCCTCAAGCTCTGGATCCTCCCTGCCATTGTAAAACACACTTCCTTTTAAACAGGAAGGAGACCGAAGAATGAAACTTCAAAACATGGTCAAGTTCCCTCTGACCGGCTTGGATATGACCCCTCACGTCGTCAAACGCAGTCAGAGTAGCTGGAGTCTGCCATCTCACTGGTCCCCATGGAGACGACCCTACGGTCTTGGAAGGGATCCCGAGGACTATGTCTATGACCTGTATGCTGTGTGCAATCACCACGGCACTATGCAAGGAGGGCACTATACAGGCAAGTGCTCTGCAGCTTTAGACTGATGCACTTTTCAGGGTGGATCTCTGTAGCCTCACTAATATGCCGCCTTCCCAAACCTGCAGGAATCTAGCTTGGCCCCCCTGAGCCTGCTAATAAGGGGCCACTTAGTGTCCAATTTTATAGGTCTGTTTTTATGGCCTTTTGTGACCTGCTTACAGGGAACTGGAACAATGCCCTCTAGGCCCAAACTCCCTTCACACGTCCTACCAAACAGCCTGTGCACAGCTTCTTCTAGTGCCAGTAATTCTAGAAACACAGTAAAATAGCGGATTCCAACTCTAGGTGCTTGGAGAACATGGTGATGAGGGCTGCTGAGTAGGTACTTAGAGCCCTGTTTGACTCTGACAGGAGTTTGCCTGAGTCTGGAGTGCCAATAGGGTTTTAGAAATGAGCTACATGTTAGATGAAACTACAATCAAATCTGACAAAAATGAGTTTCTCCCAGTCATCCTAACTGCTTTTCTTGCAGATAAAAATGCTAAAAAGCCATAAACCTTAGAATGGACAGTCAAGTTAACCCTCCTTACATCTTACCAAATGCTGTTCAGTGCTCGCCTACCACCGGAACTTGTGTTGTATATGAGATGTGGTGATTCTTCAGCTATGTGTGTGCATATCCCAGCAGATCCCTACTTGCTTGTCCTTATGTAGCTCTAAAGAACAGCTGGTGAGAGACAGGAATTCAGCACCTTTCAATGTCTGTGCTCGTGCACTCCCAGCCCAGTGATGAGACACATGCCATTCCCTCCGTGGGTGTTCTCTGGACGTTGTAGTCCTGCAGCACTCTGAATAGGTTCAGTTAAGACACAAGATGCAGCAACAGAGGCAAAATGCCTCAAACAAAAAATAAAACAAATGAAGCTGCCCCAAAGCAGGGGTCCCTTCTCTGGACAGCATGGGGCAACCGTAGGTACCGGCATGTGTGCAATGCACATCTCTGGTGTCTTCAGCAAGCTTCCTGCTGGCCATTCAGAGTATGGGTAGCCAGGATAATAAATCTGTGATCCATCCTTCTCCACTTTGTCTAACTGAGCTTGTGGTAGCGGAAGAGGTTGCTTGCAGTTTGTCATACAGTGGATTTGGCTGCTGGGTTGGCAGGAGTGAAGTGAATGGTGCCTGGTGCTGTGAGGTCTCTAACGCACTCTTCTGTCTGACAGCATATTGTAAGAACTCTGTAGATGGCTTGTGGTACTGCTTCGATGATACTGATGTGCAGCAGTTGGCAGAAAACGAAGTCTGCAAGCAGACCGCTTATATTCTCTTCTACCAGAGGCGCACGATGATCCCATCGTGGTCAGCTAACAGCTCTGTGGCAGGTAAAGCAACGCTGGCTTGGTCAAGGAACTTACCTGGTCTTTTCTTGTAGAACTGAAGGAAGGGCTTTAGCTTAGTGATCAGATCAGCCTTGTGTCTCGCTCCTCGTCAGCCCCTGGTGCACAGGGCTGCTGTGGGAATAGTCAGGGAGCTGGCGTAGCTAACTAGCTGTGCCGCTAGCCCTTGAAGCTGCCCATTCTTAGTGGTGATTTCCGCTTGTGCTGACCAGGTAGGAATAGAGACAGCTCCCAAAGAGCTTAGAGCCTAAGCTCTGGCCATCCTAGAGCATAGGCCTGAGTTTGCTCCCACTGAGGCCTCTTCTAGACACTGGGGAATTCTTCCACTGCTGCTCGTGCACTTGCTCTGTTCTCTGGGGGCTAGTCCTGGGAGACCCACTCCTGTAGCTAATGCACAGGCACTTATACCACAGAGAGAGAAACCCTGCTGGTCAGATCACACTAGCACGGCCGGACTTCGGTCTCCTCAATGCAGAGGGAACCGTAACCAACCTGGCTAGTGTCCGTGCCCAAGGAGCTTCCAGTTCAGTTACTGCGCTCAGCTTTGTTCCTTCTCCCTGCCAGAAGCACGAGGCTTCCTTCCTGGATCCAGTTCAGCTCTGTTTTTTATCTAGGGCACGCTGATCATGTGTATACAGGACTTTGGTCAGTTCCCTTTTGATAGGAGGCCAGCCCACGTATACAGCTCCATGTGTCCCTGGGGCAGCTCCACCTGCATGTTCTCCAGGCATGCTCTCCCTGCTGAAGTGCTGTCAGCTGGCTGCTTCCCAGAATGCACTCCTACAAACAAACTTCTAAGTGTACATGCACCGTGCCTCAGGTGCTATGTACCCAGGTTTCATCATCAAATTTGGTCTGCTGGTTGGATCTTTAGCTTACCTGGCCCAGGCCAGGAACTGATGGGGAGTGCGACGTGACTGTTGATCCATGCCCCCTGGACACAAACTGAAGTGTTACTGGTAATTGGTTGAAGTGGCTGTGCCTCTAATTGGTTACAAAATCATGGGCAAGATGTGATGTGGACAGGGCCTTAAAGAAATCTTAAGAGACTTAATATCCACAAAGGGAGAGACTGATTTTTTTTTTCCTCCCCTCCTTCCCACGAAAGGAAGAAAAATCTCCTTCAGGGAAATCGTACGTGTGCACGCACTGGGGTGGGGCAGGGTTAGAGGAAGGAATACCACCTCCGAGGGGCTGTGAGTTGAAGAATATAGTAAGGGGAAAGTTGAATATGAAGGGGAGAAAGTAAATAGGTGAGTCTTGGAGCCCATTTTGATTGGGATGTTTTGTCTGTGTAGCAGCCAGTCAGATTGCCGGAGCATTATTCTTCAATTTAAAATTTTTTTTTTTTTAAAGCTAGCCAGTCTGAAGTTAGTTTGTTCATCCAATTACAGTGATATGCTATAAATATAATCTGGTCTGTCATTGGTAGAATCTCACTAATTCACTAAGCCAACCAAATGCAGCAAGTCAGTCAACTGCAGGGAGTGACTCATCCATCGTGGGGTCGGATAGAAGTGAAGGCACGGGGGTGTTGGGGCAGGATCAGGATAGCTGCTGTGGGTCTGAGTGGCAGCCTGGGCTGATTTCTGCTCCAGTGGCACTCTTGCTGCAGTTCACATGCTGCTGGAGGAAGAGTTTTACTTTATGGGCCAAACCATGTGATGTGAATGTGGATTTATTGCTACAGCTAGTCAGAACATTGCAGTCACATAGACACAGCTCTGGTTTCCGGGAGTTAGAGTTGAATCCCAGTGATAGGAATCAGAGTAGCAGCCGTGTTAGTCTGTATTCGCAAAAAGAAAAGGAGGACTTGTGGCACCTTAGAGACTAACACATTTATTTGAGCATAAGCTTTCGTGAGCTACAGCTCACTTCATCGGATGCATTCGGTGGAAAATACAGCGGGGAGATTTATATACACGGAGAACATGAAACAATGGGCGTTACCATACACACTGTAAGGAGAGTGATCACTTAAGATGAGCTATTACCAGCAGGAGAGTGTGTGTGGGGGGGAATCTTTTGTAGTGATGATCAAGGTGGGCCATTTCCAGCAGTTGACAAGAACATCTGGGGAACGGGGGGGGGGAGGAATAACATGGGGAAATAGTTTTATTTTGTATAATGACCCGTCCACTCCCCGTCTCTAATCAAGCCTAAGTTAATTGTATCTGGTTTGCAAATTAATTCCAATTCAGCAGTCTCTCATTGGAGTCTATTTTTTGAAGTTTTTTTTTGTTGAAGGATAGGCACTCTTAGGTCTGTAATCGAGTGATCAGAGAGACTGAAGTGTTCTCCGACTGGTTTTTGAATGTTATAATTCTTGACATCTGATTTGTGTCCATTTTATTCTTTTACGTAGAGACTGTCCAGTTTGGCCAATGTACATGGCAGAGGGGCATTGCTGGCACATGATGGCCTATATCACATTGGTAGATGCGCAGGTGAACGAGCCTCTGATAGTGTGGCTGATGTGATTAGGCCCTATGATGGTGTCCCCTGAATAGATATGTGGACAGAGTTGGCAACAGGCTTTGTTGCAAGGATAGGTTCCTGGTAGGAATGTAATTTGGTTGTGATCAATCAGTGCCTTGGTAGGGGGGTGTGATCTGTAATTGGCCACATGCTGCTGGTCTGATTTCAGTGCCCTGACCCCTCTGCAGGCTCTACAAGCTCTTCTCTTTGTGAACACTGGGTGAGCCGGCTTCCTGGCAGCAAACAGCCCAGCATCGCCTCAGCAGCTTCCTCACGACGCACGTCTCTGGCCTCGCTTTCGGAATCGGTTGAGCTGACTGGTGAACGGAGTGAAGATGATGGTGAGCGTTCTGGCGCACTGTGTGGGCAGGGGGTTATAAAATCAAAACGGGTCTGTGGATCCAGTGTTTCCTCTCAATACAGACTCTCTCGTAGGATAGCAGCAGAATGCATACAGCCCCGGGAGCGGGCTCCCTAATCTGAACAGGGTGTGCTCAGGAGGCAGGCAGGCAGTGTCCCCAGCCTCTGGGAGCAACAGACAGTGGATCAAGGAGTGCTAGGAGACTGAGTGGCACTGATGGGCTGCCCTTTTTTGGGAGTGTGGGAACCAGCATAGAGGGCCTTTGAGAGGAAGAAAATGTAAGGTGGAAACCACAGCATGTGCCCAGCCCCTCTAGAAAATGTTTTTTTTTTTTTTTGAGAATTAAGTTCTTCCATGTTTGCAGGGAGCAATATCAGGCTGACATTCCACGTGCGTTTAGTGTAGAGCAGGGGTTCTCAAACTTCATTGCACCATAACCCCCTTCTGACAACAAAATTCTGACAACATGGCCCCAGGAGGCGGGCTGAAGCCCGAGCCCACTCGAGCTCTGCTGTCCTGGGGGTGCCAAAGCCGAAGACCAAGGGCTTCAGCCCCAGGCAGGGGTCCTGTAACCCGAGCCCTGCCGCCCAGGGCTAAAGCCCTCGGGTTTCGGTTTCGGCCCCGGGTGGTAGGGCTTGAGCTTTGGCCCTGAGCCCCAGCAAGTCTAAGCCAGCCGTGGCAACCCCATTTTAAATGGGGTCATTGCCCACTTTGGGGTCCTGACCCACAGTTTGAGAACTGCTGGTGTCATGTTGCCATGCTCAAAGCACGCATGGGGCGCGATCTTCTCATTTCCCCAGGAAAGAGAATGCTAGCAGATTCACCTTTACAAATACCCTGACAGCTGCTGGCTGCACCCTGCTTCTCCAGGATTTCTCTATGTGCTTCTGGCTTAGCTTTCAGAGTTACAAAACTAAGTGTTGCTCTCTTCCCCTGCAGGGGGGTTCTCGACTCGACCCTTTGTAAGAAGTGTCCAGCGTCAGAGCTTGTCTTCTAGATCCTCTGTCACCAGCCCTCTGGCAGTAAATGAAAATGGCGTCCGGCCATCCTGGTCGCTGTCTGCAAAGCTGCAGATGCGTTCCAACTCTCCTTCACGCTTCCCTGGAGACTCCCCTGTGCGCACTTCTGCCTCAACACTGGAGAAGATCGGGGAGGCTGCTGATGATAAAGTGTCCACCTCCTGCTTTGGCAGCTTAAGGAATCTCTCCAGCAGTTACCTGGAACCAAGCGACAGCAGCAGCAGGCAAGAACATAGGACTGTGGGCAGAGCCCCTCTGGCTGTCATGGAAGGGGTGTTCAGAGAGGAATCTGCTGCAAGGAAATCGAATTCTGCTTTCATGGACCCGTATGGGAAAAGCTCAGTGCAAGCAGACAGGAGCCACCTGGCTCTGGACCCTTTTGATAACAACAATCAAATTGCTTTTGTGGATCAGAGTGACTCTGTAGAGAGCTCTCCAGTCAAAGAGGTGAAAGCCCCCAGTGGGACAGGGCTGCTTTCCGAGAAGGCAGATGGCACCCCCAAGAAAGCTCCCAGCTCCAAAGGCATTTCTGAGCCAGATAAAAGTTTGAGGAAAGGAAGGACAGTCTTGTCTAGCCAAGAATCCCCAATTTCTCACCCTTCTTCTGCCTCTGCCCCTCCTTTAAAGACCTCTCAGAAGATTTCCCATTCCAGAAGCAAGACCGATTCTTCCAGGACTAGTGGGCGACATGCAAATCCTGCTTCCAGCCAGGCTAGAAAGGAATCTGGTGCCAAACTCCAGGAAACTGCTTTGTCATGGGCTCAACAGAAACACAAGTCAGTTTCTTCCCCATCCTCCACAGCTGTCAAGAAAACTATTTCAGGCTCAGTGACACGGGGGCCCTCTGCTGGGAAGAGCAGGACTTCAGACCGAAGCCTCAGCAGGGAGGGCTCCAAGGTAAGCCTTGGTTCGGATAAGATCAGTGTCAATTCTAGTTCAAGAACTAGCTCTCCTCGGATAAGCCAGCCTAGAAGCGAGAGCAGAGCAATGGACAGCAAGCATGTGCGGAGCTCCTCTATGGCCAGCCTGAGGTCCCCAAGCATCAGCATGCGTTCAGGTTTAAAGAGGGACAGCAAGTCGGAAGATAAAGGGCTGTCTTTCTTCAAATCAGCCCTAAGGCAGAAGGAGACCCGACGGTCGGCTGATCTGGGGAAGACGACAATGCTTTCAAAAAAGACTGCAGGTGGCTCCTCCAAGCCAGGCAGTAAAAATGTGGCAGAAGACAAGTCAGAGAAGAGCAGCCTCCCACCATCCTCTCATGCAAACACCAAGGTTGCTGTGAAAGAGAAGCTTGCCCCAAAAGATGCCCCATCCAGCAAACATTCTCTGCTGTCCAGCCGCAAATCCAAGTCTTCCCAGCTAGATCCCGGAGCGCAGTCACCTTCCAGTGACAAACAGTCTGCTGACAAGTCGTTAAAAAAGTTACCTTCCAGCATGCACATGTCTGCACGGCCTTCTCCAAAACCTCAGTGAGATGCTGCAATCCAGGTGTTTTTCTTTCTCCTGCTGAGAGCTAATTTATGCTGAGTTCTTGTTGTTTCTTTGTTCATGTGCCTAATGTGTGTTAGAGGAGAACTTAACTGCAAATTGGTAAAGCGCCTTTTGATTCTGCCATCAAACCAAATAGCCACAGCTGGCCAGCATTGATACCAAGTGAAGTCCATCTGGAGTCATAGAATATAAACACAACTGTCCCATAGCACTTGTACGGTCTCTTTATAGAAAAATGCAACAACTTTCTTCAGACACCAGGTTTGAAACCTGTGACTCCATTATACTGTAACTAGCGTGCTTTATAGAACTGTGAACTAATATTCCATTGGTTTTAGTCTAAGCAGGCTCCATCTGTGTTGATGGGTGGCCTGGTTCTTGGCTGCAGAAGATGCTAAGGGAACTGTGAAAAAGAGAGACTGCTGCTTCTTTGTGCTCTCCCCAGTCCCCCATTTTTCAAGCTTTTTAAAGGGCAATATCTCAACACTAATGTTGTTTCTCAGGTATATACTCAGCCAGTATAGGAGGGTTAGCATTAGTGACCGGACAGATCCAAAAGGTACTCCCATGTATGTATGTGCAGAACAGGGTTCATATTTTCATTCCAACAGGCTTAATTTTTGTTGTTGCATATCTGGAGACTCCACTGTCTGCTCTAGCTTCCTTCTTCCTTTGAAGTGCTACACTAAGCTGCAGAGAAAATGACTAGTCAGTTTCTAGCCATTAGTTGTGAAATGTCCATGGTGAAAGATTATTACAATGCCTAGAAAGACAGCTGGAATTCCGAGTCTTGAATAGTGACGCTGGTAGGACCCTTATCGTTAAACTCCTGAGAAGCATTTTCTAACACACATGCTCGGATGCTTCATTGTAGTGGCATCTCTCTATCTGCTGGAGAAGTGAATAGATAACCACATGTTCTCTGCTCCCTTTTTGCATTTTCCGAGTGTGTTTCAACGCACCTCTGTGTGGCTAAGCCAAAATGCTGCGGGGTAGCATTTGGACTAATAGTGTAGTTCCACATTCTTCTCTTCATTCTACGTTTCTAATGCTTGCTGATGGGTCCAGCTGCAACAATGTCTTACAAGTCTGGTTTCTTATCCTTTGGGGAATTCTGTCAGGGTTAAAACACTACATCGGCAACATCTTTGCACACACTTTCTCTTTGAAAGGTGGCTTCTCTTCCCTCCAGTCCTTTGATACACATGTGGCATTGTCTGTTTTTATTTCATGAGATGATGATGAATTGCATTCTCATTTTAAGAAAACAACAAACTGTGTCCTTTCCAAACTTGTGTTTTGTGATAAATGGTGTATAATAGCAGAGTTGTACTGTGTGTACAAATCATCTCCAGTTTACATTATGATGTACATTAATTCTTTGCCTGTCACATGAACACTTCTGGCTCTGTGAGCTTAGTGTGTGGACAGACCTATTTATTAACCTTTCCTGCTCACTATTACAGTAACAAATGGCCCTGGAACAAATAGTTATTGTTAAATATCTGGTTCAATCTCCTCTTTTGAACCTCTTGGGAAAGTTGCTCACAGGTCACTGATTGTGACTGCTATTTGATCACTTACACTTAGTTCATCTGCAACAAGCTGTTGAGAAATTTACTTTCAGGGTAGCTTCATCTTGGTAATACACAAGACTTGCATATACGGCCTCATGCGTGATTGTGCATACCACAAAGCTCTATGTAACCTGTGAATATGAACCCAAGTGCAGTGTAACCCACACCATCCCGTCCAGACCGTGTGCTCTGCAGGACAAGCGTTCTTGATAACTAGTAGCAGTGCTATAGCCTGTAACACCTCTCTGTACTCTGCCTGACTTTCCATGTTATGGATTATGCTTTAAAACCCAAACATGGCCCCATTCTCCATTCGTTCCTGTGTCGCACTTAATGGAGCAAAAGGGGGCAAGAAGCATAGAAAATTACCTTAATTTGTGAAGCTGGATTTTGTTTCTTGTACCCCGTTTCCTAAACAGGCAGGAGTTACTGGGCATATTCCCTCTAGTCGTAAATTTCTACCTAAAACTTCTGATATTGAAGCATTAGTTTAAAGCTTTGTCGTCGTGAGAGCGCAAACCATTTTAGCTCCTTTATTGCAACAGCTCTTCTAGCAGGAACACCTTTCCAGTAGCCTGTGCCAACGTGGTCCGACATCTCGCTATAGGCTGGACCTAGTTTGATACATTTCCTAATGAGGTGGCATTGTGCAAAGTGACCTTATGGAATAGCTTGTGCACTCATTCATTGTGCAATTCCTGTATTACATACAGCTGAAAGTTGATTTAAGGTTTCCAAATGGTAGCTTTACTACTTGCGTTCGCTGCCTTATTGAAGCAAATTTGCAGCAATGTCTTGAGACTGTGTTGTGGACCAATGCTAATCCAATGCGCCAGTACCATGTGGTGAGTTTGCTATATAGACATAAGCTGCAGCACCAAAATGGGAACAAGAAGTTTATTGTTGCCAAATATTCTAATTAAGATCAATAACAGCCAAACTGCCCCGTTCTGGTGGGTAACTCCAATCTTTCTCTGGGGTCTGCGAATAATCCCTCTTGGGAATTCCTACGTGCTCCAAAATCCTCTCCTCTTCTGCAAACTGTCCAATGCGTGTTGGTATCTGCGCGTTTGAAAACAGGAACTATGATACACTATGATACACTTACGTCTGGTCAATCCCGCCCATCTGAAGTTTTTAGAATATCCCCCTCTTCCCATTAATTTTCATCTCTAGGGAAGAGTATAATAAAATCTCTCAAAGTGAGTGACTATTCTTCTGTGGCAGACTGCCTGCACTTCATATATATTTTTGCTGCAGTATATTTTTGACTAGGGCAGGCTGAGCCATACAGCAAATCACTTCGGTTCATATAGGGCGGTGGATTTCTGTTGGTGGTCTCATGAAGTGCACAACTTTGGGCAAAGTGAGTAAAATATGATGGCCATGACTCTTGCCAGTAACTAGAACTGGAGCTGTATCTTTATGGGCAGATGAAACCCAAACACAAAACTGTCTAGAAAGTGTGATGGTCGTTCACTGCTTTTCTCTGCATCCTCTCCCCTTGGGTTCTGTTGATATCAATAGAACGTGAAATTCTGGGCATATGTGTTGCTTGACCAGAAAAGAACCACTCTGAATATGAATCTAAGCCAAGCATCTGTCCTGCTAGCCCTCATTGAACCAGTTATGGGGAGTAGATTTTTCTAGGGCCATTGGCATGATTTTGGAGCTTCCCAGTGAGGAGATTTGGGGAGGAGGGACATCTCAATCTTTCCCTCACTTCCCCCATCAATCTGCTTTTTCTCCTTCCTGCAAGATGAGGAAGGGGAAGAAGTTGGTGTGTGCTGTTGTCCAACACAACAGAGCAATCCTAAATTAGGGGTAACCTCAGTACGGGGTCCCTTTTGGCTGTGAGTTTTGCAAGTCCTAAAAGCTAGGTCTGGCAGGGGTTTATGTCTTAGTCCTTTAAAGGTCTTGGACTGCCCTGAAGCAGTTACCTGTACCAGGTTTACAGTAACTTAATTCTGCTTTGGCTCCCAGAGCAGCTCATACCTAATGTGGAGGAGATGCAACCTGGGGGATGGCAGGACCCAGGATGCCATTCTGATCTCATGGATTTGTATGCTGGGTCCTGTAGTCTTCATGCCTGCAGCTCTGAATTAAAGACAAGTGGCTGTAATCCTGCTCCATTTTATTAGTCACGTGCAGCCTTTGGGCCTCTCTTGAATTGCCAGTGTGGCCTTTAGTGGGGTCGAGTCTGGTCTCCAGCTTGTTTAGCTCACAGGTGAGACCCTGTAAGATCAGAGACTGGTAAACTGGAAGAGAAAGTTACTAGATGTGAGAGTCCTTTTGAGTAGGGAATCCCAGTGCTAGCTCTGTCTTTGAACTTCCAGCCACAATCCTCGGAGGAGAAGGGAGAGAGTTGGTCATCTTGAAGGGCTTAAGAGATGGTTATAACCATCTCTGGGTGGGCCTGATATGAATGAATTCATTTCTTAAACTGTGGAGATTCAAATGTCTCTAGTTACTCGCTTGTAATCCTGATGTCTTACCTTCTGATTGCGGAAGAGCTGAGCCTTCATTCCATAGCTAGATTCTTGCTAGAGCCATCTGAAGAAATTATTTTCACCCTTCTGGGCAAAATTTTATGGGTAGTATTTAGTAGTATGTTAACTATATAAGTACATTTTAAATGAAATGTATTTATAGAGGCACCTTGTACTTTGTATTACTTGCATTTGATAGGCAAACTGGTGCCTACAATTCTTTGTAAGTGATAGGTGGCTCACTTTGGATGGATGTACAAACTTTTTTAACTCTCTAAAACTTATGCAATCTGTATGGCTAAGTCAAAAACCACACGCTTTAGATAGAAAACTAACAGCTTAATTACAGTACATTTGGCCCACTGCAAGTTCCCCAGTCTCTACACACACAGCTGTCTTCTTGTCACAACATACATTTGAGCATGACCAACCATTTTTCCTAAGAAATTAAGACCATTTTTGCATGGCGATTCTTGTTATTTCCTGACTGCATGCACTTATTAACTATGCAAGCATTAAGATAAACTAGAGATTGCACTGTCAGTATCACAAGCTATTAGGTAGACTCTGGGGTTCTGGTTTTGAGTCCTGGTGCGGCTGCATGTCAGCACAGAAAGTATCAAGCACCAGAGAGGAGCATGTATCTGGTTTCTTGCTTTATTTGCACATCTTTGATTCTCTTTCCTTTGCAGAATTTTGGATTACTGACAAGACTGCAGTGTAGAGTAAAATCAGAAAGGAATCTGAAGTGTTGAAATGAGAACAAACTGTTTTTTTATATATTTTTAACCGGAATAGCCTGACTCTGTTATGTTCTGTATGTAGCCTGCTACTTTCTATATGGTTTTAATGGCCCATTCTGTACATCATGCTGAGAGACAAGGAGGTCACCTGTAGCGGTGTTGACAGTCTAAAAGAGCTTTTGTAGAATTTCAGTGCTCTCTCAGGGAGTGGTTACCAGCCATTGGCATGTTGACTATGTTGGCACATCAGGCTTTGGTGACTGGGACCTTAGGTTCCTCCCTGAATGATAAGCTTTTGTCCTAGGCCCTGCTGTTCACTGGCTGTCTACAATCCATTGTGTACCCCAGGCTATGACCACCAAGCCTCAGTCCTTTGTGAGTGCAGACTCCATGGTTGGTAGAGCATGCACAGCCTAATGGGAGCATCATGGGGTTGGCTGAGATCTTAGCTTGGTACAGGTGCCCAAGGAGGTTGAGAACAGCTGGTCTAAGGGACTGTGCCCTCTTAATTCAAAGATGGGTTTCAAGACTTCTTGAGGGATTGGGCATTTTTAGTATGGAAAACTGAAGAGCCACAATGAAATGTGGCCCCGATAGGAGATATTCCCTCTTATACAGACATCTTTTCCATCGCCAACAATTCAGTCAGTCATTGGTCACATCTAGGACATCCTTACTGCCCCCATTTCTTTGTGGCATCTGTTCCAGGACCCTTTTTTCTCAGTTGAACAGCAGTTATAAAGAACGTTTTTGTTTTGAAATGACATTCCAAATCATTTTACTGTAATCCTCTTTATCTTTGCTGTCATTTGCCTACTAATCCAAAATAATTTGGCAGTATCTCGTGTTGTTTGTGGAGGCAACTGAAATTTAGTTTTAATCTGTGGTGAGATGAAAGTACTACATGGTTTTCTTAATAAAAGCACCACAAAGCATTTATTACCAATGGGAGCTTTATTTTGCAGAACAAAGATAAAATGAAGATTCCTACAGTATTTTTCCATTTTTTTCAAAGCTTAGCGGGGTTTTTTAAAAAGCTACTAACATCCAGTATACCTGCAAATAGTATTTAAATGGCACAGATTAAAACTAGGTGCAAACATACATTCTATTCCACTCTTAAGGTCCTGCAGCACAAACCCTTTTCAAGAAAGCTTGTGTTAAGATGCAGCATTTATGCAATGCAATATGGAAATGTTTCTAGGTGCTATACAGCCTTGGGTAGTATTAAACACCAGGGGATATAGGCTACACATGGCTAGAACACTTGGCCTTCAGAGTATACAGGTTTGCTCACCAACTGTGCCTCACCATTGGTTAAAATTGAATTTTAAGTCCCATTACAAATGCAGTTTCTCTTCTGGTCACCAAATTTCAGATTTTACACTGGAATATCTACAGTTCTAAAAGCTGCATGTCATATCACTGTACGCTGATACTGGGCAGTGGGGATCACCCCACCTTTGATACTCTTCTGTATTTTAATGTTTTTGAACTGTACAGTAATCTGGAAAGCAGGCTGTCTTTACTTGGGGTTGAACATTGTACCATAAAAACTTTTAAATTATTTGAGGACAAGTGCATGAGACTGTGATGCCTTTTATTATTTATTTGTATGTTTTATTATTCGAGGTGTATGCACTTTTAATATGCAGAATTTATATTTTTATGTTAAAAGATCATTTTCTTTCAGAAAGAAGAGTTTTGAATACAAGGAATTGGAATTAAGTGGAAAAAGTGGGAAAATGTAATAAAATACAATAAATTTATTACCATGCATTTTGGCTGTGTGAGCTTTCTTCAGAGGTGAGGGGTTGGTGCCTGCTACCCAAGGCATGTGGTTCGGATTCATCCCATAAACCTGCCCCTTCTTCATATCTGCGCTACTCCCTGTTTTTCCCTTTCTCCACTTCGCTCCACCTTGGCCACAGACTAACTTCTCCCTTTGGGGTCTCACTGCCATTTCTGGGTTGGCCTCCCTTCTCCATGCACCCCTATGCTCAAACCCTTTCCTGAACCTGGTCTGACACCACGTCTTTCCTGCCAGTTCTCTCCTTCAGGCCAGGCCAAGGGTCACACACAAAGATGGCATTGTCATGCTGTGGCCACTCAACTGCAATCAGCCCCTTGGCTTCACCGGGTATTCCCTCTCCCTCCTCTGTTCTCATGCTACTGCCTGGACTTGTGAGCTCTAGAGTACAAGGACTACATGGCTTTGAGTGCAGTGTGTCTAGCGTACAGGTGGTATACAGAGCCTTTATACCTGACATTGCAGTTTAGTGACGGGGGGGGGGTTGTCTCTTGTCCCTGTGAGCAAATAGGAGATAAGCCAGATCCAAAGGCACTTTTTACAGTTAGATGAGATTTTACAACGTTCAAATTACATGGTTCGTGTCTTGCTGGTGGGTAGTGTAGAATCTCCTTTGTGGCCGCTAGATGGCACAACCATCCTGTTATCCCTGACAGGGAGGCAAGTTTTAGAAACTCATCTGGAGGCTCCTCAGGTCTGCAAACTCCTAGAGGAGTGAAGTGTTTTGATGACTTGGGCTCGGTGGGTTTATATACCACTGAGGCGGGATTTTCATGGAATTGGTTCTCCAAGATGCAGTGCAGACCTAAAGGGAGCGAATGTCCATGATTCCGGTGTTTGCTCAGAGCCCCTTGTTGGATGCACAACAAATCCTACTTCACTCCACTGCCTCCTGCCCAAGGCCCTTCTCCGCAGGGTCCCTTGCTCAGCTTTGAAAAGTGTCAGCAACTAAATCAGGGCTTCACCCAATCCGTCCCAGAAATCCACTCTAGTACTGCTCTGCTCAGCTCAGCTCTGCTTGTGCCGGGGATGGCATGGTAGGTTGGTAAGGCGGTGCTGAGAGCTTCAGGCAACTCAGGCCACTCCCTGGCCCTGAATCACTTTGCCATGTGCTCTTCAGCAAAGCCAAAAAGATCCAGTGTGTCGTGTTCAATGTCAGTTTACCCTTGCATAGCAGGGGAGACCATCTGGGAAAACAGATGGTTAAGTTGCTGCGCAGGACAATAGTGATCTAGAACTTTCTTTACACCTATTGATTTCCATCTCCTGACAGAAAATGGGTCGGAGAGCGCGCTCAGTAAAAGACACAACACTTGCATCTCTTCCTCAAAGGGCTGGGAAGCCTTCCACTCCAGTTCTCTAGTCCACCAAGGAGTCCTCCAGCAGAAGCAGAGAAGACCAGGCATGGTTCCTGGTTTTGCTAAGGTTTTGGAGAAGCAGGCCCCCTGCCCCATTCCGCTGTTTTTTCAGGCCTCCTCTCTCTTGGACACTCGGGATATTGGATGTTCTGGTTTGTGTGCTGCTGATGGCAGCTGCTGTGTTGGACTGGAATCCCCTCGTGATGCCCTGGAGAGGGGAGACCACAAGCTGGCAGGAGCCCCGTTTACCTTGGTGAGTGGTGGTCTGCGGGGAGCAGGCTGGTAGTCTGAATCGCTCTGATTCCTGTTTGGCTCCCTTGGGTGGATTCCTCTAGCCCTTCACGTGTCTGCCATCCCCCCAGGCTGGTGTCTGGGGATGGTTCCCTTATGCAGGGTGCAGGCTCCTCTCAAGCAGCCTCACTGTCAGGCTCCCTAGTAAAATGGGAAGTCTTGGGCCTCTGCTTAGCAAAGGCAGCTAGTTCACTTCTCCAGCCATTTGCTCCTGCCTCTCCAGGAGGAACCGCAGAGTCCTACAGCTGCGGCTGCTCCCATCTCCTTTCTGATTCTCACTGGAGGGAGCTGGGAGGCTTCCCAGGTCTTGTCTGGCTCCTGCCTCTTGCTCCCATTTGCCTTTCGTTTTCATACTGGTTTCGGCAGAACTCTCCTCAGATCTCTTGCACTGGAGCAGTTATTGAAATGCAACATGTAACTTCCCTATGTACATTTTGATATTTGATGTATATATTTGATATTTGATATTGATTAACCTTTTTAATGACCCCTTATTGAACTGAGGCTTAAACTGTGAAAGACTGATAGTAATAGAACATTTAATTGTGTGCTTGTCTAGCTCTGTCCTAATTAAATATTATTTTTCATTTGGTGGGTTATGCAGTGATGTTTTTTTCCCCATCAGTGACGAGAACGTGGGAGCTCTCCTGGAATGTAGATGAGTTGCTGATTTATTCTGTGCTGTCAGAACAGTAGTTCTCCAGCTCCATTGCTTGGCTTGTTCCAGACTGTGCTGGTGAACGTGCTGGAGGGAGTGCTCCAGCTTGGTTGTGGGGCTGGAGGAGAAGGGATTGGAGAGATCTCCAGTTCTGATGGCTGATTACAGCTCCAACCAGCTGTTTGCATATGACACATTCTGATGTCAATGAACACTCCAGGCTGTGGTCAGGCAGGCAGGGAGGTGGCTCCTGTTGTCATGGCTAAGTACGTATGGAGCTGGGCTGCTTGAACCGGAAGCACACTGATGGTCTGTATCCCTATGTTCACCCTTTCTACAAAACTATAATGGATTTTGTACAAAGTATGCCTCGTGAAGTTTCATTCAAAAACCTGTATTCCGCTGAACATTATTGTCCGGGTAAAATGTGTGTGGCAACATTGTATGTAAAGTTATAAGATTCTACTCTATAAGACATGTTCCAAGTCTGGGGAAATCACTTCAAACCAGTTCCCCAGAGACAAAAGGCTAGCCAACACTGGAGCCAGGTGTCGTCAACATCAGATGGACAATTACCTGGTTAAGTGGCCATTCTTTGGCAGGAAAAAGGGTGTGAGCAAGAAATTTACATTATGGCCAAGGAACAGCTGGAAGTTCTTGTCCTCACAGACATCTTATCTCCTGAACCCCAGCTGGAGATGATTTTCCAAAGGAAAGGCAAAGTGTAAGAAAAGGGGAACAGAGCCCCCCATATCTCTCCCTTCATCTCTACTCATGGCATCAACAATGCTTGAAAGACAAAGGAAGCATCATTGGATTGGGGAGGGATCCTGGCTGAAAGATTCAGTCAGACTGCAAAAGCATGTGGTGAGAGAGCCATTTTGCTTTGAATTCACTTAGCTCGTTAAGTTAGGTATTTGTTTTACCTCTTATGCCTCATTACTTGTAGTTACTTAAAAGATATCTGTAGTTAATAGAATAGTTTTATCTAAACCAGTGTGTTTGGTTGAAATGTTTGGGAACCTCCATTGGAGATAACGGGGGTTGTGCATATTATTTCCTATTCATGAAGGGATCGACTTTCTATAAGCTTGCATTGTCCAGAGGAGGAGAGGGCTGGGCAGTACAAGATGCACGTTTCTAGGGACAAGTCTGGGACGGGGAATTTGCTGGTGTCAGTTGGTAACACAATTTGGAAGTGGGCTGCTGTCGCACTCTTGCAGCACAGCTGGTAGTAACGTAGAGGCTGGAGGTGGGGTGTGCGGACACCAGGAGCGGTAATGTTCGCAATGAAGCACTGTAAAAGGCACCCCAGGTTGGAGAACTGAGGGGACACAGTATGGAGGCTTGAACAGCTGTACCTAGGGTAATGTCCCAGTCTGGCTCCCAGGATCCGCTGGGGCTGCCTGGACCAGAAGGGCAGGTTAAGGATGGAATGGTGACTTCTGAGCCCAATACGGAGAGACGTACCCTGGTCTAGGCAGGGTCCTCTAGCGAGTACCTCCGTCACTGAGTGGCGGCAGCACCGGGGATGGGAACAACCAAAGACGGGCCAAGAGCCAGACTCCATCTTTCTTTTGAAAACCTCATGACTTTTCGGGTCTGACCTGTGCTTTGTGAACATGTAGGGCTGCTGAGACTGGCGCCATGCATCTTCTGGCGGGGTTCAGGCTGCCATTCTGGGGCTGGTGGAGCCACCACAGTGGGGATGGTGTTTGCAGGAGGGGTTGGGGAGACTCTCCTCAGACATGTAGCCTCTGATGACTAGGTGAGTCGCTCTCCTCGATTGTCGTCTTCCGGCTCCTTGTCCCCAGGGGTCAGACTCTCCTGTCTCGTCCGCCACGCTCTGCTCCATGCGCTTATCCTGCCTGCCGCATGCGTTTGGAGGATGTCCCGTCTCTGGGGCACACAGCTCAAAAGAGGAAGTGGAGCCACTGCAGCCTCCTATCCTATGGAGACTCCTTGTGCAGCAGGGCGGGGAGCTAGACACCTGCTGGTGGCCAAAAGTGGACTGATCTCCAGATCTGTCACAGGCACTCCAGCTCCCTCCCAGCTGCAATAGGAGCCTGAGCGAAACCTGCTGCTTCTGGAGGCTGCTGAGCTTAATATTCCTTTCCTTGTTTATGCCTTTTCCTGCCCCCGGCCCCAATGTACCTGTACTGCAGCTTGTGTCCATCAGTACAGTGTGAATGGCACTGTTCTGAAATGAATGCCTGCACCTCTGACTCTAGGCACGTATGAGGCCAGCCATTAAGGGGGAACAAGACTCAGCCATTTACTAGGCTGCCAATGTCTTGGAGGCCTCTGGAAACTTCATAACAAAATCAAGAGGCATTTGCCACACTGTCTGGAGAGGCTCACGGTCGAGAGTGCCATTCTCAGGGCACAAACCCCAAACTGGTTGTGTTCTATGCTTGCCTTTCACAACCAAGTAACAAGTGTGAATTCCTCAAGCATTAGAATGGCCTTGCCATGGAGTCGTACAGTCCCCTTGGGCATTCCAGTCTGTCTTGCCACCCAGGTAAGCCTGTCTTTGTGGTAGATGGTCCCTTTACATATAATATCAGAACAATATTCAGGCTACTCCCAGTCCCAAAAGACCAGTTATTTGCCCCTCAGATCTCTCACCAAAGACGACACTTGTAGCCAGTCCTGTAGTAAACTAATTAAAGATGTATTAACTAAGGAAAAGAAATGCTACTTACAAGGTTAAAGCAGGTAAACGTACACACACTCAAGTGAGTTAGACTTGGGTTTCACAAGATAATAGAAGCTGCTCTAATATGCAAGATCTGTCTGTCCTGGAGGGCTAACCCACGCCAAGCAGCTTGGGGATCCCTTGCTTAAGCTTCTAAGTATCACCCTCTCCAAATTCCAAATGGCACCATGGTCACGTTTATTCTAGTCAGGGATTTTTATTCCCTTCCTCTGGAGTTCAAACTGATGGAACAAGTGTTAGCACCTGTCTCCTTGTGTGTGCGCGCTCGCTCTCTCTCTCTCTCTGAAAATCAACAAAGTCTTTGGCCTTTTTTTTCAGGATGGCTCGTTTGGTTTCAGTGGGCCCTGGTATGCAGGACCAGCACTTTACAATAATTCATGCTGCTTTCCTGTTTGGTGAGCTACACAGGGACAGAGGTTTGCAATGCAAACACTCAATGTAACTTTAGACCATGGGCTGCAGATATTATAAGCGAGATCAATACATGCAGCATCCTACAAGCATTTCATATAGTCTAAACTAGGGCTGCCGAGCACTTTAAAAAAAATTAATTGCACTGTTAATGACAGAATACCATTTATTTAAATATTTTTTGGTGTTTTCTACATTTTCAAATATTGATTTCAGTTACAAACACAGAATACAAAATGTACAGTGCTCGCTTTATATTTTTGATTACAAGTATTTGAGCTATAAAAAAACCAAAAAATAGTATTTTTCAATTCACCTAATGCAAGTACTGTAGTGCAATCTCTTTATCATGAAAGTTGAACTTACAAATATAGAATTATGTACAAAAAACCTGCATTTAAAATTTTACATGGTTTTATTTTTGAAGCCTGCAAGTCCACTCAGTCCTACTTCTTATTCAGTCAATCGCTAAGACAAACAAGTTTGTTTACGTGTGCAGGAGATAATGCTGCCCACTTCTTGTTTACAATGTCTCCTGAAAGTGAGAACAGGCGTTCGCATGGCACAGTTGTAACTGGCGTCGCAAGATATTTGTGTTCCAGATGTGCTAAAGATTCATATGTCCCTTCGTGCTTCAACCCCATTCCAGGGGACATGTGTCCATGCTGATGACAGGTTCTGCTCAATAACAATCCAAAGCAGTGCAGGCCGATGCATGTTCATTTGCATCATCTGAGTCAGATGCCACCAGCAGAGGGTTGATTTTTCCCTTTTGATGGTTCGGATTTTGTAGTTTCCGCATCTGAGTGTTGCTCTTTTAAGGCTTCTGAAAGCATGCTCCACGCCTCGTCCCTCTCAGATTTTGGGCAGCACTTCAGATTCTTAAACCTTGGGTCGAGTGCTGTAGCTAGCTTTAGAAATCTCCCATTGGTACCTTCTTTGTTTTGTGAAATCTGCAGTGAAAATGTTCTTAAAATGAACAACGTGCTGGGTCATCATCCGAGACTACTAGAACATGAACTATAGGGCAGACTGCGGGTAAAACAGAGCAGGGCCATACAATTCTCCCCCTGAGGAGTTCAGTTACAAATTTAATTAACTCATTTTTTTAACGAGTGGCATCCGCATGGAAGCATGTCCTCTGGAATGGTGGCCGAAGCATGAAGGGCATATGAATGTTTAGCATATCTGGCATGTAAATACCTTGCAACGCTGGCTACAAAAGTGCCATGCAAATGCCTGTTCTCACTTTCTGGTGACATTGTAAATAAGAAGAGAGCAGCATTATCGCCTGTAAATGTAAACAAACTGGTTTCTCTTAGCGATTGGCTGCACGGGAAGTAGGACTGAGTGGACTTGTAGGGTCTGAAGTTACATTGTTGTGTTTGAGCGCAGTTTTATGTAACAAAAAAATCTACATTTGTAAGTTGCACTTTCACGACAAAGAGATCGCACTAGTGTCCTGGTATGAGGTGAATTGAGAAATTTTTTTGTCATTTTTACAGTGCAAATATTTATAATTAAAAGTAATATACACTTTGATTTCAATTACACCACAGAATACAATATATATGAAAACATAGAAAAACATCCAAAATATTTTAATTTCAATTTGTATTCTATTGGTTAACAGTGCGATAAAAACGGCAATTAATAGCGATTGATTTTTTTTGAGTTAATCCTTTACGTTAACTGCGATTAATTGACAGCCCTAGTCTAAACACCTTCAACTTCACATTGGTTTTAAAAATGCTAATGCACAGGTGAGCCAGACTGGTTTCCAGCTATCTGGAATTGCTGGTTGGTGATGCACTCCATGTCCGTGTCCAGTGAGGTGTAGGGGCCTTGGCAGGAGCTGGCACCTGGTCTGCCAGCGTCACAGCATTGATTTTAACCAAGCTGAGGAACCAGCCATGCTTTAACCATCTCATTTACCGCTGGTGTCAGACACGAGCCCAGAGAAGCTAATGAAGAGACCGATGCTGCAGCTCCCTCGTGGAGTCTCGCTCGATCCCTTCTTCAGCCACTGGGGTGAGACTTTAGATGGGATTGTGGTGATTGCCTGGAAGCATCCAGGTCACAGGGCTGCTTGAGGCTGGCGGAGGTGGGAGGCCCCTGTGCTCTGTTCTTTCCCAGCTGCTTCGGGGATTCCCCTGCATTTGCCTCCTAGCAGCACTGTTTGCATGCTGCTCCTTCCCCTCCTGGGCTTGTCTTTTCCGTTAGGCAAAGTGGGCTCTGACTCCTGGGCTCCGTAGGGATTAGGAAACCACGTGTCGTGGCCGGCTGAGCACCTGGCTCTGGGAATCTGCCTCACCTGTGTCAGCACAGCTCTGGGTTTGTTAGTTAACTTGCAAAAAGAAAAGGGGGACTTGTGGCACCTTAGAGACTAACACATTTATTTGAGCATAAGCTTTCGTGAGCTACAGCTCACTGCATCTACAGCAGCAGCCCAGAGACTAGCAGGTCCGTTGTGCCTCTGGACTAATGGGCTCTGCTGGGCAGACGCCATGGCTTCCCTTAGTGCCCACCGCTCCGCAGGAGCTGCCACAGATGTGACCATGATGTGACTGTTCACTGGTGTGAACGAGCCGTGGCCCCAGGCTCAACTGGGGGACTGGCTCCTCTCCAGTACATCTCCCCTGGCAGGCAGGACAGTAGCTGATATTCAGAGCCCAAGACCAATCCTTTGTTCCTGCCGTTGGAAACTTCCCCCACACAGAGGCCTGGACTCCGGAGGGGCCAGGTGACCTGTCGGGCGCTGACGTCCTGACGCTTGGCTCTGAAGCTTCTAGATCGTGTTCTGAATAATGCAAGAGCTTAATTGGGCCAGTGCATTGGTACAAGTGACAGCTTCTTCCTGGGAGTCTGTATCCTCCATAAGGAAAATCTGTGCCCTTCTCAAAGCAGCCTGATCTGAGTAGCCTTAAATAGGGTTTTGCAGTCCCCCCGGACCAGCCTGTTCTGTATTGATTAAATCGAGGGCTGGATTGAATGTTGCTTTGGCAGCTGGTTACTGTGCTGTGCCTGTTCGGTACATAGATGGAGAGCTGGGGGAGGCAGCAGCTGGCTGCAATAGACAAGACTGGCTCTTCCCCATCCCCCCCTTGGAGTTGTGCTTTGTTTACAAGGGACGCATGCATCCTCTACAGGGCAGTGAGGGTGAAGGAATGCAAAACAAAGATTTCTGAGCAGTTCAAAATCCTCTGCCATGGTTTTGTCTGCAGTGGGGATGTTGGCAAATAGATTTCCCGGGCGGTGGCAGAACCCAAAATGGACCCAGTACCCAGCGGGGTGAGACTCCAGGTCGCTAGATGAGCGATGGTGAAGCTTTAAATGCCACATGAATTTCCACAGCAGGAACAGGCCTGCCCAGGCTCTAGATTGAGCATTACAAGAGCAGAACTCGTGTCCACGTCATTGGAAAATTCCCTCTATTTCCAAGCCCTGCTCTCTTGCCATAACCACAGGCCTCTCTCCCCACTTGTCCTCTCCCACTGGGTGTGTTGACCCTGGAGCAGCAGCCAAGCAATTGTGTTGACTGTGAAGGCCCCTGCATGCCAATAGTGCTGTACAGCTCACTAACAGCTAGTTTTCACTTACCCTTTGCAGTCCCAGAATACCTTGCATTTCTCCTTTTCTGTTGCTTGGCTACCCCCAGCTTTGGCCTCTAAATTTCACTGTAAGGTCACGGACGCAGATGAAATCCATATTTTTATTACATTTTAAACAGCATAATTGCTTCATATCTTGTATGGAAATGGGTATGACAGATGTCAAATTAAATCATAGACCCATCATTTATTTATCAATGATTATAGTAAAGATATATTAATATAGCCTTAGGCTTTATGGAATTATACACAATAAAATATATTAAGTCTTATTGGCCAATATTTTTCCAATCCTGGCAGGTTTTTACAGCCACATATTCAATTGAGACCCCCCTGCAACTCCCCTAACAGAGCTGGAAGATTATTGACCAGGCAATTGGAAAACACTTGAGAACTTTGATCTTGCTGTGATTAGATTGTATTGCTCCTTAGCTTTATGAAGGATCCTGTATAAAGTGCTTCGTAGTCTTTGAAATGAGTGAACAGTAGCTTAGAAGTGCAGTGGTTAAATCTAGGTCACCAGAGAAGGTTAAGTACCAGAGCAGAGCGTGCAAGCCCAGCTGTTGTTTGACTGCTGGGCCAGGATTATTGCAGGGCTAAACCAGGATTAGGTTATTGTGAAACAGGGCTAAGATCTCTAATGATGAGGTGGGGGTTGAGCTGAGGGGTTTGCTTTGGACCAGACGCTCCGTGTCAGGAGAAAGCGATTCTCAACATCACTGTGCTGTCCTTTGCCTCGTTTGGCTTCCTGTGGGTGCCTGCCTGGCCTGCAGAACCCAGGGCAAATCTTCCATTTCCTTTCCCTAGTGAGGGAGAATCTTCAGCATGTTTTGTGTTGTGGGAATGCAGAGGAGCTCCCGTCCTGGACCGGCCCCCCCAGTGTACCAGGCGCTGTATGAACACGGACTCGGACCCTGCCCCCAAACGCTAACAATCAAACCAGACTGCGAGCTCTCCGGGCCGCAGTATGGGGTGCTGATTGGCTTTAAATTCTGGTGCCTGGCAGTTTTCCATGCTATTTCCTGTTGTAGCCCCTTTGCAACCAGTGCTACTCCCAAAGCCAGTGGGCCCATCCCCTGTCCCCCGCCTCCCGGATGTGTGCATTGGCTGCTGCCTCCGGCCCCAGTGGGGTAGCTGCACCAGTGCCAACCCTGGCATAGATGGGCAAAACCAATCCAAGCTGCAGTGACAGATGTGGCAGTTTCCTGCAATATCCTCGGGAGACCTTATTGAATTAGCAAAAAGAAAAGGAGTACTTGTGGCACCTTAGAGACTAACAAATTTATTAGAGCATAAGCTTTCGTGAGCTACAGCTCACTTCATCGGATGCATTTGGTGGAAAAAAGTTTTTTTTTGTTGTTTTTTTTCCCCACCAAATGCATCCGATGAAGTGAGCTGTAGCTCACGAAAGCTTATGCTCTAATAAATTTTAGTCTCTAAGGTGCCACAAGTACTCCTTTTCTTTTTGCGAATACAGACTAACACGGCTGCTACTCTGAAACTTATTGAATTAGGTTTAAGTACCTTTGGGGTCCATTGTATTAAATGCAGGGTCACATGTAATCTCTCGGGGGGGGGGGGGGGTAGGGTTAGGGGGGATGTGATGTGAGGCCTGGGAGTTGGAAAGAACTTAATTGAACGTCTGCCAGACAAGGACGGACTTGTGGGACAACAAGCGTGCAGTGGACTTCCCGGGGAATCACTAGGGAGAAGTTAATACAAATCCCCCCACTTCCAGTTATGCAAAACCCAGCCTTTTGATGCCACACCTGGGCAGTGGGTCATTGTCTGCTGATTACCTGTTCCTGGAGATCAAAGGCGCTAGCAGAAATGGCTGCATCGCCCAGGTGAGGCTCTGGTTCTGGATTGGAGACAGTTATGAACTTGTAACTAAGGAGCAAACTCAGTTGTGGGCTTTGGAGCATTGACATGCACCAGAGCCTGAGGCTGGAGTTGGGGTGTGAAGACTCTGGGTTGGGGCCAGGGATTTGGGATGCAGGAGGGGGCTCCAGGTTTGGGGAGACTCTGGGCTGGGGCGCAGGAGGTGGTATGGGCTCTAGGCTGGTGGTGCGGGCTCTAGGGTGGGGCCGGGGATGAGGGCTTTGGCATGCACGAGGGATCTCAGGGCTGGGGTATGAGGGAGTGAGGGTTCTGGGGCCAGGGATGAGTGGATTGGGGTGTAGGAGGGGGCTCTGGGTTGGGGGGGTCTCAGGGCTGTGGCAGAGGGTTAAGGTGCAGGCTTACCTCGGGCAGCTCCTGGTCAGTGGTGCAGCAGGGCTAAGGCAGGCTGCCTGCCTGTCCTGACGCCGCGTTGTGTGCACCCTGGAAGCGGCCAGCAGGTCTGATTCTAGTAGGCGGGGGGTGGGGGGCAAGAGGCTCCGCACGCTGCTCTTGTCTGCCACAGCGCCCTCCCCCCAGCTCCAATTGGCCAGGAACTGGCTAATGGGAGTGTGGAGCCGGTGTTCGGGGCAGGGGAAGCATGCAGAGCCCCATGGCCCCCCTGGCTAGGAGCCAGACCTGCTGGCCGCTTCCGGGGTGCAACGCGGTGCCAGCCAGGACAGGTAGGGACTAGCCTGCCTTAGCCCTGCAGCATCACTGACTGGACCTTTCATGGCCCTGTCGGCGGTGCTGACCAGAGCCGTCAGGGTCCTTTTTTGACCTGGTGTTCCAGTCGAAAAGTGGACACCTGGTCACCCTAAGTTGCACTGAACTGTGACAGTGGTGACTTGGAAGGTGCAGCTGACCCTGCATTGCAACTGGACCGTGCTGCACCCGGGGCGGCTATGACAGAGGTTGTATCTGGGGCTAAGTCCCAGTGTAAACGAGACCTTTCCTTAGTCCCGCACAGGGCTGGGCTGTGAGGCTCCTTTCTCTTCACCCTCTCTCCCCCGCATTCCAGCTGGTAGGAATGTGCAGAGATCGGTTCAGTCATTACAGAGTCGTCTCTTGTTGGGAAAGGTAAAATTTCCTGTCCTGGTTCAAACTGGCCTGTGGAACCACCCCCCAAACCCTCCCCAGGGCTTAGTTGTGATCCTCAGCCACAGTGAGGATCATCAGCTTTGCCAGTCCAAAGTGCAGCCACAGTGACCCTGTCCTTCTCCCCACTGGGCTAGTGCTGCGTAAACCCACAGGCCCCGCCCTGCATCCAGGAGTTTGCAATCTAAGGGCTGGCCCTTGCGCCACTGCACAGGATGGAGTGGAGACGGGGCCCTACGCAGCCAGACACAGTGGCAGCGCCTACACAAGGGCTCTGCAGGGTGAGTGCCTCCGAAGTGGAGCTAGCCAGGTGCAGAGGGGAGCAGATGGTGCAGTGGCTGTGCTCCAGGGGACGTGGTGCCTCCAGAACCCCTGCCATTCTCACGCTTCCCCTGTAATGGGCTGTGGTTTCACACCTGGAGCCAGCCCTGTTTCTATCGGAGAGCAAGCACAGCGCAAGGGTTAATCGGAACTGGATTGAAGTTTTCACTGTAGCTGGGTGGGGAAGCCTGTTGCCAGGAGGCTGTGAAAGGATTCGCATGCATTGCATGTCAGTGTGACCATTGGAGGCCCTTTTACCTATAGCCAATACAAAAGGTCACGTTGATTAGTGCAGAGCTGCTGTGAGTGCTGTCAGCCCAGGACTAACGAGGCCAGCTGGCGCTGCAGCCTAGCAAGCAAACGAGGGCTTGGTGCCCCCAGACCTCTGCAGTTAATGCAGCCAGAGGCTTGGCTTGGGCACGCAGGTCAGGAGTCAGTGGGGGGCAGAGGAGCAGGAAGGCTGGGCCCTGGCTTGTGTGGATGGGGTCCTAGATGGAGCTGGGGGTTGCCTCTTGGGGTGGCTTTTCTGCAATGTGTGAAGGAGGGGATGGAGCGAGTCCGGGTACTTGAGATTTGCTAGATTGTTCCAGTGCCCCCAGGAGCCCAAAGCTGCAGGACTGACCCCCCCCCCCCGGGCAAACCCCACTACAGTGACCGAGGGAGCCCAGGGTCCTGCAGCCCATCGCGAGCACTCCCCGGCTGCCTGGGCAGAGCCTCCATGGGCCTGTGGTGCAGGCCGGAGCCTGGAGACCTCTGTGCCCGGCTCTAGTACAGCCTCCCCGTGGGACCTGAAGTAAGTTCCTGAGCTCTGGGCCTTGGTTCCCCATGTGTGGAGCAGGGCAGATGTTTCCTTTCTCCCATCCTGAGCCTGCCTGGTCAGTTAGGACGGTGTGCGGCCTGGGGCAGGGATGGGCTGCTAAGCTACTCCGCTGGAGCCCTGGGTTGATGACTGCTGGGCCCGGTCTCTCCGCTACGCTAACGCGGCCATACTGTGGTTACATCTTCTGACTCGGGTCTGGGGCTTGAGCTGCGTCCACACTGCAAAGTAACAGGCTTGGACCCACGTCTCAGTGGGAGTTGGGCTCCCCCCACATGGCTCCCTGCGGTGAGTCCTGGGTCCTGAGTGCTTGCTGATCCGAGTCTACGGTTGCCAGGCGTCTGGTTTTTGACAGGAACACCCGGTCGAAAAGGGATCCTGCTGGGTCCGGTCAGCACTGCTGACCAGGCCGCTAAAAGTCTGTTTGGCCACACCGGCGCAGGCAGGCTTTGTGTCCAGCTCTGCGCGGTTTCCAGGATGTGGCATCCCATCCCTCTGGCTCCTAGGCACAGGGGCGGCCAGGGGGCTCTGCGTGCTGCTCCCACTTGCAGGCTCCACCCCGAGCGCTGGCTCCGCAGCTCCCACTGGCTGCAACCTGGGCTACCTCTCTCTCCAGGGTGGCTACATGCCCATCTCAGGTCTGGTGAGGGGCAGGGACTGGAAGCATAACTGGCCATTTCAGAAAAAGAAAAGGAGTACTTGTGGCACCTTAGAGACTAACAAATTTATTAGAGCATAAGCTTTCGTGAGCTACAGCTCACTTCATCGGATGCATTTGGTGGAAAAAAAAAAGCCATTTCAGGTCGTTCAAGACAATCCACCTCCCTAGACAAAGCCACAGGGTGCTGCCCCCTCCGACTCCCGAGATCAGAGGTTCTCAGCTTGGGCGGGGGGGACTGGACTTCCTGGGTGTGCAGTGACCCTTCTGACAGTTCAGTGGCTATGGCAGAAATGGGGTGTGGGGAGAAGCGCCAGGTTGCTGCGCCACTCACTCAGATTGCCCAGCCACCCCTCCTCCATGACAGGGCTGGCTGGGCCAAATCTGAGGAGTGGCTTTGGACCTGGTGCACAGGGCTGCAGCACCATGCAGGCTTGGCCTGGCACCTCTGTGGCCCTAAGCAGAGTTGGCCACCCTTGGGAGCTGCCTGGATTTCCATGGCTAGCGCAGCCCCTGAGCCATTTGCAATATCTCCGGTATCTCTTGCAGGTGAGCAGTGTGTGTGCTCTGCCCTTCTCAGGAAGGGTGGCTGAGAAGAGTCTTGTGGTGGCTGGTGGGGCTATAACATGTCCCTACGAATCAAACTGCCTGTTTCCCCTTCCTGTGCCAGCCTAGGTGGTGGTGATTCTGGTGACGTTTCTTTCCTGTGTGCACAGACCATCTCAGTGGGGATCTGGCTTTGAGTGGGGTTCAGATGTCAGCTGTTGATGTGGCTGGCCGGTTCTGTGGAGGCATAAAAGCAATGCTCCAAATCGTGCTGTTCAGGTTGATGTGCAGCATGAGCAAACTGCGAGCCCTGGCCTAGCGCCACTTTCTGGAGACTTCCAGCCTCACTTCAATGCAGCAGAAGGGCCTTTTGAGTGCTACTAACCCTAGAAGGCGCTGCCTTCTCCTGGGTACCAGGATTGTTAATGACCTTTAAGTAGGGCTGTAAGATCCCAGTCAGGGAGGGAGCACCATTTAATATGCACTGTACTAGCAGTGAAATCACAGGCCGCTGACAGAGGTCAGCGAGAGAAAGACGGGGGGGAGACGGGCTCTGCTCTGCAGTGCATGAGCAATGGTGTTTCTGCTCTAGGAGGGAGGATCATTACTTACACTGATTGCCTGCCACTTGTGTCCTACAATAGATGCACAAGTGTCGCCCATTCCCTGGAGTTAGGTACGAGGCTTTATGATATTTTATGAACACCCAGCAGATGAGAGCCAGAACAAAAGCCTAATCTTAGGGGACATCAATAAATTATAACATATTAGGCACTGTCAGCGGTAGGCCGGACTCTTAAATTTTGTTCTAATTAGAGCGTTGCTTTCCCTGTCTCAGCACTTTCCCCCTCTGCTGGGTATCGATCCATTCTCTGCAGGGATCTGACCAACTGTTGACAATTTATGGTAACATAAAGCTAATACCTCTTGCAGGAAAGCTCAGCTTTTAATAAAACCATCTGGTGGGGTGGCCACCAGCCTCCTGGAGGCAGCCTGACCTGATTATGGAACGGAGTTAGCAGGCAAGGGCGCACCTGTGCCACTAGTCATTTTGCACATAGGTATTTTTATTGTAACACCAAGTCTTTCAATTGTTGAAGTATTGCATAAATATCTAGGTACCTAATTGAAGCTACAGGGGCTAATGGAAACCAGTGAGAGCTATTGGCCCCTCCACTGGCTCAGGATGCTCACATCTTCTCCTGACAGTTAATAGGGGCATCAGTGGGGCTTGTATGATCGTGTTCCTGATAAATCATTGTCTCCCCTCGGCAGAGAGACATTTGTGTGCAGCTTTTTTATTAGGTACAGAAAGGAAACAGGTAATAGTTGGGAGATAGGATCCTCTCCTATTACCATCTGAATGCAGCCGAGCTCCGTGCCGAGAAGAACAGCGCTCCTCGAGGGCTGCACTGAATAGCTGCAGTCTGGAGCACAATTACACGCTTGCAGAGATTTGCCATGCTATCGCCTCCATCAGTCATTTCGCCTTGGCGAAATCTCTCATTTAGGTTTGAAAAGGCCTTGCTCTGTGTCTGTGCTGGAAGGAAGCTGGTGAGGAGCTGTTGGGTGGTTTTATTCATTGAACTGCAGTGGAGGTTGTAGAGACTCGGAAAATGGCAGGTTCTTAGGGCTCCAGCCCCATGCCTTTCGCTATGGGGTTTGTTGCTTCCCACTTCCGCCCGTCTCTGGTACGTCTGTGCTCAGGCCCCAAGCAGAGGGAGGAGGGAGCCGAACTCTGAGATGAGAAAAGGCCTCTCCAGGGCCAGGCTTAGCATCCGCTACTCCGTGGCTGATTCAATGGCATGGGCTGTTGAGTTTCCACTCTGACCTCAGAGACAGTCACTCCAGTCACCTCCGCTTGGGAGCAAGGACAGTGGGGTGAGAAGATGACTCTCCGCTGCACCAGAACGGCCACAGTGGGTCCGACCAATGGTCCACCGAGCCCAGTATCCTGTCTTCTGGTAGTGGCCGATGCCAGATGCTTCAAAGGAAATGAATAGGGCAATTATCAAGTGATCCATCCCGTCATCTAGTCCCATCTTCTGGCAAGTCAGAGGCTTCGGGACACCCAGAGCATGGGGTTGGCAAATAGCCCTTGATGGTCCCAGGGCCGGCTCTCGGTTTTTTTTGCCGCCCCAAACTCAGAGAGCTCAACTGCCCAAGCACAAAAAAAAAAATAAAAGGGGGGGGGGGTGGCCAGAAAGCCGCCCTTGGAATTGTGCCACCCCAAGCACATGCTTGCTTTGCTGGTGCCTAGAGCCGGTCCTGGATGGTCCTATCCTCCATGAATTTATCTAATTCTTTTTTGAGCCCAGTTCAACAGTTTGGCCTTCACAGCATCCCCTGGCAATGAGTTCCATGGGTTGACTGTGCTTTGTGTGCGACTTCCTTTTGTTTGTGTTAAACCTGCTGCCTATTAATTTCATTGGGTGACCCCTGGTTCCTGTGTTATGTGAAGGGGTGAATATCACTTCCCAATGCACTTTTCCCACACCAGTCATGATTTTATAGACCTCTGTCATATCCCCCCTTCGTCAACAGCTCCTTACTGTGGTGCCTGAAGACACTAGCTGTGTCTGGGCTAATGGTCAAATGGGACTTCCAGTCGAGTGTTGGGGCTTGAGATGTGAATGGCTGCTGGTCTAACAGGCCACTCAGTCAATCGTCTGCTCAAAAGAGGGTTGGCTGCTGAGAGACCCTGGGAGTTTTGAACTTTCTCTCCATGGATTTAGTCTGTTACTAGGATTTCAGAGTGAATGGACTCCTGCTGGGGCCCTGGGGATAGGCTGGATGATGGGATTGTTAGAGGCTCATTGTGACGACTGTTCTTGCTTACATGGACAGCGTTAGACTGATGCCAAATGTGTGATCTGGAAGGAGTTTTTCACCCCAGTAAAGAAACTGTGGATTTTCATGTTCCCTGAAGATGTGATCTGGGATCATCCAGTAGGGCCAGGTAGGTTCACTTGACAGGCTCCTTTTCTTTTGATAACAGAAGTGGAGGAGTGGATGATGCCCAGAGCCCAGCCCGTCAAGTCGGGGGGAAATACTCTGCTTTTGCATCCCGCTCTCTTCAGCGCCAATACTGACTGGCCGCTCAGCGTCCATTGCCCCTTGTCTCTGAGGCACTTTCTCCCGCTCTCTCGTGTCCGTGAGCAGTGTGAGAGCTCAGTCTAAGTTGACGACTTCCTCGGTATTTTTAGAAGTAGCTTCAGTTGGAATTATGGCTAAGTCGCCAGTTGTGCCTTAAATTTGCAACTGGATCCCTAATCAAGGAAGTGAGACAGCAGAAGGACAGGACTTAGATTAATATATTTGAAGGCCCCCGAGGGCCATGAGGTCATCTGCTCTGGTGGCCTGTATGTCACAGGCAATTATGTCTCACCCAGTTACTCTGTACTGAGCCCCATCACTTGTTTGACTAAATCATCTTCTGGAAAGACGTCTAGAGATGAAGAATCCACCACTTACCTGGGGAGTTTGCTCCAACAGTTAATCACCCTTGCTGTTCAAAAAAACAAAAAGAAAATGCCTTATTTCTAGCTTAAATGTAATGACCTAATCTTCCAGCCATTGGCTCTTGCTATGCCTTTCTCTGCTAGATTACAGCCTTTTAGTCCTGGGAGTTTCTCCCTGCCAAGGTGTCTGTACACTGTAATCAAGTCACCTGTAGATTGTCTGTTTGCTGAACTAAACAGATGGAACCCAATAAAGAGCAAGTCTACACGACTGCACTACATCGGCGCAGCCGCATGGCTGTAGCATGTGTGGTGAAGACGCTCTATGCTGACAGGAGAGCGCTCTCCCCGTCGGCATCATTACTCCACACCTCTGCCAGAGGCGGAAGCTGTGTTGGCAGGACAGCGTCTCCCGCTGGCATAGTGCTGGCATGGACAGTGCTTAAGTTGATGTAACTTGCGTCGCTCGGGAGTGAGGGGGCTTTTTCACCCCCTCTGAGCGACTTATGTTGCATCGACTTAAGTGGTCTTGTAGACCAGCCCTGAGTCTTTCGCTCCAGGCGCTTCCTCCAGCCCTTGAATCGCTTTGTTGCTCTTTTCTGCCCCCACTCCAATTTTTCAACAAGCTTTTAAAATGTGGTCACTAGAATGGCCCCCAGTATCCAGCGCCTGTCTCACCCATGGCCTATCCAGAGGGAAAATCAACTGCCCACTCGTGCCCACTGCTCTTCTGATTTATGCATCCAGGGATCACGTTAGTCCTTTTGGCCACAGCATCGTGCTGGAGTTCACGTTGAGTTGCTTGTCCAATGTTGCTGCTTTCCAGGGTCCTGCCCCACATTCTGTAGGTCTGGCCTGAATTATTGGTACTTTGATGTGTAACTTTGCATTTTGCTGTATTTTAAAATGCATTTGATTTGAATGGGTCTGGTTTACCAAACGATCCCGATTGTTTTGACTGCCCTGTCCTCATCGTCATTTGCCACTCCGCCAATTTTTGAGTCATTCACAAATCTTATTAAAAAGAAAAGGAGTACTTGTGGCACCTTAGAGACTAAACAAATGTTATTAGCAATGATTTAATGTTTACTTCCTGGTAATTGATGAGAATGTGTGTGTGTCAGACCTGGTGCTGATCCTTGCAGAATACCACTAAAAACACTCCAATTAGATGATGATTTTCTATTGAAAACTCTTTCCAGGGATTTGACGGTCTGTTTATAATCTATGTAATGTGTGCTTTGTTGAAATTGTATAGTGTTAATTTTTTAAATTAGAATGTTGCATGGTACTAAGTGACACACCTTACAAAAGTATATTAATCTACACAGTTACTCTGATGATATTACATTTGGTTGATAAAAGAATGAAAAAGGATTGTGTGAAGACCTGTCTTCCGTATAACCATGTTGACGGGCACTATATTCCTATCCTTTGATCCTGTATCGGCTTTTCCATAATTTTTCCGGCAATTGATGTTCGGGTTAACTGGACTATAGTTACCTGGGTCATCCTGTTCGCTCTTTTTGAACATTGTCACTATGTTACCCCTCTTCCAGTATTCTGGAATTCCCTGTTTATTCCAGATTTATTAAAAATTAACCTCAGTGGGCCAGAGATCTTCTTGGGCAATTCATTTGGGTGCAAGTTTCTCCAGGCCTGCTGATTTTAAATAGATGTATCCCTAGTAGAGGTTGTCTAACTTCCTCCTCGGTAGGGAGCGGAGTCCGTGCTGTCACTCAGCTGGGGGGATGAGGTGATCTCTGAGGGGGCTGAGGGATGGGACAGCAGCAGAGAGCTCTGGGAATGAGCAGGGGAGAGAGGGCGCTGGCCCGAGGTGTGAGGGTAGGACAAAACCCAAGGAAAGCAGGTGCCTTTCCCCAGCCCTTTCCTTGTAAGTTAGGCCAAGAGTTAGGTGCATCTAACGCTGTTCCTCTCCAGTCCTCGTGTGAACAAGGCCGTTGGTGGGACGCTGTCTCAGCCAGCTCCGCGTGCTTTATCCAGGAGCAGGAGGCACAATCGGTCCTGTTGAAAGCGAACACTTGTCTTCCCTGTGCCGGTGTCTGCTGGATGGGGAGCAGCAAAAGGAGGGGCTGTCAGCAAGGTGGGCTGGAGGGTGCATTGTATTTTTGGGAACGGGGTAGGTCCCCTAGCACATCATTAATGAAACAATAAAACCCCAGCAGCAAAACCAATCATCTCACACAAGATCCCAGCCAGCTGCCCTTAGGCCCCCTTCCCTGCCCATTCAGCATTGTGGGGAGTGCACCCAGAGCCCTCTCATGCCCCCTGTGGAACAGCTGCCCTTTGCAGCATGCCCCAAAGGCACCACGTTTGGGCACCACGCTTTAGCCCAAGTGACAGCAAATCCCAGAGTCCTGGAGCCCGCACAGAGAATCCCTGGCCAGCCACTCCCTGCCTTTTACAGTGCGAGAGGGGGGCGATTCTGAATCTGCTGAGGTTCCACTTAGACCTTGAAGATGAATTAAACAAACTAGATTTCCCAGTCTGCATGTTAAAGCCATGTTGAGAATGGAATCGAACAGGGTGACCACCTTGTATTGAGTTCAGCGAGCATTCACTTACTAATGTAATGCTGGGTTCTTTTCAGGTCAACTTTTAAGTGGAGCAGTATTTATCAAATCAGGGCATGTGGTTATTTTAACCAATCAGCAATTTATTAATTCACCCAGAACTACCTCAGTATGCAATACAGCTCATCAATCAAGTGTAGACACAACCAAGGTTCTAGGTAGGTACTATCTTGCAGGCAATTGTCATTACACCAAGGATCAATGCAAATCACCAAGATTTCTCATTACGTTGACTTATGATCATCAGTTCTTTAGTACCTAACACACTCATCGCCTTCCCGCTATTTCTTCTTGGAGCAATGACGCACGTTTCTTTAAGGCACGTTTGAGAGTCTGATCCCTTCTGGTGGGTCCAAAAGAGCTAAGTTTAGAACATCAGAAACAATGGATCAAATTTCACTTATTTCAAATGTTGGTTATTTTTATTTCTTCTTTTCTTTACTATAAGCTTTGCAATGCAACCCATCACTACTTATTCTGTTAGTCTTGGCACGGAGGCGAGTCCTTTCCACACGGCTAGTCTGGGCATCTTTTGCAGTGGGGATTCCGTAGCTTCTTTGTGGGTGCAGTCAACTCTGGGGTCCCACATGGTGACCTCACTTTTATATACCCTGATTTCAGGGCTCAATGAAGGGAGCCACCCTCTGATATGGCAGTGTGGATCTTGGTACGGGCTTGCAATGAATATACTTTGAGGGTTCTGGGCGGGCTTCAGTGTTGCCAGCGTTCATGATTTTGTCATAATTGTTTTCCTTAAAGCCCAAGCTCCTGGAGTCAGGTGGAGATGTGGTGATTTCAGCCTTCATTCTTACAGCAAAAGTGAGTTTCTAGCCCTCAGGGCTGTGGAGAAAGCTTCAAAATGTGACCCCAGTGCACCCTAAAGGCTTAAAAGGCAGAAGGCAAATGACCCCTAAATCTAGTATTTTTACACAGTCTCCTGACTTTAAAGCCAATCCCTTGATTTTGGGTGAGCCTGACTCATGTTTTTTGAACGTTTGGGGTTGGCCGTACTGGGGCTTGTACAGCCGGTGCACTGTCGCATCTTCACTGCTATTGGTACTCCTGCTAGCTAGATCCAAGCTAACTTTGGGTAACCAGACTGCAAGTGCTCCTGCTCATGGCCGTGTAGACATGCCCTCCACTCAAAAGGCCTAGCAGGGTTCTGCTGCTAGTGCAGACAAGGATTTCTGCCAGAACTAGGCCCTCTTCTCCCTAGAGGAACTGAGGCCCCTCTGGCCATCCTAGGGGGAGATGGTATTAAGTTCCTGCTAATGCATGGCATGTGGCTTTGGTTGTGGAGCAGATGGGCTGTGCAACAGCTGGAGCAGGGACTTTTTCCATGGCAGTGAGCGGCCCGAGGGGAAATGGGGGAGATGCTAATGGGGAGTTCGAACGTAAAATGATGGTACAGGGTGGTGTTTTTGTGCATCTCCAGCAGGGTCGTGGGGTGGGAGAGCTGGTCAGTGAACTAGTCTCATGTCCTCTGGAGTTTGACGTTCCTGCCGGCCCCTGGGAGCAAAGGTTCTGGCTCCAGCACCCCTTTCCCCAAGGCTCAGGTCCCGCTGCACTCCTTCCCATTGGGGAGGCCTGGGAAGGGGGCGGGGTCTCTTACCTACCAGCATGGCTTCCTTAATGGTGTCTGACAAGTAGCAGCAATGAGCCCAGCAGGGACTGTGAGAGCCACGGTGCCTTCCCCTCTGCACTAATTTACCAGCTTTGGCAGCGTGGTGGTCTTCGGCCGACTGCCACTCCAGCTATTGCCACTGTGTGTAGCGGGAGCCCTGGTCCCTGGGTGGCCTTTCTGAGAATATAAACCCAATGTACCGACAGGAAATAGCGAAGCTGGGCTTGAATGCTGCTGGAGAACACAAGTTACTCCTTTGTTGCAATGACCCTAAAGGGACTAGTCGTTCAGAGCGAGCTCTTGCTTGTTGAGCCACTATTAGCGCAGATCTTTTGGCCTGGTAAATTGCATAGGGAGGGAGGGAGCACTACCACCCGGCTCGGCTTGTGTCGAGCTGAATGCGTGCCATGTCGCCCTTTGCTTCCTCTCTGTTTGCTGCCTCCGACTGCCTGTTCTTTGACACACCAACATTAATTTTTTGTGTAGCAGCTCAGCAGACACCAGGATTTGTTTCTATAGAGCCGAGTGTTCGGGGAGATAAGGAGTGACATGCAAACACATTCTGAAGCACCATTCAATGCCCATGACCTCCTGCCCTGCTCACTGGCCACGCTGGTCTTTGCTCTGACCCAGCTGTCATTCAGCCTAAAAACTCCTGTTCACAGTGCCCCGGGTGTCCAGATCCGGGGACAGTCAGTCGCTGTGACCTGCAGGGGCCCAAGGGGAACTTCTGGTAATTGCCATGATAGCAAATCATGTGAAACGTATTTATTTGGTAACTGAAGGCAAGTCCCAATCCCAGCCCCGCTGGGAGCTGTAAATGCTAATTACTTTGAAACTAGGTTCCCCCTCCCCCCCGCCTGGGCCCCCCACTGAAGATGTTTAAATCAGGAATAACGAACTCACTGCTGGCTGCTGGAGCCATTTGTCACGTTCCCCATGTGGTCTCCTTTTCACACCCGTTTCATCCAGTGGAAAAATAAGAAACCTCGTGTCTAACATCACAATGTGAATTTCTTAATAACCATGTGGAATATGGATGGCTGCATGTTTCCACTCAGCCTGAACCAAGCCATGATGAACTGATCTTCTGAAATGTATTGAATGTTTCTTAAACTATTCATCAGCCCCACGACAAATACAGCTGTCGGCCCAGCTGACACCCTATTTTAAATCCCTCTCCAGCATGCCAATGCACATAGATGGTTGCTCCTGCTTGGAAAGCAGGAACCTCATCATTTTTTAATATGCTGCAGTTCTTGGGCTTCTAGAATATTTATAACAATGTGCGTTCACGGGCATCCCAGGCCAGCTGCTCTCGGGTATGGGGAGGGGCAAGGGGCGTTTTGTTTCCCCCCGCCCTGCTCATTCCCTGCCCCTCTACTTCAGCAGCCAGGTAGGAGTTCAGATGCACTTGCCACTGGGGAGCTGCTCTGCAGAAGTGTCGATGGCTCCAGGGAGCCTGTTCTGAACGGAGAGGAGCTCTGCCCCATCTGTGGGACTGGAGCTGGGAGCTGGTTGGGCCCTTTCCCCCTCTCCCCACTGTGTGTTGGCCTTTGTCTGTAAAGGTCACGGACTCGGCTCTCGGACGCTCTTGGCTTCTCCTCTGCTTCACGAGGCTTCTGGAACGTCCAGAAGCTCTGGTGGGGGCTGCACTCACAGGAGCTGGGGTCTCCCTGAGCCTTGAGGATGCCAATTTAGCTGCTCCTCCCACAGACATCCTGGTACTTCCTTCCTGCTGCCCCTCCTGCCAGCGTTCATCTGTAAAGCCACCACCCTCCCCTGGTTGCAGGCATCTTGGTAAAGGGAGGGATTGCAAGGAGTCAGGTGCTCAGTGGTGATTGGCTTCTGCTGCTTGGTTATGGGGCTGGTTTTTATTTGAGAAAGAAATTAGTTCCTGGACAAGGTGCTGGTTCTTAAACGCGGCAAATCTGTGTCCCTATGGGAGAACATAAGAATGGCCAGACTGGGGCAGACCAAAGGCCCATCCAGCCCTGTGTCCTGTCTGCCGACAGTGGCCAATGGCAGGTGCCCCAGAGGGAGTGAACGGAACAGGGAAAGATCAAGTGATCTCTCTCCTGCCATCCACCTCCACCCTCTGACAAACAGAGGCTAGGGACACCATTCCTTCCCCATCCTGGCTAATAGCCATTAATGGACTTAACCTCCATGAATGTATCCAGTTCTCTTTTAAACCCTGTTATAGTCCTAGCTTACTGCTGCTCCCCTCACCCCCCACTTCCATCCCTGGGGTTTGGTGCACTCTCATTGCATCGGTCTCAAACTAGCCCGAGCTCTCTGGGGCTGGGACAGGCTCTAGCTCTGTCCTTGCTGCACCCAGCTCAAGGGGGCCCCGATCCCCGCAACAGAAATAAGAGTAGGCCCTTATGAGGCTGATTCCCCAGGGCTCGGCTCAGCTCCCACTAGCATGTGTCTCTTTGGGGTGGGGAGGGAGAAGAGGGTTTGGAGCCTGCTGGGGCAGGAGATCTGGATTAACCTGTAGAAGCGAAGGTGAAACAGCCTTAGCCAACGAGCACCACAGGGCAGCAGGGCCCATTCTGCTGTTTCCCTGCTGCAGGCCAAGGGCCAGCCTGGGTGGCAGATCATGGCCCTGACTCGAAGGGAGCCACCATCATTTCCAGCCATGACGTTTGTGAGAACACGGTGCTTCGGGGGAGGCCGGTGCTGGAGCCCACATGTATCCTGATAACCGAGAGGCCTGGTGCAGCTGGTATGAAGCTGTTCCATGCATCTCTCTGATGGACGCACCACAACAGCTGCTCCAAGGTTGGTTTCCATGAAGCCAAGTGGTTCCTTCTTCACCGTTCAGGCTATTCTTGCATTGACCAAAGGGCCCAGGGAAGCGCCACCCCTGGAATGCGGGTTGGACCGAAGTCTCTTTGAAATTATTTGGGGATTGGTCCTGCTTTGAGCAGGGGATTGGACTAGATGACCTCCTGAGGTCCCTTCCAACCCTGATATTCTATGAAATTCTAGCCAGCAGGATCTGATACAAATTCTTTCACCCTCTTGCTGTGAGCTGTGGGATTTTACTTCGCTGTTTTCTTTGAAAACATCTTCAAACCTTTCACTTGTCTCTTGTTTCATGTCCTGATCCCCCTCCATCCACGCCCAGATGGCTGCTCTTTGACTTTCATTCGTGTAAATTATTGACTTCAGAAATGCTGAATCAGGACACTAAGGCTACAGACAAATGCTTCTTCCTCAAAGTGCTGATGCAAGGTAACTTTAGGCTTCCTGGCCTCTTTGGGTCTTGGTCCCATGTTTGGGTTTCAGAGGGTGGTGAGGCTGGGGAAAAGGCAGGCAGGTGGAGAAGTTACTGAACTAACCCTGTATGTTCTGCCATGGTCATGTCTGTTTGCATTGCCCCATCTCCTGCAGGTACCCCGCGAGTATTTAAAAATAGAAATAATCATCCCTCTTTCTTTCCCGCCTGTCAAGGACATAGCTGGAGAGACTAATGTTGGTGCAGTTTAATGTAGTAGATCCTCGTCTGCCTTCCATTCAGGCTGGTTTCAGGAGGGGACAACGCACCCAATACCAGGTGCTTGGTCTGACTCAAGACGTACAAAACAGAGTCAGGAAAGAAAGTTTGCCTAGTCCTTATTGAGCTACCGGCAGCCTATGACACTGCGTGGGGCCTTGGGCTGACTGCCAAACTGCTGCAAGCTATTCCCCGTAGGCTGATGGTGCGGTTCAGCCAAGATCTGGTTAGTAACTGAAGATTCATCCTAGAAGCAGGGGAGAAAAATCAGTCACCTTATACCTCTCCACAATGGCTTTCCCCAGGGGTCTGCTTGGCCTCCCCTCTTGTTCAATATACACTCGCATATGAGCTTCCTGAAATGCAGGCTGAGAAGTATAGCTATGCAAATGGCTCTGGAAATGGCTTCCCCTGGATTGAAGGGAATCTCAGCCAAGACAGAGATCTTTTGAACACTTGTTTCCAGCTATGAAGTGTGGTCAGTGAGACCAGGACAGCGGTAACGACTTTCCATCAAGACAACCCTCTTGCCTATTGACCCACCTCGATCCCTGTACAAGCCAGTTATGGCCGTTCCAACCAAATGTCATGTACTTGGGAGCAAAACGTGATTGGAGCTTGACATGTCAGCCTCACTGGGACACCTGAAAATGAATCTCTTCCCGCACTGCCTCAATGCACAAACTATGGGGAGCCTCCTGGGGAGCAGACACTTCAGTCCTTCATACATCTGCATTGGCCCTGGAGCTTGCTCCAGCCGAGCACTTCTCTGCAGCCTGGGGCCACCACGCTCAGCTTGTCACCACAGAGCTGAATTCGTCCACTCCTATTCTTAGTGGCTGCTTGAATTATACACCAGTTTCAGGCCCGTGTGTACCAGCATGTAGCTTCTCCAGACCTTTGAGGAGATGCAGTGACTGTTAAGGCTGCCTGGAAAGCTGTGACAGATGATCCCAATCTTGCATCTCTGGTTGACAGACAGGAAACAACATGCAGCACCAACTCAAATGCCTGTTCATGTTCCAGGGAGGAATCCTGCTCCTGTGGACGGGGTTGTGACCCCATAGCTGATCTCTTGACACCCTTTTGCTACAGCAACTTGTGCACCCTGGACAAGAGCACTCCCGACCCTTTACCACGCACTGATGCTCAGCACAACCAGGGAACCGAACACTGTTCTTACAGCGCAGGATGGGTGGGAGAGAGTCTGGCACATTAGGGACATTCCGGAGTCCATCGCTGCACCTGCATCCCTGTCCACTTGATGGCAGATCCTGGACAGGTTCAGTAGGCTACTCTCTGCTTCGTCCAGAGTTGCTGCAACCATCTACCAGCTTGGCCTGGTTTCCTCCCCACGCTGTGACTGTGGGGCAGAAAAGCAGACAATAACTTATGGGGAAAAGTGCCCAACGCAGTGGCTGGAGGGTGAAATAGTGGTTTGCCAGAGGAGGTGTCATCTGATGTTCCACGCTGGCATGTCTGGTGTCTATGGTGGGCAGGAGAGAGCAGTTTGCCACAGGAGCTATGTCACACCTGGTAATGCGTCTCTCCTGCCTGGGGGTGGGGGGGGGTTTACCGTTCCAGGGCAAATGCTTACAGACTAACACGTAGTCTGGGATCCAGATATTATAAGTGAGATTGGCGCAAGCAGCAACTCACAAGCGTTTCATGAGATCTAAACACACTTGAATAACTCGAACCTGCATTGTAACAACGCTAACCCACAGGTGAGCCAGACGGGGTTCCAGCTCTGTCTCTGTCAGTGCTCAGTGAGGCCTCAGCATGAGCTGGCAGCATCACAGGTGGGTTCAGCCTAACTTACGCCAGCTGGGAGTGAGAGCTGGGCAGTGCACGCTGCTCTCCATCCCCTGGGAAACATGCCCCCAACACACTTATCATCAGGGTCTTTACTGCGACTGGGTGAAGGAAGCTGCGTAGCTGGAGGATGACAAGCACTCAGTTCCACAGGGCTCAACCAAGGCTTTGCTCAACCAAGGGCCCCATGCGCAGCTTGTCAGGAACGTGAGGGGTGCAGCTTATCGGTGAGAATCCCTCCTGGGCAGAGGGGCCCTGTATAAGGTCTAGGCACCACTTCAGTCCTGCTTCAGCTCCCGGGCTGCAGAGCCCCTCCCCCCAGGACTGATTTTCACTCTGCATGCAATGCAGCCGATTGCACCCTGTCCTCTTGCTCCTGGGCAGGTGCACTCCATGCAGAGCACAGCTCCGCCCCTGCCATGCGCCTGCATGGGGAAGCCTGTCTGACCTCAGTCTGCAGAGGCTGCCAGCGAGCTGTAGCCAATGTGGACGGGGCTTTTGGTTCTGCTGCTCTTTGCTGGCCCTGGCGAGAGCATGCGGGACATGGCCTCTTTGGAAAGCCCTACTCTATCTGAGCCATCGGAGACCGCAGCTCAGAACGAAGGCCTCTCTCTGCGCATGGTCACACACCAAGGAAGCCCCTTTGCCAGGCGGGCCCAGCAAAGCAGGGCTAAGTTAGGAGCATGTGGGAAGTAGCTGTGTGTCCTTGGATGGCACTCTGGGGAGTCGATATTGGGGTTGGTCTGGCCTGCAGGAAGTTCTGTCCACTCCAGCCAGGTCCTGATACCTGACTAAGCCCCTGCCCCATGCCCCGGGGGAGCGTGTTTGTGGCCGCATCCCGGGAGTGCGGGACGTGTTCGTACAGGTGCTCTATGCTACTGAAGAGATGGCTTATGGGATGGGTTGTTGGTTCAAAGACGGATTCCCTGAATTGGCCTGGCTTCTCTTGGATCTGATACTTTCTATCATCTGTGGCACTGGACTGGTAAGTGGGAGATCTGGGTTCTTTTCCCAACTCTGCCACTGACCTACTGGATGACCTTGGGCAAGTCTCTTCATCACTCTGAGCTCCAGTTTCCCTCTCCCACCCATGTCTATTTAGCCCATGAAGACTTTGGAGCAGTGACTGTGTCTCGCGCTATGTGTTCGTGCAGCACCTAGCACAATGGGGCTGGATCTCAGTCAAGGCCTTGTAGCATGACAAGAATGCAAATGAACAATCTCTCTGGGCCTAAGCTCTGTCCCGCACGGCTCAGCTCTGAAAAATGAAGGCCCTCCGGAAGGTGGCAGGCAGGCAGAGCAATTTGAAAGCAGGAGTGGAAGGGGTTGTTTCAGAGGGGAAAGTTGTTGGATTCATATCTGCTGCTGCGTCGTTATTTACTCCAGGACTGACACCTGGCCTGCCGGTGCCCCACATCCTCCTGCTTCCCTTGTTTCTCTGTCCTGAGTGATTTATTCCTATCTTCTTGCACTGGCTTCCTCCCAGCCCCCGTTCTAAGGTGAACAGGACCCTCTGCGTGGTACGTTTCTATCAGCTTGTTGTTTTGGGTGTCACAAATACTGTAACATCTGCTCTGGCTGCCATTTGCTGCCATCTAATTCCTTTTTTATTGAAATGAGTTTAAATTGACGGAGAATATATTAGATTATTCTCTCCCTGAGGTTGTGCACTTGTGTAGATGTGAATAAACTGCACAGTTAGCAGCACTCCCCCCCCCCCCCCTTTTTAATCTAAGAGAAGCCGGCTCCCTGGAGAATTGGCACGTTTCCTAATGACCTTAATGAGTTTCCATAGCTGAGGTCAGATTTATCTAGGAAGGCTGGTAATGGTAGGGCATGGAGGTGGTTCTTTCTCCACTGCTGTGAACCTCTGATAGCTTTGTATTCCAGACTGTAAATAAAGCAGAATATGATAGCACTGCCTGGCTCTGAGATTAATACATTTTCTCCTTTAACAGGCAGAAGCATATGGATTGCAAAGCAATTCATGAAGACCAGATGACAGTCTTTAAGCATTTTAATATTTTGCAAATGATTTATCATTGGTAACGAGCAGATGATATACTCCACTTCAAGGGTATGGATTATATATTAAAGCTGGCACCACAAAAGGCAGCTGCAGACGACATATTGCTAACAGGAAATGGAAAGTAAAGTACAACTCATCTTTTGTTTAACAGGAGAGGTCAACTGCTTCTGTCCCAATGTGGGAGATAACCTACCTTTGCGTTCTCTCATATTAATGACTCTGGTAAATATTCTCTTTTGTTTGGGTTTTCTGCTGTGGACAGCTTGCTCCTCCGGCGACTCCACGTGCAGGCTCGCACAGTGACCCGTACGTATCTAGAGCTGAGTTAGGAGTCCGGGACCGAGTTGATTCACACTCAGTTGCTATGTTGGTTTCTAGTCCTTGGCACCTGATACGATCATCTCCAGGGTTGGTTATGCTCCAAGCAGTTTGGGAGAAGGATGCTTGTTTGTTTGTCTCCAATTCCATTCATAAAGCCGTCAATCACTGGTCACCTAGCCCAGGTCAGCTGGATCTTGGAGAACAGGGTCAGGCTTTAGCTTGAAGCAAAACTTTCTGTTGGGCTGGACCTGAGCCTTCTCTTTGCAAACCAGGGGGAGCAGGAAGGGGTGTGTGTAAGATGACCCAGTACAACTGGCTTTTGATAGGAACTCCGGTTTTGCATTTTGAGCCAATGCCTATGTTGTCTCTTGTTTTGTTCCTTAGCTCTCACAGGCCAGTAGTCTGAGGTGGGGTACCGGGCTGCTAATAGAAGGTAATAAGCCATTCATTGTTCAGTATTAGACACACATTTATGGAGGGTGACTGCAGTCAATGTGGAGACTCTGTTTTTATTATGTAATCGCCATACTTCAAAAACAAATGATTAGCATAGTGTCTAGGAGTCCTGGTCATGGACCAGAACCCCAGTGTGCCAGGCGCTGTATACATAGAGCAAACAGAGGGAGGAGGAATTTGAAGACAGTTTGTCACCAACGTGCTGGATTGGGTTCTGCTTAACAATCAGCCACAAAGTACTAGGAGAAACACTAGTTCCCATCAGATGCTTTATAATTATGTTCTATTTGTAGTGTGGCTTTAATTAGTTATTAATATTATAAAACATTAATTTGGCTTTATAAAAGTCATTGCAAATTAGCCATTCTTTCAACCTCACTTCAGGATTATTTGCCATCAAACTAACTTCAGCTCTTTCCCGGGGATTGTTGGGGAGATTCACCCAGATAAGTGGGTAAGTGAGGTGTATACCAGGGACTGGGAGCTGTGATGCGTGTACACAGACATCAGAGGGGAATGGGAAGCAGACCCCGGCTGGTGTAAATCTGATTCAGTAGGTGGTCCCTTGTCGTGTGGTGTTAGAGGGTAAATAGCAGTGTCCAACTTACCCTCTGGATCATGCATTATTGTGTCTCTCTCGGTCTCTTCTCTCTAAATGCAACAGTCTGTCTCTCTATTCTCTTTATATGGCTGCTTTCCTCTTAGCACTTCTTCCTTCTCTGCCATCTCCTTTCTGAGATGGGGTGATGAGGACTGGACACAGAATTCCAGGGCAGCATGCCCCTTTGATTTTAGGGAACAGCATTATCATATTGATAGTATCATGCTGTCCTTTTTTCCTCCATGCACCTTTGCTTCTCAGACTGCTCCTGCCCAGTGAGCTGTTTTCACCAAGCTTCCCACACAGACTCTGAGGTCTTTTCCTAAGAGGTCTGTTAATTTAGACTGAGTGGTTCAGATGGTTCCTTCCAGTGTGCTTCACCTTGTGCTTGTTGGCACTGGATTTCATCTGCTTTCCTGGTGCATGTTTGTCTAATTTTGCTGGTTCCTTCTGGTCAAATTCTGCTCTTAGTTAATCCGGAGTCACTCTACTGATTTTCACTGGGGGTGCCTGGGATTTACCAGTGTAACTGAGAGCAGAACCTGACCCCAGGAGAGAAGGGGCCACAAAGTGACTTTTCGTTGCTGGGGAAATAGTTGAAGTTTAATGTGATGTCTTCAGTGGGATGAGTTTAGTCTCGAGTCAGTCATTAGCTGCCTGTGAGGAGCACTGATGTGTTATCTGAATGGGAATTGGCTGGAGAGAGAAGTGGGCTGCTGTACCAGCCGGCTGGACTGCTCCTGGGGAGAGAGTGCGGATTCTGGTAGCCCCTGGCTCAGGTGAGTGACTGAGAGGGCAGCTACTCTCCCATCAGAGGGTAAAGAACTATAGCCACAGGCGCACAGCCCTCATGGCCAAAGCAGAAGGATGACCTTGTGGGTAAGACATCAGCCTGAGAACTGAACAAGCTGGGTTCAATTCCTAGCGCTATCACTGCCTCCCTGTGTGACCTTGGTCATGTTACTTAATGTCTCATTGATGATGATCTCTCTGCCTCCCAGGGGAGCTGTGAGAATAAATTCATCCATGTCTAAGGAGCCCAGTTACCGCAGCCATGGGGGTCAATGGGGAGGTCACTGAGCGGGATTGAACCTGGGATCTTCCACACATAAAGCATAAGCCTTTACCAGCCAAGTTATAAGAGAGCTCCTCTAGCAGCGAGGAGGAGGATGGACGGGCACTGAGATCAGGTGCTAGAGGAGAGATGCTTGCGCAGGTTAGACCAGTGCATTAGGCACGCACCTTGCACTGTGGTCCTGTGTCTGTACGTACAGGTGCCCATTGCTGAATGCAGTTGGAGCTGCTGAAGTGTTTTCTAATGATCTTGCCCTCGGGTGACTGGAGGCCTGAGTGTGAGCATAAGGTACCGAGGATCTGACTCTGGGCGGCTGCTGGCGACTCTCCTGTAACGCCAGGGCAGAGGTCCGCGCTGCTGGAACAGACACTGCAAAGTTCAGCACCTGAAGTGTGGCCTCCACCCACTGTAGCCAAGCTATGTAGCTGCTGAGTCCTGAAGGTCACTGCAACGGGGCAGCATCCCCTTCATGCTAGCGGGGAATAGATCCAGTCTTCGGCTCCTGGCTGGAGCGTCGCACCCTTCCCTCAGTGCCGCAGTTAGGAGGAGCTGGCCTGTTACTGGTGGTTTCCACCGGATGGCGTCAGATATTTACAATTCTCACTTCCCACAGCCTTGGGTGCTTCTGGCCTCGGGCCTTTCCCTTTCCCATTCTGGCTCTTCAGCCGTGGGGCCTGGGGGCAGTGCTGGTGCAGATGGGGCACAGGGACCCCTGCCCCGGCTCCTCTGATGCTGGAGACAGAGTTCCTGTGCGGGTGGACCTGGCTTCCCTCCTGCCTCCTTAGTCCCTGGGATCTGTGGGGGTCAGGGACAGTCAAGGGATCTGTTCCATGGGGTGGGGGGGACAACTCTCCCCCCCCCACCCCCCAGAAAGAGCAGGGGGACTTTGCCATCAAGGGCCCATGACTGTTTTCTCCCCCGACCCCCTTCCAGGGGTGGCAGGGGCGGAGCTGGCCCGTGGGCTGCAAAGGGGGTGAAGCTGAGACCTGGGCTCTGAGTGGGCTGCGGGCAGCCGAGTGCTGACCGGGGGGCGCACCCAGATGGGCATGGCGCCGACGCCCAGGGCGGTGATCGCTGCCCTCCATCCTGTGGTGTCCTGGGCTCTTCATCTTCTATCTTAGCTGCTGCCTGCACACTGTGCAGCCCATGTCCGAGCTAGGCGGAGGGGTGGGAGCCCGTGTGTATCCAGCTGCACTGGGGCAGGGCCCAGGCGCTGGGAGGGAGGGGGAGGCTATGGGACAGGGCCCAGGTGCTGGGAGGGACAGACTGGTTTGGGGGTGGCCATGTGCATTGACACGCTGCACTGGTGAGCTCGGCTATGCTGCTCCATGAGGTGCTGACCTGACCCCCCTCTGCTGGGTCTGAGCACCTCACAACCTGTGATGTATTTACCTTCCCTGCAGCCCTGGGGGTAGGGCCGTGCTATATTCCAATTGTACAGATGGGAAACTGAGGCACAGTGTCTGGATGACTTGTCACAGGGCAACAGGGAATCCATGACCGAGCCAGGAATTGAACCAAGGTCTCCCAATCCCAGACCAGCACCCTAACTCTTGTGCCCCCCTCCTCGGCAGCATCTGACTCACTGCCGCTGGGCCCTGGGAGTCCACGTCCCCCCTCTATGAACAGGGACTCAAGAAGCAGCTTGCTTCCCACATAGGCATCTGCGGTGGATGAGGGGGCAGCTCTCCTCAGAGGAACCTTATTTCTCCCCATCCAGGCGCTCCCATGGTCGCTGGGTCCATCTCCGTCTTGTTCTGTCACTCGGTCGGTCTGTGCCAGGCTCGGCATCTCCTCGTTTGCCATTGCAGGGTGGCCCTGCAGCAGCTCAGTGGCCCTCCCCTTCCTGTAGCAACTCCGGCACCGCCCCTTGGCCCGGGCTCACACCTGCCGTTTGCTCGGCACTGGGGCGAGTCGCTCAGCCAGGCAGCACGAGGAGGATGCTGCCTACGTAGGCCCTGCTGATGGGGGTGGTGGGCTGGGCGCTTGCGAAAGGCTCTTGCCTGCCCAGCTCACGGGTCTGTGCGGCTGCATCCAGCGCTTCGGAGATGTCTGCTGCTCTCGAAGGGCTTGTCCACACCTGGCCATGCAGCAGGGTTACGCTGAGCTAACGAAGGGTGCTATTCAGAGCATGTTAAACCCCCATGTGGACGCACCCCTTCACAACTAAAGTGGCCTTAGTTTGCTTCAGCTTATGTACTGGATTGACGGCCCCGCCGGTGCCCAGAATAGGGGTGACTGGCAGCTTCCCACATGGCATGCCCCGAAACCCCACATCATCCCTGACTGAGGGACCACTTCCAGCGGGCTGAGGGGAGCCCAGGCTGCATGGCCTGGCTGCTGAGTGCCCAGAAGGGCCACCTGTGCTGGGGGTTGGTGACACGGCCATTTGTCCACTGCAGCAGGGGTGATCCCACCAAGTTCACTAGCACAGGCTGCCAGTCTGGGAAGCTACCTGCCCTGACCCTTCTCAGGAGGGTGCTGCTGACACCTCTCCATGGGGGAGTGGGTAGGATGGTTGAGATGGAGAGGGGGGATTACTAGCAGCATGGGAAGTATCGGGGGCCTGACCCAGTCAGGAGATAGCACTCCTGCTCCTGGACATGAACCAGTTTCTCTCAAAGTTTGCTCTGTAGTCACAGCTATGCTTAGGCGTGATCACTCTCCTTACAGTCTGTATGGTAACACCCATTGTTTCATGTTCTCTGTGTATATAAAATCTCCCCTCTGTATTTTCTACTGAATGCATCTGATGAAGTGAGCTGTAGCTCACAAAAGCTTATGCTCAAATACATTCGTTAGTCTCTAAGGTGCCACAAGTACTCCTTTTCTTTTTGTCTACACTGCAATTACATACCTGTAATTGGCTGACCCGGGCCAGCTGACTCCCCGTGTGTTTCATTGCAGTGTAGACGTCTGTGCTCGGGCCAAAGCCTGAGCTATGGAACCCTCGCAGGGTCCTAGATCCCGGGTTCCAGCCCGAGCCCAGATGTCTACACTGCAATGAAACAGCCTCTAGCCCGAGCCCAGGAGGCCCGAGTCTGCTGACCCAGGCCACCCATGTGTGTTAACTGAAGTGTAGACGTACCTTGAGAGTGTCCTCCATTGACACTGAAAAGTGACTTCTTTGAATGTGTTTTTGTTGCATGGAAGTTTGTGTGTGTGTGTGTGTGTGTGTGTGTGTGTGTGTGTGTGTTGGAAGGGAGAGCTAGCTCATGCTTGTAGACCTACAGTCGGTCATTCTACTGGTGCCTGTAAATGCAGACTGAATCTAGGTATTAATTCATTTTAAAGGTTTTGTGCCATAGGGTTAAAATCTAAAATTACATTCTCCCAGCAACCGACTTCAGCAGTAAAACGGTGCAGTAGATTGTCCTTGAAATTGAAATTGAATTTTCTCAGTCTAACAGAGGAAACCAGTAAATCAACATGTAGTTTAATATTCACAGATATTTTTACTTGCTTTTCATAAGAACATTAAAATGACCACACTGGGTCAGACCAGTGATCCGTCCAGCCCCGTATCCTGTCTTCCGACAGTGGCCAATGGCAGGTGCCCCAGAGGGAATGACCAGAACAGGGCAATTGAGTGATCCATCCCCTGTCATCCAGTCCCAGGTTCTGGCAGTGGGAGGCTAGGGACACCCAGAGCCTCCCACTGGGAGATGGGGTTGCATCTCAGCTAATAGCCATTGATTGAACTATCCTCCATGACTTATTTAATTACTTTTTGAACCCTGTTCTAGTCTTGACCTTCACAACATCCCCTGGCAACAAGTTCCAAAAGTTGACTGTGTGTTGTGTGAGGAGGTGCTTCCTTTTGTTTTTAAAGCTGCTGCCTGGTAATTTCATTGGGTAAGCCCCGGTTCCTGTGTCATGCGAAGGGGTAAATGACATGTTCCTAGTCACATTCTCCACACCAGTCATGATTTTATAGACCTCTGTCACATCCCCTTTAGTCATCTCTTTTCCAAGGTGAACTGTCCCTGTCTTTTTAATCTCTCCTCTTATGGATACTGTTCCCTGCCCCAATCACTTTTGTTGCCATAGACGCCAACTCGGTGGGTGCTCCAGGGCTGCTTCACCCACTGAAAATAATTGGGGATGCCCACCCCCTGCTCTGCCCTAAGGCCCTGCCCCCATGTGGCCTCTTCCCCCCCCCCCCACCGAGACCCCATCCGTGCCCTGAAGCCCCGCCCTTGCTCAGCCTCTTCCCCCCGAGGCCCTGCCTGCTGCTTGCATGGAGGGGAGGGGGCGGAGAGGAACACTCGCTGGCAAAAACAAAAGTCAGTGTCTGTGTGTTTTCCCAATTCCAATATCTTTGTTGAGATGGGGCTACCAGAACCGGACACAGTATTCAAGATGGGGTACCATGTTGGGGTACCATGGCTTTATCTAGTGGCATTATGATATTTACTGTCTTATCTCTCCCTTTCCTCATGGTCCCTAACATTCTGTGAGCATTTTTGACTGTCACTGCACATTGAGCTGATGTTTTCAGAGAACTGTCCACAAGGACTCCAAGATCTTTCTTTGTATGTGTGTAGCTGGGATTATGTTTTCCAATGTGCATTACTTTGCATTGATCAACATTGAATTTCATCTGCCCTTTTGTCACCCAGTTTTGAGCGATCCCTTTGTAGCTCTTTGCAGTCTGCTTTGGAATCAACTATCCTGAGTAATTTTAGATCGTCTGCAAATTTTGCCACCTCATTGCTTACCGCTTTCCTCAGATCATTTGAGTATGTTGAATAGGACTGGGCCCAGTGAAGACCTCTGGGGGACACCACTATTTACCTCTCTCCATTTTGAAAACTGACAATTTATTCCTACCCTTTGTTTCCGATCTTTTAACCAGTTACTGATCTATGAAAGGACCTTCCCTCTTATCCCATGACAGCTTACTTTGCGTAAGAGCCTTTGGCGAGGGTCCTTTTCAGAAAAGCCGTGCTCACTGAGATCACAAGGAAGCACTCTGCTCCAGTATAGCAAGAGCTGCAGCTCTGTTCGCTCCCCTTTGAATTTACGTCAGAGGAACGGGCTGTTCCAGCGCTGGGGAGAGCTGCTTTGCAGGGCAGATTAGCCCACGTCCACATGGCTGTCTAGAGCATCGATAAGCCAGGCTATGAAGCAATGCAAACATCCCTGCACCATTGAGGGTCTGCACATACAGCTGGCTTCCAGCACGAGCAACAAATCACATCTTACAATCAATTATGAACTGTAATTTCTTCATCAGATTTGGATCAGAGCCTACAGCTTTACGCTGATTACGGGCTGCTGTTGGGAGAATAGTAGCAGATCTTTGCATTTGATCCCTTGTCTCTACTAAGTTGAAGTTCAAGGATCTCTTGGACTCATGACGGTGTTTTACCTGCTGGTCCAGCCCACGCCCTATGTAAATCAGTTTTGCAACTGCCTATGCACTGGAGTGGTTCTGAGCTCCTGCCTCCCTCTTACCCGAACAGACATGGCCTCTGCTGAAAACCATCTTGCTCAAACTGCGCTACCGAGTGGGACAGACTTGGCAGACTTCCCGCCCTCCTGACAGAGATCTTGGTAGAGTGAGCACCGCCAGGATGGGATGGAAATGTTTCACTAACATTTGGGCTGCACGGGGAGTTGGAGGCGAATCCCACTAGCCCACTGCCTCCAGTAACAGACCATTGGCCAATCCCAATTACTAACGGAAAACACTTGTGTGTGCAGAACTGGGGCAGAAGATGGCAGGGGTCCAGGAAGGTACCTGGCTTCACTGACCAGGATACAGCCTGCTGGGCACTAGGGATGCTCAGGATGGACTATCGGGGATCTCCCTTGAGAGCGCAGTCCCAGCTCCAGCCAGACATGGGAGCAGAAATGCAATGGGAACAGCCTTGCTTGGAATGTTTCTTGTTTATCTTAACCCAGGAGAAACTTGGTGTCTTACAAGTCAGTCTGGCCTGGTGCACTGCCAGCCCCACAGGGTTTGGAGAAGTTGGGGTGAGCTTTGTATGTGCAATGGAGCCCCCAAGTCTTGTGAGGCTTCCCCCAGCCATGGCTGGAAACCATCTGGCTCCACAATAGCTGCTCTCTCCATGAGACCCTTTTCACTGCAGCGCTCCAAGCTGTATCATGTTGCTGCACATCTAGCCTTACTGTCTCACTTCACATTTGCAAACACTTTAAATGGTGCAAACCAGTGTGGGAGTGACGAGCTGCTCTCGTTTGTCAACACATCAATTATTTTTGAGAGCACTGGCCTATCACTAATGTTGTAAGATGCCTTCTCAGGAGAATGTGCTTGCTGGTCGTTTATGGGCATGGGGAAGTGCCTCCCCATGCCGGTGTTGTTCCACCTCGCTGCTCCTGCCATCCCCAAGCTGTGGGCATGCCGGTGCGTGGCAGTACTGCTGCTCGGGGTGGGGAGAGGAGGGAAACGTGCAGCCAGCTGGCACGCGCTGGGAATGAGCGCAGCAAGCAGGGCTCTTTGGCAGCAGCCGTGCCCCACCTCCTGCCAGGTACTGATGAGCACAGCAGGGAAGAGAAGAGACCTCTGAGGGAAGGGATGCCGCGTCCCAGCCAAAGAGCGATGTATCCCTCGGGCACCCCATGCCCCCTCCCGCCCAGCATCCTTTGGACATCCAGGCCACAGACTTTCTGCCAAGGCAGCTGGGTACGGGGATGTGCCTAATAGAAAGCGGGAGCCAGCTGCAACCTTCACCCAAACCTCAGCTGAGGTTTCTTTGCAGCTACAGAACCTCACTGGGCTGCCACATGTCCCCCAGCGCAACAAGGATTCAGTCTGCCGGGCCTTTTCACCCTAGGTCAGGGGGCACTGAAGACCTCAAAGAGAGTGCGAGACGTGGTGCATGCTGGGGCCCATGCCTGTCCCTCCTAGACAGTTCTCCCAGCAGCACTGCCTGTACTACAGGAGTGTCTAGGGTTGCCAGTCAGCGCCACGCTGGGCACCGTAGAGACAGATGTGTAGGGAGCAGCATGGATCTGCCCTAGCGAGCGCACAGCCTGGCTTTATGATGAGAAAAATAAAGCCCCTTGGCACCGCCACATCTCCTGCAGCTGTGGTGTTGGCTCTTGGGAGCTACCGGGTGCAGCCAATCCCAGCCGTTGTAGCCAAGGGCTTGTGCCACCTTCTCTTGGTTCTTTTCCGCACAGCATCTCCTCCGTGTGGCCGCGCGCTGTCGGGGGGATGGGCTAGTGGAGCAAGCTTGGTGTACTGTATTGTGGTGGCTGTGCTGTGATGCTGCTCTGGTGCGTGGCCCCTGGGTGCCCCAGCTCAGCTATGTCCCCAATGCCCTGCACTAGGCACAGAGCAGAAAACTCTGCCCTTCTCAGCAAGTGGTTGGGGCGTGTGGTGACCCAGGCATGTCCCGGGACCACAGAAGGGCACGCTAACCATCTTAGTGGGGTGACTCGCACCTGGTAGCAGGGGCTGCAGCCTGGAACTAGATCTGGCCTATTGCAGAATAACATAGGCAGTTACCTGGTGCCACATGGTACAGTGGCATCTTACTTCTCCCTTTAAGACAGTGCAGCAGCCTGGGTTCGTTGTTAGCTTGGGAAAGAGCCGGATTCTAATCTGCCCAATCAAGGCCGGCCTCTTTCAAACAAGCCCATGAGCATCTTGGCTTCTCGAAATGGGCATGCTCCAGGTTTGTACATATAAACCAGGGGAAGCAACATCCATCCCAACAATGCAACGACTGCCCTTTGTTTCGAAATGCCAGGTGGCACCTGAAGGGTAGTCTCGGCGTCAGCCACAGCAGACTGGGGCTTGCTAAGGAAAGCAAGCGTAAAACTAAAGAGAAGTGGATGTGGCCAATTGCTGGCTATGGAAGCAGGCACAGACCAGCGCCAGGAGACAATGTGGGAGCGGGAGGCCTGTGTTTTCTTACCTGGGTGAAATGTTTGAAGAATTGTACAGCTGTGGCCAGCTTTGCTCTTGCTACAGTAGCTGAGGGGAGGGGGAGGGGGAGGAGCAGGCCGGCCCAGAAAGATACTTTTAGAAGTAAACGTGAACGGGACTGCAAAGCCTCCAGGAAAGCTATAAGCTGACAAAGGGCGATTAGCAGATCGGTCATGGCCTAGGGTGTAGCAGCCACTGCATGCAGTCCCGGACCCTGCCCAAACCCAGTCAACCAGCTTCTGGGGAAAGCACATCGCTGAAGTGAAAGTCGGAGCAGGTTTCCTGCAGGAGTTGGAGGGCTTCCTGCCTGGAGTGGTGGTCCTCTTGTCAAAAGTGCGCTCTGCTGCTAGCATTTCATCAATGCAAACCGGGGTTTAAAGCAAATCCTTTGCCCTGTCCCTGGAGCCCCACATCATTCTCCTGGGCACTTCAACGTAGAGACAGCCTCCCGAACTTCCTCCATCTGAGCTAGGGTCATGCTGACAATCTGCCAAGAGCCTGAGTGCTGCTGCTAATCTCCTTGAAAGGCCACTGTTCCCTCGGAAACCACACTTCCATCAGAACGTTTGCACTCGCTGCTGCTAAAATGACCCCTAAGGCAGCTCTAAGCGGACACAGCGGGACCCAGGGGACCCAAGCTGACAACGTCCCCTGAGGATGGAGCCGGCTGTACGAGGTGCAGGTAGTGGAGCTAGTAACCCAGCATGCAGGGGGCTGCATTGCTGCAGCTGGGACATCGGCTCTTGGACCGCGTCTGCCACGAGCAGCAGCTCCAAGCGCAGCGCCAGGACAAGCGCAGAACTGTGAGATTGCACCTCAGCGGCAGGTGCTGCGGGGAGTCTGCTCCCAGCCCTGCCCTGGGTTATGTGGGTGCAGCTCTTGGGGTGTCTGGGGTAGGCGCATCTATGCGTGAGTGGAGAACGGGGTCCCATGGAGTCCAGACTCCTCGAGGCCGAGCGCCAGCTCTCTGGGCAGAAAGCAGCACCTTCAAAGCCCGCGTGACCCCTTCTCAAGTGCGGAAATAGCTGGCGAGAGCTTCCTCTGAAGTGTGTCCTGCCAGACTCCTACAGGGTGGCTCAGGGGACGGTGCCTGAGACCCCCCCAGGCTGGCCAGTCTGCGAGCAGCTGAGCCTCTCCTCCGGGGAGGCAAGCAGACCCAGCGAGGTTCTGACAGCTGAGCGGGGCTGTCGGTGCCATTCCAGGAGTCCACGGCCTGGTCCTTGTAAGCGTGGGGCACACCCGGGGGCTGCAGGCTCGCTGGAGGCTGCTGCCCATGCTGTGTTTGCCTGCAGGGCTTGTCTTGTGTGTTTTGCTGAGGGAGAGGGAAATGCTCTCCCCTTGCTGCTGAGGGCCCTACTGCAGCAGAGATTAGGGCTGGTGCCTGGCAGCGGGATGGAGCCAGGGAGCTGTAGGTCTCTAGCTGACGGGGCACCAGGGGCACACCTGTGGTGGTGTTTCTGTGCTATGTTTTTTTACTTGTGGCTTTAGGCATTAGGGTGAGGGGATTGTGCAGACAGAGCCGGGCTCCTTTCTGAGCCTGTTCTTATGGTACTCCTGCCCCCCCCCCGAAGGGCAGATGGGCTCCAGCAGGCAGGGGTGTGCCTGGATTCTGCCGGTCCCCGGGTTAGGGCCAGGGAGACGCAGAGCATCAGCGCCATTGCTGGTGTTGGGAGTTGGCCACAGTGGGTGATGGTGAGTGACTGCAGAAGAGCAGAGGGGGCTCAGTAAAGACAGAAAATCAGAATGGAAGGAGGCATCGACTGACTGTGTGGTGGTCTTTGGCCCCAGCAGGCAGGCACCAGGGGATGCATCGGCTCTCGCACTGGAACTGCAGTTACGTTTCCCTGGGTCCCCAAGCAGAGACCATGGTGATGCTGTGAGCTGTCTGCTCAGCCAGAAATAACTGCTGTGAGTGGGAGTTGTGTGACTCCCTTCCCTGGAAGGCTTCAGGCAGGGCCTGAGCTCCCTGTTTCCCACTTCCTGGCAAAGCTGGCACCATAGCCTGAAAGAAGTCTGAACCCCCATCCTCCGAAGCCTGCTGTTCTCCTGGAGGGGTGCAGCAGGCCCGGCTCCTTTACTCCAACCTGTACCCCCAGCACTAATGAGCACCCCCTTTTCTCCACGCATCAGTTAATGATGAGCTCCTCTTCAAGCACAGCCCTGACCTGTACACAGGTTAGACGTGGCTAACTCAGCACTGCCAGGCCAACCCATCTGTGATGCTGCCAGGCCAGGGGCCAGCTCATGCCAAGGACCCACTTCTCAGCTGAACACTGACAGCTCCTTGGCTGGAATCCGCCTGGCTCACCTGGGTGTTAGGATTGTTAAAACAGGCATTAGAGTTATAAAAACGTGCTTAGTGTTTAGGCTTTATGAAATGCTTGTAAGTTGCTGCCTGTATTAATCTCACTTACAGCACCTGTATCCCATGTTATAAGGTTATACTGAGTGCTTGCGTTGTAATCCTCTGTCACTGCGTAACTCACCAGAGGGCGTCACGCCTTGCCCCAGAGAGAGAGCCCATCGATGCCAAACTATTGTGGAACCTTAAAGGGGACAAAAGACTGTCAATTGCTCATACCCTCTCTCCCACCCCCGCATCCCCTCAAAAAAATGAGTCTTGCAAGTGAATTCCTCCCATCAGCTGAGAAGCACAAGGCTGGGGGATGGGATAAAAACCCCCTAATGAGAAGAAACTGTATCTTTCTGCTGCTTGGACTTCTAGGAGATCCCAATGTTTGGCCTGGGTTAGCCCTAAAGGATGTATAGAGCGAGAAGCTTCTATTCCCTTTTGAAACTTAAGACTGAAAATCACTGTTATGTGTATGTTTACCTGAGTCAACCTTGTAAATAACTCGTTTCCTTTCCCTAGTTACTGACTCTTTAGTTTATTATAGGATTGGCCATAGGCATTGTCTTTGGGGTGAGATCTAAGGTGCAATTGACATGAGGTAAGTGACTGGTCCTTCGGGACCAGGAGTAGCCTGAATATTGTTGTGATCCTTGGTGTAAGGGACCATCTGTCTCACAGGCAGGTTTGCCTAGATGACCAGAGAGGTGGGAATACCCAAGAGGACTGTCTGTGACTCCATAGTTAGGCTGTTTTAGTGATTGAGGAGTTTACACTTGATGATTGGTTGGTGAAATCTATGCATAGAACTCGCAGCCAGTCTGGGGTTGGTCCCTGGTTCCGATCAGTCTGCCCTGAGGATGGTGCTCATGGCCTGGAGTCACGGCAGGACAGCTTGACACCAACACTTCATTGAAAACACCAAGCATGGTAATTTGAGGAAAGACCATTTATCCAAATGTATCGGAACAGGGCCCACTCCTGCCCCTGCTGGTCCGGAGCCCGCGTGGCTGCTCTGGGGAAAAGGCACAAGCACCCAGATTCTTATGAGCCACTGGGCTTGTTCGTCTTCATTGTAGGAGTGGAGACAGGCTGGCTGGCTTTGACTGGTCTCCGCACGGTATGTGCTGGCAAGGCTGAGGGGTGCTGGAGCGCCCGACGCAGGAATATGAGTATTAGGATTTCGTCTGCGGGGCTAGTGTAGGCTGTTTGTAGTTAGGGTCTCATTGGTTATAATGATCCCAGCTTATGGGAACGAATGCAGCTGCCCAAGGAGCCTGCTGCCCCCACTCACAGTAGGGAGGCTAGAAACAGGAAGATGCCAACTTCTCCCTCCAGGAGTTATTACTGCTCAAGATGGAGGTGTGGCCCCCATCCTGTGGCTGGCAGAGATAGGGTTAATACAGTATGCCTGCACTTTCCTGAATGCAGCTATTACCAGTCCCAAGGGGTTATGAAAGGAGCCAAGCATTGGCCTCGTCTGGGGGAGGGGGTAGGCCTTGGCTGGGAGAAGCCTGGCCTTTGGGATGTCCTGTTCCTTTCTGTATCCCGAGTCATAAAATTGTAGAGTATCAGGGTTGGAAGGGACCTCAGGAGGTCATCTAGTCCAACTCCCTGCTCAAAGCAGGACCAACCCCAACTAAATCATCCCAGCCAGGGCTTTGTCAAGCCTGACCTTAAAAACTTCTAAGATTCCACCACCTCCCTAGGTCACGCATTCCAGTGCTTCACCACCCTCCTAGTGAAAAAGTTTTTCCTAATATCCAACCTAAACCGCCCCCACTGCAACTTGAGACCATTACTCCTCGTTCTGTCATCTGCTACCATTGAGAACAGTCTAGAGCCATCCTCTTTGGAACCCCCCTTCAGGTAGTTGAAAGCAGCTATCAAATCCCCCCTCATTCTTCTCTTCTGCAGACTAAACAATCCCAGTTCCCTCAGCCTCTCCTCAGAAGTCATGTGTTCCAGTCCCCTAATCATTTTTGTTGCCCTCCACTGGACGTTTTCCAATTTTTCCACATCCTTCTTGTAGTGTGCGGCCCAAAACTGGACACAGTACTCCAGGTGAGGCCTCACCAATGTCAAATAGAAGGGAATGATCACGTCCCTCCATCTGCTGGCAATGCCCCTACTTATACATCCCAAAATGCCATTGGCCTTCTTGGCAACAAGGGCACACTGTTGACTCATAGCCAGCTTCTCGCAGCTTCACTGTGACCCCTAACACCTCTAACCGCACTCAGCAGGGCTGCCCAGGTGCCCTGTGCTGGCAGGTGTGGGGCCTCCATGTGACTGCCAGATGCTGGCCAGTTGGTTCTGCTACCCTCACCTGCCCAAGTGTCCCAGACTCTTTGCTTTTCCAATGTGTCCAGAAATACCGCGTGCCCCCGCGCCCCCCACACACACACCATGAGGTGCTGACTGGTCAGTTTCAGACCGGGTGGAGACCCCTGGGACTCTCTCTGCTCGAAGCCCTGTCACAGTCATGGTCTGTCTCTCCGTGGCCAGGCACCAGGCCTCTTGGTGCTGGGAGCTGTGGGATGAGCAGTGAAGAGAGGCCACCCAAGTCGGTGCCAGAGCCAAGAAGAGACCCAGGCATCGTGACTGGGCAGAACATTACTGAATGCCGTGTCCCCAGTGCGTAGCCCTTGCTGGGCTGGAGTGCTTAGACTGGCCTGTGGGGCTTGTCCTGCCTGTACTGAAGGGTAAGGGGGCCAGGGAGAGTCCTTCCTCCCCCAGAATTGGCTGCTCCCCTCTTCTAGCTGTTGCTAATTATGGCAGTGCTGGAGCTCTCCCAGAAAGGTAAGCCAGCGCTTTGAGCAACTGCTGATCTTTGGGGGAAGAATAGGCTGCCCTCAATTATTATGCAGCCTTTGTTATGGTGAGATTAATGTGGGTTATTGGACTGGGAGTTTTATCACCTGAATGTTTCCTCTTAGCTTTCGAAACAAACTTCAGCATCGATTTATTACCTAGCCAATAAATAAAAGTGCAAGTTTAGTTCACTTCCTTGTTCCTTGAAAGGAATGAAAATGTAAGCAAAATTTTAAAAATAAAATAAATAGACTTTGTTTTACTTTAATTGACCTTTGATTCTCACCGTAATGCCTTTCCCATGTTGCTGCTCCAGCCTTTAATTTCTTTTGGTGAAGTGGCTGTGCTCAGTGATTCATTCTGTCCCCAGGCAAAGCACACACTGTAATTGGTTTTTAACTTCCGGGAATGTCAAAGCCAGGATTGAAATTTTACGTATCACACCACCAATTCAATGCTGGCTTTAATAATAATGTTGCAGAAAGGAAGGCAGATTTACAGCTGTAGAAAAATATAATCAAATTTTGAGCCAGAACGCAATAAGTCCAAATACTAGTTTTCATTTGGAAGCTTGTTAGATAAATGTGGCGTCACCTGAACTGTTCCAAAATAATTTCTTCCTTTCCCCACAGTATTGAGTGGCACTTGTGGCTGGGAGAGCGGAGAGTTATAAAAGCTGTTACTGTGGTAATAGTCTGTGCTAGGGCGAGCCATGGCTTGGGGCATAGTTCGAGTGACTGGCATCTGGTAGATGCCCAGGCAGCGAAGGCTGCACTGTATGTAGAGGGTAGATGCAAGCTAGACAGCTGCTGTTAATCTTCAGGAATGAGCCTTTCGCCTTCATTATGGAAATGCTTAGAAATGGGGAGGGAGCTGCTGCTCTAACGCCGTTCCTCAGGGCTCTCAGACGTCCCTGCCGGCCCCAGAAAGGGAAGCTGGTGAATACCGCCATGACCGTTGTATTGAGGCCCCGGCTGGTCACACAGGTGGTGGCACAGTCAAGAACAGAACCCAGGGGTCCTGGTTCCATTGCTCTAATTCCTCAACCCCATTCGCATTGCAGATCATCTCCTGTCTGCCAGCCCATTGCTTTATCGCTGGGCCCTACCCACTCCACAGCATGACGTGGGTGCTGGCTTTATAATTCTGGGTTTAATTTTTCAGTTGGGTCAGGACAGCAAAATGGAGGCTGAGTGGCCATCAGTAGAGCAGCCAGTTGCAAAGAGGAAAGTGAAACCCACCTCGTTCCATGGCTGTGTTGAGTTAGACGTCTCCTGCAGCGCTCAGCCCTGACAGGTCAGGCAGAGAGGAAGGGGGCAGCGTTTGGAGGAGTGAGAGCGGGAGCTCTTTGCAACGTGTTCCGGTCTCCTGTGCACACGCTTTGGAAAAGAATGACTGGAAACCAGAATGACTGTCCTTGCCATGTGTCCCTGTCCTGGCTTTGCCAGCTCTCTATGGGCTCAGCGCTCTGCCTAGCCGGACTGGCACAGTACTTTGTAGCCTAGAGAAATTACCAAAGAAAGCTGCCTTTCCCCAGCTCGACCTGGGCCCTGACTAATTGCTCAGCTCTGGCTGCACCAGCCCATTCCCAATTGAAGTGCATTCTGATTAAAAATGCACTGCAAATGCCAAATAAGTAATTGATTTTAGCCAATTAATGTCTGATTAAAAACTAATAACCCTCCTACCCCCTTCTGATTACCCAATGACCTCCAGCAATCCATTAGCTTAACAAATGGCATGTCAGTGTTCAGGACGCCTAATGACTCTGGATTAAACCCAGTGACACCTAATTCATCAATAAACTCCTCCGCTGCACTTGCCCATTAAGGCTTATTGTCATCATTACGATTTTCTTACAACCAGGAAAACATAACTTGGGTTATGGGTTGTGCTCCGCAGGCCTACGGGGTACAGTAATCAAACAGAACCCCCCTATGCCACTACCCTTTGTTTAAAACAAAGAAAAGGAAGTATTTTTTTCACACAACGCATAGTCAGCCTGTGGAACTCCTTGCCAGAGGATGTTGTAAAGGCCAAGACACTAACAGGGTTAAAAAAACAAACAAACAAACTAGATAAGTTCATGGAGGATAGGTCCATCAATAGCTATTAGTCAGGCTGGGGAGGGATGGTGTCCCTAGCCTCTGTTTTGCCAGGAGCTGGGAATGGGGGACAGAGGATGATCATTTGATGACTCCTGTACTGTTCATTCCCTCTGGGGACCTGGCACTGGCCACTGTCAGGACACAGGATACTGGGCTAGATGGGCCATTGGTCTGACCTGGTATGGCCATTCTTATGTATCCCTTTATGGCTGTACAGCCTGGAAATGTCCCATTGCTGGGAACTGGACGTCCAGAGAATGCATTGTGCTTCCCCATGGCCTTGGCTGAGCTTGCTTGGCGGGTCTGAGCCTTTCACATACAGGGAGCTGGGCTCACAGTCCTTGGGGCTCTTGGGTCCTCTCACTGGGAACCAGCTCCTAGAATGGATTCTTACCCTGAGCATTGGAGCCTGTCCCCACTGCTGCTGTGCTGCTCTGCTCTGCCCTGCCCTGCCCCTGGGCCCTTGGAAGAGCTTGTCTTTCCCAGCTGCCTTGAGAGAGCCGCTAGCCATGAGTCAAGCAACCTTCTGTACTTTGAGACTTTTAATGAATAGTTCTGAGCAGCTCCAGGTGACCTGAGCTGCTGGGACAGTGCTAATGCATGGCAGTCTTTCCATTGACAGGGCGGCAGGCCAAGCTGCTTCACGTTTCATCACCTGCACTGCTGCCTGCAGCGCCCACTCTTTGCTTATATTGTCCTAAAAAGTTAATTAAGCTGAAATTATTTTCCTTCCTTAGATGAGCCTTTAAACAATGCATCACTGTCTCTTGCTGTTACCGAGTATTCTAAAAATCCAAGAGACTTTCCCTCTTGCTCATATATTTGCATCTGTTTGTCACCAGCACCAGGAATGGTTGGTAGGTGCAATTAAAAATGGTCTTTCAAGCACAGAGCCCTGATGGTCTCTCCACGGCACAAACCTGCTTGGGGGACTCTAGGTCCAACCCAAGCCGCTGCTGAGACACTGATTTGAAACTGTGCTGATGGGACCCTGTGGGGAAGGTGAGGATGGAAAGACAGTTGCTAAGAGATGGAGGGGGCAGCAGCCCCCTGAAAGCCTCATTCATTATTGGCTAGGAGTGGGTGGGCCACTTTGTTAGCAACTGCTGAGCAGCTAAATCGACCTCCTGCAGAAACTCAAGAGGGGCTCAGAGTGCAAAGATTAAGGGTTCAAATACCCATAGTTCTTTGGCATGGTTGGGGGCTGGGTTTTGGTTTGGCCTGTTGTAAAAGTGTGGGCCATGAGAAAAATTCAGCTCCTGCTTCTCATGCTGGGTCCCCCAAAATTTGCGGGTGTTTGGATCTGTGGGTTGGGTTTGGGCCCAGTGCTGGCATGCACCCAAGTTGGTCTTTCGCTCTGAGCTGGAGCTCCCCAGTCTTTCAGTGTGGACAAATCAAACCAGCCAGGACCTTCCCCCATCACCCAGCTGTGAGGTGGGGTGCTTTCCCGATAAAGGTAACCCCTTCTCCTGGGCCAGGCAGGGGAAGGAGGCCTGCTCCTGAACCTACATGATGTGTATTTTATTCGGTGGATCATGACCCAAAACTCCTTGTTAGCATAATTGCTGGGGGTCTGTTCTAGGGGTTTGTTGTTGTTGTTTTCCTAAATATTCCCATTAGCAAAGCAGATGCTGTTGGACACCAACTGTGTGGCTCACAGACTGTTCAAATGTCCTGCTTTCCATATGAGACACCCCAGCTGCAGCAATGACTCCTGCTCCTAGGCCTGAAGCAGGGACTGAGCAACTCCAGCCTCTTGGAAACAGTGACTGCCTGTAATTGTGGCATTTTAAACATTAGCAGTTGGTGGCTTGCTCTTGTTTATGCCACCCCGTCTTGGCAATCTCTTTGCAGCCCCCTGCAAACTCCTCTGCCTCCCAGCTAAATGAATCTAATGATGGCAAAGCTTCAGCTGGGAGGTTTAATGATGTAAAATCATTAGCAGATATTCCCCTTCCAAGGACAAACGAATGCACATCTAGAGATGTAAATACAGTAACTGCCCTGGTAATGGGACATTTGAGCCAAATTCAGCCCCTGGGGGCAATATACAAATTCAGGGACTCCCCTGGGGTTGCACTCATTCACCCAGGGATGTATTTGTCCCTGTATCTTTAACCACCCCTGCAGCTAGAGTTTAGTTCTCAAGATGTGCATAATTTTGCGTCAATGTTGCTAACACCAGACAAAATCAGGTGTTTATAGTGTCCATCCATGGCAAGTGAAAGATTGCTCATTCTTTCCTCCAAAGTATTTCTGAAAGCTCCCACTGGCTGCGGAACTGCCAGACTCCGTGATCTGTGCCGGAGGGGTGAATTCAGACTCTGCACTCATTGAGGTGGGAGCAGGAGGGGAACACCTGCAACTCTTGGGACCTTCAATGCCTGGGTGTGGCCAGGCTCTTGCTTTTCTCTCTTCCCAGGTAGGTGTCTCACCCAGGGCCAGCTTGGGCCTTTGCTGTGGTGCCATCTCAGGACACTGTTTTTCGGGGGAGGGGGATAGTTGAGAATATAACACAAAGATCGGGATGTCTGGTCACCCTAACTAAAATGAAATTCAAAAATATTGAACATAGCACCTAATTGCCATTCTCCTGAACCACTCACTGTCTGGGAAACAGTGCCAAGAACTCCCTGGAGGAAAGCAATGAAATTAAATGAAACCTCAGTAAAGCAAACACCTCATGTCTTGAGCATCTAGTGAGATGGTTCTCCTACCTGGTTCAGACGTAGTCTCGCTCATTCTGTTAGGAGTACTTGTGGCACCTTAGAGACTAACAAATTTATTTGAGCATAAGCTTTCGTGAGCTACAGCTCAAGTAAGCTGTAGCTCACGAAAGCTTATGCTCAAATAAATTTGTTAGTCCCTAAGGTGCCACAAGTACTCCTTTTCTTTTTGCGAATACAGACTAACACGGCTGCTACTCTGAAACCTGTCACTCTGCTAGGTTACAAATATAATCAAAATTAACCCCAAGCATGTGTCAAACTGTCTGGCTTGAGATGCTTATGGCCTCACATCCCAGCCCAGGACATTGGCAGAGGCTGGAGTTCTTGATCAGTTGAAATGAAATCACTTATTTGAGCCACTTTCCTGGTTGGCTGCACATCCAAATTCATTTGCAACCTGCATTTCATAGGAAATTAAGCTCTCCCAATAGAGCTAAAGAAAATATGAAACTGGGTCAGTGTTAAACCTGTTATAAACGGGTCCCATAAAGTTGCCCCCAAATAGATTTCCCTGTTCCTTGAAGTGATCGTATTTTAAAATCTTGTGTAAAGTCCCTGTCAGGCCCAGGAACACATGCCCCAGCACGTACAGTTGGCTTGCAGAAAATAACAGGGCTCCAAGGAGGGATTGAAAATTGCGAGCTGGGGTTTGGCCCGATTCTTATGACCCTGCATGAATCTAGGTGGGACCTGCTGCTGGACCCTGGTAGCGCTTTGAAGATTACATGGCAGGGGAGGCACTGACCCCGCTGGCTGGATTAGGGTGTCACACCTGTCGGGAACCTGCAGGCCCTTGTCTGCACCTTGCACACCCAGCTGAGGAAGCAACAATAGTAAATGAACCCTCCCGATCACGTTCGTCACGTCACACTGCCATCTTTTTGGCTGGATACTTTGAATTGAGCTGGTCAGGTATGTGAATGGCAATGACTCCATCACAAAGGGTTAATAAATTCAGCTGCAGCCAATGAAGCTGAGCGGGGTGAGGTCCTTTCCCCCTCTGCTGTTAAGCGTAGAGCAGTCTTGTCCAATCACAGCCCCACAAACCAATCCGAGTTGCTCCCCTTCAGCTGCTGAGTGACGGGAGCAGCTAGAGTGACTGACACCTGTGGGACTCTCAGCCAGGGCACTGCTGGGTTGGTCAGGATGCTTTGCAAGTGCAACAAAAGGCCAGGTCCCTGCCTCCCACTGCTACGCTGTTCAGCAGGCAGCAGCTGCTGACGACCGCTCTTGGCCCAAGCCTTGGATTCACCAGGCTGCCTCTCAAGGGCTTGTGTATTTCACAGAGCCTGTTGTAACCTGTTGAGCTGCAAAGCAGCAGCTGAAAACGGGCTAGACCCAACGTGATGAGGAGGTCTGATACAATGGTGATGGGTGTCGTGCAACAAACTAACCAGATAGTCCATTCCTTTCTGGGCAGGTGTCCGCTCTCCAAAGCCCCCTGACCCAAATGGTCCCTTCCCGGCAGTCTCAATGGGACTGAATGGGCCATGCAGACTGAGCTCCTCGTCTGTGTATCGGTCCTTTAAAGCCAGCTCCCATCTCTGTGCCCCTGAGCCCCCCCGACCCCTCTGGGAGCCTGCGGGTGGGCGAGGGAGGCAATGGAACATTGGATGCCCAAGGCCGGCTGCCAAGGAGCTCAGGAAATGGGCAGTAAGCTGGGCGCTGTTACCCTGGCTGGTCTTCTAGGGGGAAGGCGAGCAGGGCCTCTCTGTCACAGGCCCTAAATCCCGCCCAGTTCCCCTCCTGCTGAGCCCAGTAGTGTGGGGTAGGTAAAAGGATGTCAGTCCTCGGGAGACTGAGTTGTAACCATAGGCAGGGAGCAGGAGAGACTGAGGTGCCCCCAGTGGCTGAGGCCCTGCAATGGCAGGGAGTTGATTAGTAGGAAAATACCCAGGGGGTCAGAAGCTGGTCCACCCCCTTGCTATTCTAAATGTGGAGGAAATTCCTTCCCACTATGGGCAGTGGGTGGGCCCCCACTTTTGGGGAGGCTGCCCCCGCCCCTTTTGCATGAGGACCTGCCCTCTGCAACAGGAGCCCTGAGCCCCCTGGCGAGGCCCCTGCAGCTGGAGAAGCCCTGGGCCACCTGGAACCCCGAGCCACCCCCCCCTCCCGCAGAGGAGCCCCGGGCTGGCCCCGGCTGGCCAACCAACGGCTGGCTGACCTGAACAGCCTCAGTCATACTGACTGGCTTGAGCAGCCCCAGCCCGGCTGGCCAACCTGAGCCCTAAAACCTTCCCTGGCCTATTGAACCCCCCCGCCAATGCTTCTCACCCCTAAATCTGGCAATCCGAGTGACCCTGAACACGTGAGCAAAACACACCAGGCAGGCAGCTAGACAGAGGTTTCTTGTGCACCCGTTCAGAATGCTGGTGTGCCCCAGGCAGTGTCCCGTCTCCAGCTGTGCCCAATCTCTGATGTGTTGGGGGAAGATGATAACCTCTGGCGTGCCCACCTGAGCAAACAAACCAGCTGGAACCCTCCTCTGGTCCTGTGTCTGCTCGCCCCATCTCAGCCCGTGTGTCCAGGGCCAGCGAGAGAAGCCTGAGCAGCTGGGGATAGGCAGCCCCCAAGCTGCTGGACCAGCTTCGCTTCACCTGCACTCGGGAGTGCACAGCTCCCGGGAGACCACAGTGACGCTGCTGAAAAGAAGCGGCTCTGGATCGCCCTGTCTTTGCCCACTAGTGGCCAATCAGGCTCCGCTCTTGGAATCCACAGAGCTCTCCAGGGCTCAGCTGGCAAGGAAATCCCAGGATGTCTCCAGAGGGGCATGCAGCAGGAGCGGGCACGTGGGGTCAGAGAAAGTGGCAGGGTGTGTCCCAGCTCTGATACCCCCAGGGCTTCTGCCAGAGTTGTAAGGACACTGCCCCTGAGATAAGAGGTGGTTTTAGTTAGCTAGCGCTGAGGGTCTGTCGGTAGCTTTTTCTGCTCTCCTTCCTCAGTGCTGAGAAAAACTGAAGAGCTTATGGGCTTCTGAAATGGTTAACCTATATTTATTGTTTAAACCCAGCACAGGAGGGCATAGTCTGGGCAATTAGTATTTAGAATTACGGTCTGCGTTTCCATTGTTATAGCTCAGGTTCCTCCTGTCCCTCACTCAACCTGGCTGCTACTGCTGGTGGTATTATTATTATTTTATTTTTTATTATAGCTTCACTCTAATGAAACCAGCTCTCCATCTCCAGGCGAGTCCCTGGCGTGCCATTGAGATGCGAATTTCCAGAGAGGGAGAGCCATGTTCTAAGGCGCTTTCATTAACCTCGCCCCTTCTGCTGTTGGTTCCTGGGAGGAAACGATTATTGCTCCCACATGTGACTTTGAGAAGAAAAGTGGGGGGTAGGTGCAGGTCTGGCCATCCTGTGTGTATATGTGTGTGTGTGGGGGAGGGCGGGGGGGAGGTGGAGGTCTGGCCATCCTATGGGGGGGGGTAGAGGAAGGTCTGTCCATCCTGGGGGCGGGGTAGGTGGAGGTCTGGCCATCCCGTGTGTGTGGGTGCAGTAGGTGGAAGTCTGGCCATCCGGGGGGTAGGGGTAGTTGGAGGTCTGGCTATCCTGTGTGGGGGGGTGGAGGTCTGACCATCCCATGTGTGGGTAGGGGGGGGTACATAGAGGTTTGGCTATCCTGGTTGCGCAGTGGGGATGAAAAGTAAAACAACCTGACACACTGAGGGTCACACTCAGTTCCCGTAGATAACCTTCTCTCCCGCCTCCAGAGGAGTCTGGTGCTGAAATGTTTTTCTTCCTGTGCAATGGAGATAGGGTGACCAGATGTCCCAATTTTATAGGGGCAGTCCCAATATTGGGGGCTTTTTCTTGCATAGGCTCCTATTATCCCCCACCCCATTCCAATTTTTCACACTTGCTGTCTGGTCACCCTAAATGGAGATTCCTCACATTGTGTAATAGTTTAAAATCCTGATGATTTTGCTATTCTCTCCTTTTGGCAGAGCTCACACCACACAATGCTTTTGTGTCTTCCATGCTAGCAGTGGATTACCAAGAATGTTTTTCAGCCTGCATTAGGCTATACCTGGAAACGTCACTGACTTTGAAGACCTGGCTAAGTGGCGTGCTGTGTTGGGAATCCCATTGGAGCCTTCGCTCAGACTGACAGGTACGTTCCTAACTTCCCTCTCCTCTGCTCTGGAGCTTGTCCCATGACTGCCGATGGCTGAGATCTCGTCAGAATGTTGGTTCTCCGTTGGTGAACTGTACGCAAAGAATCGGGAGGGGTTTAACCGAGTGCTGAAACCCTGTCAGAGAAGCAGCTGTAACCAAGACTCTTGTCATATACATTTTGCATAGTAAATTCGCTGTTTAATGCATTTCTTCTATAATCTCTGAGCAATGTGGCGCGGTGCTCTTTTAATAGAAAAGCAGAATACAGTACAAATGAATATCCGCTCTGACGGGCTCATCTGCTGGAACAGAACATTTTAGTGTGGGAGTGTTTCATGAAAAGGAAATTCATGGACTGCAATGAGCTTGGTATCAGACATAAGCTCTGGACCTCAGACCAGGAAAGGAAGGGAACAGGGGAGAGACAACTAAGAAAAAGTTCTGAGGGCCCCGGACATGAACCTTAGGGGTCCAGTTGAGGCTGATTAATGGGCCCTGGTCACAGTTTAGCTGGAGGAAAGTGACACAAACCATAAACATGAGTCTCTTAGCCGTGCGTCCGTCGCAGGGCAGATTGAGTCTCGGCAGCAGGAGGAGCCACAAAGGGGCTGTCCACATGGCAATAAAAGACCGCCAATAAGGATGTGGCTGGCCTGGGCCAGCTGTCAGGCTCTCAAGGCTCAGGGGCTATAAAATAGCAGTGCAGACGTTTGGGCTAGGGCTGGAGCCCGGCTCTGAGATCCTCTCCCCTCGCAGGGTCCCAGAGCCCAGCTGCAATTGGAGCCCAAACGGCTACACTGCTGTTCTGAGCCCTGCAAGCCCAAGTCACCTGACCCCGGTGCTGAGAGTCAGTGCTGTAGGTTTTTTACCACAGCATAGACATAAAAGACCGCTGGCGCTCCTGCCTGTGAGTCAGTCCCTCCTGCAGCCCTGGCACCCACTGAGCAAAAGGCTCATGCTGCCATTCCAAGTGGGTGAGAGGAATCTCTTCTGTACCAGCCCACTGAATGACGTGGGGCAGGGGGCACCGAAGTTGCACCTTTCTAACAGGGGCGCTGGAACAATGTGTATAGCTGAGAGCCTTTGAACCAAACTGTAAAGCCTGGATGTGATGGAAACCACTGCAAGCCAGGGGGTGTGGCAGCCCCCCAGCACCCCTAGTTCCAGCACCCATGTTTTGCAAACCGTGGCTTTACTGCTACGCTAGAAGAGCAATGGTGTGGTTCAGGCTGCACCTCTCTGTCTGTCTAACTGAGGCTGTCTCCGGCTTCCCACAGCAGGTGTGTGAGCCCCTCTCCTGCTCATTGTTATCCAGACGTTTTATCCTTCACCGACTGCCCGCAGCTCTGGAGTGGGCCAGCCCCTGAGGAAGTGGCAGAAGATGGAGGTGGTTCTTTCAGAAAGGAGCCCGTGTGGCTGCAGGTAGGTGAGAAAGGTACAGGGGGCTGTGGGAACCAGAAGGGTGTGTGGCCTCGGGGGAGGGAGAACAGGGCGCTCAGATTTCCTGGTGAGCTTCGTGTAAGAGCCTGACGGGGTGGGACAGACTAGACTAGCAAGTGCAAACTGAACACCGGGAAAAGGAAATACATTTCCACACCTCCTGTGACTAGCGGGTGGAACTCACTGCCCGAGGCCGTTACCTGAGAGAGGCTGAAAGAGGGACCAGACGTGTCTAAGAATGAAATGGAGTTGTTCTAATTAATTGTGGTTTTATTTGGAGGGATACTAAACCTCATGCTGTGGGGTCAATGCCAATCTCTACTGGAGATTGGGATGAGACCTTCATGGCAGGCAGATTATCCTACATCTGCTACTGCTGGGTTTCTTGGCCAGTATCCTGGCCTAGATGGCCACTGGTCTGAGCTGGTTTGGAAACTCCTCACTCCTATGTGCCCAAGGAAGGCCCTCACTATTCAAAAAGGGCCAGTGCTCCTGGGGCCAAATTGAGTCAATCTATAGCATCAGCAAAGCTCTGTCTGGCAGGGTCCATGTCATTACTGGGGCAGCTTCCATCTGATCCCTCCTCCAGGCCCCCAGCAGGGTCTGCTGGCCCTGCACATGTGCATCCTTCTCCGACTGCTGGAGAGGACACTTCTCTCCCTGCCCAGCTTGGATCCCAGGCGCTCTCGGAAGGTTTGATTTGAGGTCTCAGTTATTCATTGCTCAGTGACTCTGCTGGCAGAGCAGCAGATTTCGGTTTGGTTCGTGGCGCCTTTAATATTTGACTTTGATTAAACTGTAACAGAAGGACTCTGAGAAATTAAATGAGCCAGAGCTTTGTCTCCTCCAGAATAGATATTAAAAGAACTTTCTGTGGCCCAGCAGTTTGGATGGGATCAAACTGGAGCTTTCACAGAGGCAGAAGCGAGGACCCCTGTAATTCGACGTGCAGGTGACTGAGTCTGCGCCAGGAGATGCTCCCCCTCCTTTGCGCACTGGGGCCGATGGCAGTGTGAGGACTGAGCTGTGGCCCTCAGTGCTCCACGAGTCAGGTGAGTGCTCCCAGGGCACATGCAGCCCCAACGGGTCAGCAGTCGAAGGCTGGGACAGAGTTCAGTAGGGGGAGCCTTGCTCTGCTGCAGGAGAAGGTAGCAGCCCGATAGATCTGCTGGGAGAAGCACAGCCACCTTCAATCCGCCTCCGCTCCCGGAAATCCATTAGCCGTTTGGGTTAGACGCTAGCTGGATCTCGAAAGCCTGCGGTAATGATGGCACTGAGGAGGATTGTAAGGCAGAGTAGCCAGTGCAGTGAAGGTCCAATGACTCTGCAGCCTGCCAGCATCTGACTCCTTGAGAGAGAAGAATTTGGACCCCTCTGCAGGCCCAGCTGAGTGTAGTCAGGCTGGCTGCTGCCCAACTAGCGTTACCGGGAGGGAGAGTGGGGGCAGGCTGCAGAGAGGGAGCACTCTCTGGGTGCCTGCATCCCGGGCACTTGCACGAGAAAGCAGAGGGTGGACTGCACTGAGTCAGTCTCCAGAGAGCCGGTGTCACGGCCTGCCCAGCCCTCATGCTTCCCACGGGTCACCGAGGTCGGCCTAGCAGGCTTCTCACCCTAGCTAGATTCTGATTTTTCCAGATGAGATTGCTAGCTGATGACAGCTAATGTCATACTGATGGGAGTAAATCAGAATTATTACCCTTCGCCCATTGGCTGAGTGACACTTCGGACTTTCCCCAAGCCAGCCAAAGTTCATTAGTGATTGACCTGAACTTGGGCGAGGAGGGGAGAGCAGCCCTGTGAAGATGGAATGCCCTGCATGTGTGTCGGGGGCAAAGCAACTGAGACCAAATTGGTTCCACGTCCGCTGATGATGTTCACGTCCGGCTGCATGGTATCCATGTTATAATAGACCTTAACGCTGTGCTCGTCAGACAGCAAGGAGCCTGGCCATGGGCATGTCATGGAGATTAATGAGTGACTGGGAGAACCGCTGACCCCAAAGCAAAAGTTGATGGGCATTAGCACCCAGCTGGTCCTTAAAGTCCCAGGAAACGTCCCCGGTGCCGAGGCGGTTGTCAGCATTCCAGGCCTGGACTGAGGTGCCTCCAGCCTGCACAATGATGGTGCTCATTTGGGCTGGTGTCCCTTTCTTTCATCCGGTGCATTGCCGGGGCGGTTGTCAGCAATGGGATTTGGCAGGGCGAGTCGCCATGGCAGGGCTGGCTCGATGTCTCACTGTGCCAAGTGCTAACACCAGGATCATGGGGACGTGGTGAGCCTGGTTTCCCCAGGCTGAGTGAGCAGCAGTAACTCCGATGGACTGAAGGGAGAATGCTGGTGTAGGATCAGCCCTCTGGCTTTAGGCTGGGGGTGTGCTGAACCCCACACCAATGTGCTTGCTTGGGGAAAATACATTTTGAAAGGCTTGGAAATTGCTGCCTCCATCTCCACAGGGCAGACTACTACCCTGCGTGCTGCTGGAAGGGAGGGAGATTCTGGGCACTGCACGTCTCCAGGAACAGGAATGCCAGGGGGCATGGCTGAGACCGTGAACAGCAGCAGCCACACGGGTGCCTCCAGGACAAGCAGCAGCAAGGAGGTGCTGAGTTCTGGTGTCATTTCAAAGCATGCATGGATCGGCTCAAACCAGTGGTTCTCTGTGGGGGATGGGAGGGCTGTCAAACTCTCTAAGTGGGGTACCGGGAACCGTCCCACCCACTTGCAGGAGTGCGATACTGCTCACATTTGGCCTGGCTGTGCCTCTATCCTGAGGGGTGGCCAGGCCAAAGTGCAGTGAGCAGTAGTGTGCCGGCTCATGATGCCCACTGGCACTCTTCACTGCTGCAGCTGGGAAATGCTGCTGGGAAAACGCTGTGGATACTAAGGTCTGTGCTTTTAAAAAGTTTCATGGCTTGGGAGCATTTAGACAACAGCGTGATTTACTTAAAGTAGAATCCTCTTCATTGGAATCGATGATGGTCCCAGTTCCAGCTAGATTACATAAGAAAGGCCCATTTTGTAATGGGGGGCCCCTCCAAGTTAAAAAATAATAAAAAGACTGGGGTTGGGGGGGGGGAGGAGGAGGCTGTGATTCAAAAAAGGCTAAGAGCCCCTGGCTTAAACCTTCTCTGCTTATGACAATAATAAACCTCAGTGCTACGTACATGGCACTTTCCCTCTCTCGGCACTTTGCAAACAGTGCCTAATAGGTGGTGTGGGAGTAGGGCTATGCAGGTGATCTCAGTCAGCTTTCCTGGGAATTGACATCAGCTCATTAATGGATGAGAAATCTCCAGATCTCTGGGAACAGCCTATTAGCCAGCCAGACACTGGAGCTTCCAGAGCTGTCTGTCTGGCGTTTGCCGCGCAGACTGGGGAGCCCAGCTTCCTGCAGCTGTGCGTGCTCAGGGCATCCTCTGTGACTTTGAGACTGAGCTGACCCTGAGCACATGGCCTCATGGGACTCTGGGCCTTTCCCAGTTTGTACAGTGCCTAAGAGCACCCAGCTCAGGGTATGAGGCTGAGGGCGCAGCGTGTCTCCGCTCCAGCTGGAGCAGCGGCTTTGCCCCTCTAGCACACGGGGCTTAGACTGTTGCGTTTGCCAGACAGACTGATATTTTACCGGGGCATCATACACCACTGCCCATGCGCTAGCTGGGCCACACCATGTGCTCCAGGCCGCTGAGAAAGGAGTGCCTCCCAACAGTCTCGGCGCGGTCTAGCCAGAGGAGAGGTCTTGGAGGAGCTGTAATGAAGCCGGATGGAACCGTTCCCAGCAGGTGCTGAGCCCAGCTCCATAACTTGCTGAGCACTTCATGGATTTCCTTAGCCAATGGCCACATCTATCTTGGAGACCTCTCTGTGTCACCTATAGCAACACCCCATCCTCAGACCCATATTCTATCGTAGGCTTGGAGAGAATCCAGGGGAGTTCTGGATACTGGGTGCAGAATCTCTGAATGGAGCCCCAGTTCTGACTGGAGCATGTTGCCCTTTTCACATTCAGTTCATTTTTCAGCCCTGCTTAGAGATGTCTCCCGTCTGGGGGTTGCAGGGAGTACAAAACGGCTGCTACGTTACAGGACATTGAACCTGTGAAGACAGAGAGAGAAACCCGACCACTGCTTCCCAAAGCACATGGATGCTAGTCCGTAGGGGGGTGGGGGAGGGTGTTTCTGGAGCACAGTCAGGCAAATAGGACTTTACAGACTCAGCTAAAGAAGATCTGGATGCTAATACACCAGCCATGGATGAACAGGTATCTGAACCCCGAGTTAGTGCCCTTAGCTAGCATTCTGCCCTGTGAGGTGCTTCAGTCACGGTCATGCTCACGCCACCAATGACCCTTTCTTTGAACTTGTCAGACCAGCTCTAGTGGAGTGACACCGATTTTCACCAAGTGAAGGTCTGGCTCAACTAACCATCTGGGAGTGCTTTGCAGGTTTCGGTATTCTTAAAGCCTTCTCCCACCTCTGAAAACCAGGCTAGGAACACAAGGCAAAATATTTAATAGTCTAATTTATAGAAATGAAATACCAAAAGTCCTATTGCTCTGTTAAATCGCTACTGTGGAATCTCTGAAGAAAGAGACTGGTGGGTTTATGTTCTCTTGAGCGGCAATTCTGGTGAGAACGGGTGTTTTGTAGTTAGCTGTCTCTAAATAGCTGGCTGTCAATTGCCCTCTTATTCCCCCCTTCACGGTGTTGTATTTGCCATGATTCAAGCATAAGCTTTTGTGAGCTACAGCTCACTTCATCTGTATTTTCCACCGAATGCATCCGATGAAGTGAGCTGTAGCTCACAAAAGCTTATGCTCAAATAAATTTGTTAGTCTCTAAGGTGCCACAAGTCCTCCTTTTCTTTTTTGCGAATACAGACTAACACGGCTGCTACTCTGAAACCTGCCATGATTCAGTTTCCAAGCCTCTCACGCTTTTAGGTATCATTTAATATTTAAATACTTGTCACTAGATTTGCAAGCTTTGAACACATTCAGCCGGGAGTCTATCCAGCCTGTCAACCTGTGTTATTGTTGATGGGACTTACGTGCAGACATCAACAGGAGAGTCAGCCCCAGAGTGTTTTGGCAAAATGCTAGACTACAGTAAAAGTACCAGCCTTTGAATTATGAAAAGCCCATTTGGAGTTCTGTTTCTTCTGATGCTTCGTCTTTTAATCCTAATTACAAACAATTTAAAAAAGTCAGTTGAAGAAACACCAAAATTCGCTTGACATGATAGTCTAAGCATCTCTGTAGTTGCTCAGAGAAAGTTTTTACTGTGTTTCATTCTGGGGGCCGTGTGAGATGGTGTTTGTCAGAGAATTGTTTTCAATATGCAGCTGACTCATTTGAGCAGAATATGACTCTGTCTTGGCACTTGTGCAGGGGGACAGCAGATGGCCAGAAGACATCCTCTCGCAGTCAGTTAGGCTCAATCAAGAGACCACAGCTGAGAAGAAAGCATATTATTACGCACACCTTTGGTTTCCTGAAAGTGGAGGCTTGACTGTGTCCATTAGCACTGGGAGAGCTACATTTGTCTGTCAGGAAGTGCGCTAGCTCTTGGAACAGCTCTGAGTGATGCATAACCTAACCAGGGAGCGATCTGTTCCCCCCTCCCTCTCCATGTTCATTATAAGGCCATTAGTCGAGAGAGTGTTTTCAACGGAGATTTGAACTGGGGGTGGGGAAAGGGAAAGTGGGGGCAGGGAGGGAGCTGATGAAGCCAAATGACATGGGGAGGCTGTTTCACGCTGAAAAGTGGCATAGGCGAGGGTGGCTGCGAGGGTGTCTGAAGGGCTGGAGAGGAGGCGGATGTTGGATAAGTACAGGAGGCAAAGCGAGGGAGACATTCCATTGAGGGTTTTTAGAAAGAGGGAGGCTGTTTCCATGTGGTATGTATATACAGTGCCTAGCACAGTGGGGGCTGGGCCTCAGCACCACCCCAGTTCAAATAATTGACAAGAATTAATGAAGGCAATTGACCTGAAGCAAATGGGGAAAGAACAGAAATGATTCTGTCTATACTTGCATTTGCCTAGGACCCTCCTGGAGCAGCCAAATCTCTTAGCATCCCTCCGACTCCTGCTTCACTGCGTATCTGCTTTGTGCCAGCACAGCAGAACCCATCTGAGCCTGGGCCGGGGGTGCACTGGAACTCCCAAAGACTCCGACAAGTCCACAGCAATTCTCAAAGGCCGAACCGAGAAATGTTTTGTGATGTTCTATACCTTGGGGGAGCGTCCTGGAACCCCCATATTCCTCATTTTTATACAGTCATGATTTTATATATAAAGGGTGCCTTGTACAGTGTCAGGGGAAAGGTTTTGATCTGCTGAAAGTCATTTCTCTATCCGTGTGTGTGTATCATCAATGCCTATGAAGTTATGAGCATTGTGTTGTATGGTGGTCACTAAAACATGCTGTAAGTTGGGGAATCAGCTAGACATTAGCTCCCCGCAGGCAGCAGCAAGGAAAGTAGCCAACGCCTGAGCGGGGTGTCAAACAACTGTCAACAACCACTGTCCAGCCAGGGAGCTATGATGCAGTGACTCACCTGCATGAGGCCACACCAGGAGAATTGCTCAACCTTGCTTGGACAGACTCAGCAATGCCCCCAGACATGCCTGGACTTGTGCTCCCCAAGCACATGAACTGAGGATATAAAACAGGCAGAGTGGATGCATGCCTCACCTATGCTTCAAGCAACTAAGACACTGAGAAGAAGACACAACTCCAACAGAGGAGGTTGGCCCAGGTTTAAGGGACAAACCTATATATTAACCTGTATATTAAGGACTGCAATATCCAGTGGAATGAGAAAAACTGCTTAATCTAGATGTTGGCCTGTCTGAGAGGGTTGAGAATTTAGGCTGCATGCATATATTTTATTTCTTTTGGTAACTGACTTTTTGACTATCACTTAAAATCTATCTTTTGTAGCCAATAAACTTGTTTAACTGTTTATCTTTACCAGCGAGTTTATAGGAAGTGTGTGGCAAATCTCAGTTTTGCAAAGGCTGGTGTATGTCCACTTTCCATTGCTGAAGTGGTGAACCAATTAACAAATCTGCACTGCCCATCTTGAGCAGTGCAAGACGGTATATTCCTGAAGTGCAAGGTTGGGAGCTGCGGGGATTTGGCTGGTGCCTTTCTCTATGTGGTTCAAGAGTGGCTCTGGGAGCATTCATGCCATCTAGCTGGGAGTGGAGTCTCCACATGGGTTGTGCTGAGCGATCACAGCGCTTGGTGTGAGTTGCTGCTGGTCACTAGCAGGGCATGGTGAGGGACAGCCCAGGCTGGAGAGAGTTCAGGGGGCACAGCGGTCCCACGGTCCCAGGCTGCACCCCGGGGATCCCATCACATGTTTAATCCCCTCTCCCGCTCCAAAGAAAGCTGTCTGCCTCCCTGGAGCAAGTGCTGGGCCATTCACATTTCCCTCAGGATCACATTTCGTCTGGTTTGCAGACATTTACGCTCCTGTTTCCTCACTAGTTCAGAGGGAAAATCTGCTCCTGTTTGCTTTGTGTGAGGCTGGAGCCTTGTGCCAGGTCTTGGGGCTAACCTGGAGAACAGAAGTTTGGACTTTGTTCCGGGGCAGATGCTTGCTTCTTATAGGGCCATGGCCTGCACAGTAGCTGGTGTCAAATTCGCAGCTGCCCTACCCTGGTAGTTACATGGAAGGGGGTGGTGCTCTGCACCAGGGGCTCTGGGACCTATAGCTCCAAGGTGCTGATAGTCACTTCTGAGGGAGAACAGGCCACTGCTCAGCTCTTCTGTCTCCCCCTGGATTGTGCTCATGGGCTATTCCCTCTGCTAGGTTCCTGTCTCTGTTCTCTCTCATGTTGGCCTGCCTTTGACAAGTGCCCACAGAACCCCTTTCAGCAGGCGTGGCAGGTGGCTTGGCTTTTCTGGGTTCCCCTCTCTGTGCCCGGAGCTAACAGCTCTTCCCCTTAATTCCACTATTGGCCCCTCCAGAGGAAAGCAAATCTTCGCTCTTACCAAAGTGCTCCCTGTCTCAGTTTGGGGCACCCACTCTAGGCTCCCAGCTCCTTGGCTGTCACCAGTCTGGGCAGAGACCTGCATTTCTCTCCCTCCTGACTGGGTTTTCTTTTTTTTAAAGGCTGCACAGTTCCCTGCCCACACTGCGATATTCCCAGCAAGCCAGGCCACCTGCACGGGCCAGCCTCTGTGCTTTGCTCTCTCTGAAGGCTAGGCCCAGTGCTTTGCCCCCAGTAATAAGTTACCACATAGCTCCTTCTTAGCAAGTACATTTATTCTTAAGGGAAAAGTGTTAGAGAAAACATATTTAAACAATAAAAGAACCTATATACAGACTCAAAGCTCACCAGGGGTCACCCATGAGTCATATGGAGCCCACGTAGGTCACATCCTTCTACAAAGATTGGGACCACCCCGGGACAGAAGATCCTGTCTGTTAGATGGGTTAGAAAGAAGTCCCCGAGTCAGTTTACATTCAGGCTATTTATCCTGAAGTCCTTTCCTTGTCTGTTGCTCTCTAGAGAATCTAGTTTGAACCAATACATGTGAGCCTTTCCAGTTTTGCCAGAAGCTGGGAATGGGCGACAGGGGATGGATCACTGGATGATTCCCTGTTCTGTTCATTCCCTCCGGGGCACCTGACATTGGCCACTGTCATCAGACAGGTTTCAGAGTAGCAGCCATGTTAGTCTATATTCGCAAAAAGAAAAGGAGGACTTGTGGCACCTTAGAGACTAACAAATTTCATAGAATCATAGAATCATAGAATATCAGGGTTGGAAGGGACCCCAGAAGGTCATCTAGTCCAACCCCCTGCTCAAAGCAGGACCAAGTCCCAGTTAAATCATCCCAGCCAGGGCTTTGTCAAGCCTGACCTTAAAAACCTCTAAGGAAGGAGATTCTACCACCTCCCTAGGTAACGCATTCCAGTGTTTCACCACCCTCTTAGTGAAAAAGTTTTTCCTAATATCCAATCTAAACCTCCCCCATTGCAACTTGAGACCATTACTCCTCGTTCTGTCATCCGCTACCATTGAGAACAGTCTAGAGCCATCCTCTTTGAAACCCCCTTTCAGGTAGTTGAAAGCAGCTATCAAATCCCCCCTCATTCTTCTCTTCTGCAGACTAAACAATCCCAGCTCCCTCAGCCTCTCCTCATAAGTCATGTGCTCTAGACCCCTAATCATTTTCGTTGCCCTTCGTTGTACTCTTTCCAATTTATCCACATCCTTCCTGTAGTGTGGGGCCCAAAACTGGACACAGTACTCCAGATGAGGCCTCACCAGTGTCGAATAGAGGGGAACGATCACGTCCCTCGATCTGCTCGCTATGCCCCTACTTATACATCCCAAAATGCCATTGGCCTTCTTGGCAACAAGGGCACACTGCTGACTCATATCCAGCTTCTCGTCCACTGTCACCCCTAGGTCCTTTTCCGCAGAACTGCTGCCGAGCCATTCGGTCCCTAGTCTGTAGCGGTGCATTGGATTCTTCCATCCTAAGTGCAGGACCCTGCACTTATCCTTATTGAACCTCATTAGATTTCTTTTGGCCCAATCCTCCAATTTGTCTAGGTCCTTCTGTATCCTATCCCTCCCCTCCAGCGTATCTACCACTCCTCCCAGTTTAGTATCATCCGCAAATTTGCTGAGAGTGCAATCCACACCATCCTCCAGATCATTTATGAAGATATTGAACAAAACGGGCCCCAGGACCAACCCCTGGGGCACTCCACTTGACACCGGCTGCCAACTAGACATGGAGCCATTGATCACTACCCGTTGAGCCCGACAATCTAGCCAGCTTTCTACCCACCTTATAGTGCATTCATCCAGCCCATACTTCCTTAACTTGCTGACAAGAATGCTGTGGGAGACCGTGTCAAAAGCTTTGCTAAAGTCAAGAAACAATACATCCACTGCTTTCCCTTCATCCACAGAACCAGTAATCTCATCATAAAAGGCGATTAGATTAGTCAGGCATGACCTTCCCTTGGTGAATCCATGCTGACTGTTCCTGATCACTTTCCTCTCCTCTAAGTGCTTCAGGATTGATTCTTTGAGGACCTGCTCCATGATTTTTCCAGGGACTGAGGTGAGGCTGACCGGCCTGTAGTTCCCAGGATCCTCCTTCTTCCCTTTTTTAAAGATGGGCACTACATTAGCCTTTTTCCAGTCATCCGGGACTTCCCCCGTTCGCCACGAGTTTTCAAAGATAATGGCCAAGGGCTCTGCAATCACAGCCGCCAATTCCCTCAGCACTCTCGGATGCAATTCGTCCGGCCCCATGGACTTGTGCACGTCCAGCTTTTCTAAATAGTCCCTAACCACCTCTATCTCTACAGAGGGCTGGCCATCTCTTCCCCATTTTGTGTTGCCCAGCACAGCAGTCTGGGAGCTGACCTTGTTAGTGAAAACAGAGGCAAAAAAAGCATTGAGTACATTAGCTTTTTCCACATCCTCTGTCACTAGCTTGCCTCCCTCATTCAGTAAGGGGCCCACACTTTCCTTGGCTTTCTTCTTGTTGCCAACATACCTGAAGAAACCCTTCTTGTTACTCTTGACATCTCTTGCTAGCTGCAGCTCCAGGTGCGATTTGGCCCTCCTGATATCTTTCCTACATGCCCGAGCAATATTTTTATACTCTTCCCTGGTCATATGTCCAACCTTCCACTTCTTGTAAGCTTCTTTTTTATGTTTAAGATCCGCTAGGATTTCACCATTAAGCCAAGCTGGTCGCCTGCCATATTTACTATTCTTTCGACTCATCGGGATGGTTTGTCCCTGTAACCTCAACAGGGATTCCTTGAAATACAGCCAGCTCTCCTGGACTCCCTTCCCTTTCATGTTAGTCCCCCAGGGGATCCTGGCCATCTGTTCCCTGAGGGAGTCAAAGTCTGCTTTCCTGAAGTCCAGGGTCCGTATCCTGCTGCTTACCTTTCTTCCCTGCGTCAGGATCCTGAACTCAACCAACTCATGGTCACTGCCTCCCAGATTCCCATCCACTTTTGCTTCCCCCACTAATTCTACCCGGTTTGTGAGCAGCAGGTCAAGAAAACCGCTCCCCCTAGTTGGCTCCCCTAGCACTTGCACCAGGAAATTGTCCCCTACGCTTTCCAAAAACTTCCTGGATTGTCTATGCACCGCTGTATTGCTCTCCCAGCAGATATCAGGAAAATTAAAGTCACCCATGAGAATCAGGGCATGCGATCTAGTAGCTTCCGTGAGTTGCCGGAAGAAAGCCTCATCCACCTCATCCCCCTGGTCCGGTGGTCTATAGCAGACTCCCACCATGACATCACTCTTGTTGCACACACTTCTAAACTTAATCCAGAGACACTCAGGTTTTTCCACAGTTTCGTACCGGAGCTCTGAGCAGTCATACTGCTCCCTTACATACAGTGCTACTCCCCCACCTTTTCTGCCCTGCCTGTCCTTCCTGAACAGTTTATAACCATCCATGACTGTACTCCAGTCATGTGAGTTATCCCACCAAGTCTCTGTTATTCCAATCACGTCATAATTCCTTGACATCACCAGGACCTCCAGTTCTCCCTGCTTGTTTCCAAGGCTTTGTGCATTTGTATATAAGCACTTGAGATAACCTGTTGATCGCCCCTCATTCCCAGTATGAGGCAGGAGCCCTCCCCTCACAGACATTCCTGCCTGTGCTTCCTCCCGGTATCCTGCTTTCCCACTTACCTCAGGGCTTTGGTCTCCTTCCCCCGGTGAACCTAGTTTAAAGCCCTCCTCACTAGGTTAGCCAGCCTGCTGGCAAAGATGTTCTTCCCTCTCTTCGTAAGATGGAGCCCGTCTCTGCCCAGCACTCCTCCTTCATGGAACACCATCCCATGGTCAAAGAATCCAAAGCCTTCTCTCCGACACCACCTGCGTAGCCATTCGTTGACCTCCACGATTCGACGGTCCCTACCCAGGCCTTTTCCTTCCACGGGGAGGATGGACGAGAACACCACTTGCGCCTCCAACTCCTTTATCCTTCTTCCCAGAGCCACGTAGTCCGCAGTGATCCGCTCAAGGTCATTCTTGGCAGTATCATTGGTGCCCACGTGGAGAAGCAGGAAGGGGTAGCGATCCGAGGGCTTGATGAGTCTCGGCAGTCTCTCTGTCACATCACGAATCTTAACCCCTGGCAAGCAGCAGACTTCTCAGTTTTCCCGGTCAGGGCGGCAGATAGATGACTCAGTCCCCCGGAGGAGAGAGTCCCCGACCACCACCACCCGCCTTCTCCTCTTGGGAGTGGTGGTCGTGGAACCCCCAACCTCAGGACATCGCATCTCATGCCTCCCAACCAGCGGAGTCTCCTTCCGCTTTCTCCCCCCAGACATATCATCTGGTCCACTCTCCGCATTGGTACCTGTGGAGTTCACGAAAGCTTATGCTCTAATAAATTTTAGTCTCTAAGGTGCTACAAGTACTCCTTTTCTTTTTGTCATTAGACAGGATACTGGACTAATTGGTCCTTTGGTCTGACCCAGTATGGCCATTCTTATGTTATGTTCCTGTATGGACAGACCGTGGAGGCCTGGCAGTAGGGGAAATGCGCTCCCCCTGGAAGGGGTGGAACACTGGGCAGCAGGTGCCTGGTGTGAGGATGGAGCTGGCCTGTCTGGCAGCACTTGAGGTTTGGGCTATTTTCAAGAGGGCGAAGTCTCTGACTGTGAGAATCACTGGTGAAAGTTTGATGAAGCGGAGAAAACTCCCTCCTCAGCGAACATCATCTGCTCAGGATGTTTTGTGTCCTTCTCACCCTCCGCCTCTTACTCTTTGCCCTAGGGATGGGCAGCAGGCACCGGAGGCTGGCGCATGGGACTCTGGTGTAGCTCAGAGCTTGGAAAAAAATCATCAAAATCTATTCCAGCAGTTTAAAGAATAGCAAGTGCCCAGCTCCCAGACAAGTCTTTGCTCAGACTACTGTTCTGATCAGCTCCATCTCCACACATGATCTCTGAAGGGACAAGAGCTTCAGGAATCCCCATATATGTTTGGTTAGGACACTCCGTATTTAGGGCAAAACTCTCCTTTCAGTTTTGCAGGGCAAGATGTGCCCATAGATCCTTAAGCCCGTGCCCACTAGGTCACGGTTTCTATTCCAATTTGTAGCTTTCTGCCAGTGTTTAGCATCTCTCCAAGTGTTTTTCAATGTCAGTGGTAAAAATATCTCCAAATTTGATTATTTAGAGGCTACTGCTTGGCCCAGTGACCTTTGATTCAGCTCAGTTGTGTGTTCAGAGGTGGAGATGCACAAGACTTTGCCATCAGACGAAGTCAGGTTCCATCCACCAGAAAAATGACTGTTTCCTCCACATGGGATCCCAAATTAGGAAATTATGGCAAGTGGACAAAATTTGAGGAAATTGAGCAAAGTTACGTCTTGCAAATATTTTTGCAGCACTTGCGACATTCTGTGAAGTGTCGGTGGGGTCGTGCATTTCACCCAACTCTGCCCAAGACTGAACCACTGAAAATTAGAAATGAGGTATTAGAAAGATAATAGAAAACAGCAGGGACTCAAAGTGGTGCCCCGTACTTATGTCAGATCCCTACAGGGAAGCCAGAGCTGTAGCAATAAACTGACAGGGTCAGTGCAGACACGATTCCACCGTCTAGCAAATGCCACTCAATCCTCCCTGCAAGGGCCCTGGGGTGCTCTGAGAAAAACAATTTGGCCTCCTGGCAAGCAAAGGGCTTTTGGAAACGGGATGACAGTTTGCAGATGCCAGTGTGAGGCTGAGCTGCTGTGGGATAACAGCTGCCAACTTAATTTGTGGTGAAAAGTCAAACAGCTCCACAGAGCAGCAGGAAAAGGACAGGAGTGGGGCTGCTGCTTCTTTCATCCGTGCAGACAGAAGGAATCCGTCTCACTTCCACCCACTGGCCAGGGCTTGAGGAGCTCTTGGCTGCACCTTGGCCGGCATCCTCAGGGGAGCTCTGCTCCGTGCTTGTTCCATGGTGTGGTTGTTATACGGGCTCTTGTGTGGAAGTGTTGCCCATAATGCCCATTAGACAAGCTCCTTTTCTACCCTTCTCAGCAAACTGCAAAGCCTCCACACCACTTAATGCTGCTTATTAGGAACCCCCTTCTCAGTGCACTCATCCTGCACCCAAACTCCCTCCCAGAACCCTCACCCCCTCCTGCACCCCAACCCCCTGCCCCAGCCCGGTGAAAGGGATGAGGGTGGGGGGCTGGAGTGAGCAGGAGAAGGGGTGGGCCAGGGAGCGGGGCAAGGGTGTTTGGGTTTGTGTGATTAGACAGTTGGCAACCCTAATCCCCAGACACAGTGGAATGACAGATCAGGGATCCAGGAAACACACCCCTTAAACCTCCCAGCCACTGCCATTGAGAAACTACTGCTGGAGAACTCTGCCCTGTTCCCCTGGGCCTGCCGTCTCTCTCCCCTGCAGGGAGGAGGGGGGTGGTTCTTGGTTAGTGGCCGGCTCCTTCAGGCAGGGACCTGGTCTCTGCTAATGTCTGTAAGGCATCCGGGAGCCTGCTTCTCCTACAGCTCTTACTGATCGCGCCGGACTCGTGTCTTCTCAGCCCTTCTGTGGCACCAGCCCTTCCCTCCGGATTGCTCTGCAGCTCTGTCAATGAAACCTGCTGGGAAAGGGCTGGATGAAGCTTCACAGACTTGTTTTGCTCCCTGGGCAAAGCCGACTACATAAAGGCCATTCCACGTTTGGAGTGGGGGACGTGATCCCCAGCTCATGCAGCCTCGCAGAGCTCACTCCCACTGAGCGAGCGCACTGAAAATAGTCATGTAGCCGCAGTAGCCCAGGGAAAATCAGGGCGAACCTCTCAGGATAGGTGGTGCAGGGCAGGACTTCTGCATTGGCCTTGTGCATGAGAAGACCTGGGTTTAGAGGGGTTAGGTCAGGAGGATGCGGATTTGAGCATCTCTCTCCTGCCCCTAGTGGGACTCTGCACATCACAGATCCCTCACAGAGGCTGTGAGATTTGCCGTGTCTCTCTCTGATGGGAAGCAGAAACCCGGGAGTGGAATAGCTGCGGGTGCTGTGGGTCACTATCGAGGTGCACTGGTAGGGCTGTGGGTGGGTGAGGGATGGGCAGGGCTGGAAGAACAGGGAGTGCCACAGATCTGGTGTCTCGGCAGAGACACCTCCAGGCCAGGTTTGAGGCACGTCGGCAGAATTCTGCAGGCATGTTTGTAGACCCAGGACTGGAATAATGGCTGCTACAGACCAGCTTAGGGCTAGGTTGGCCACACTGGTGGGCTCACAACTTGCAGAGCCGTGGCTGCTGCTGGTCAAAATTGGTGCACGAGCAGCGCTATTGTGGAGTGTCCAGAGCAGCTGCCTCTGTCCCTGCACTGTCCCTGAGATGCTACCTTCTGCTTTGGGCTTTAATGTCATTAGCAGAAAGCTTCACTTCCTGCCCTCCGCCCCAGAAGCTTCCCCAGACTATTCAGTGCAGAAGGCCCAGTGCTCACTCTGCTTTCTGAGGCAAGGCTCACTTTGGCTGGGGAGGCTGATGGCATTACAAGGGTGTAAGGAAAACCTGGAGCAGAGATACTGGGATCCAGCCTCTCAAATGCTCTCAGGAAGGGCCTGGCATCTCTCTACTCACCACCTGGGTTGCTAAGTATTGGTTTCCTTACTGCCTGATCACAGCATAAACCAGCCACTTTGGCTGACACTCAGACACCTGCCTGTGAACTCCTGCAGTTAACTCCATCTGCCCTGTTCGTGATGCTGGCTCACCGATCAATGAAGCCCTCAGTGGCTTGTCAGCTCTAATCTGCTCTGCCGCTTCCTCTGTAGGGTTTTGGATTTTTTATAAAACCTAATCAGTGCTACTAAAAATTGCCACTAACAAAAATCCTGCAGCCTGCATTATTTATTCCTGCAATTCAGCTAAGCTGCAAGTGGGGGGAAATTATAACTCCTTTTATTTCAGTTTTCAGAGTAGCAGCCGTGTTAGTCTGTATTCGCAAAAAGAAAAGGAGTACTTGTGGCACCTTAGAGACTAACAAATTTATTAGAGCATAAGCTTTCGTGAGCTACAGCTCACTTCATCGGATGCATTTGGTGGAAAAAACAGAGGAGAGATTTATATACACACACACAGAGAACATGAAACAATGGGTTTATCATACACACTGTAAGGAGAGTGATCACTTAAGATAAGCCATCACCAGCAGCAGGGGGGGAAAGGAGGAAAACCTTTCCTGGTGACAAGCAAGGTAGGCTAATTCCAGCAGTTAACAAGAATATCAGAGGAACAGTGGGGGGTGGGGTGGGAGGGAGAAATACCATTTCCCCATGCATCCGATGAAGTGAGCTGTAGCTCACGAAAGCTTATGCTCTAATAAATTTGTTAGTCTCTAAGGTGCCACAAGTACTCCTTTTATTTCAGTGAGGCTCTTTCCTGTGCAAGTGTATGAAACAGGGCACCAGCCTAATTGGGGCTATTGCTGGCTTTGTGGCTAATTCTGTTGTTTTACAGCAACAGGGCTGTGTTTTCCATTGATTTCATAGGTTGCTAATGGCTTTTTTTTGTACAATAAGAGGCTTTTGTGGCAACAACTTAATCCAGTCATTATAGCAGAGTGAAATTGCACAGCTTACTGCTTTGATTTCCAGGACGTGATTTGCTTTAATAGGAGAATAGTTTTATCTAATACCCTTAATGCTCTGATATTTTTATGGCACACAGGATTCTAATTAAGCTTTGTGTCTATCGGAAATGTGCTAGGCAGGGTAGCTGCTGTGTGTGCATTTTACACAGTCAGGCTCGGATTCTGCAAGCTGCCCCCTGGCGGGCTTTCCTACAGGACTGGCACCTGTGGTGACTCTCATGCAACCCTGTGGGAGGTTCGGCACTTCACCCCAAGCTGGCAAAACTCACAGATTTGCTACAAGAATGGTGACGTGTCTTGGCGCAAGTAGCAAATTTCTCTTTTGTGCAGAGACAAAACTTTGTTTCCTCCAGGGGTTTGAATTTCCCCTTTTCTTTTTCTTTTATTTCTGTTGCAAAAAACCTCTGCTTCTCAGGTGGAATGTCTAGTGCCAGAGCTCTGAAAGTGGGCGAGAATGTCCCTGCGTGGGGCCAGCGAGCTAACCACTGTCACCTGGGATACCCAAAACGTGTCTGGCGAAAGCCGTTGGAAAGGTGCGATGGGGCAGATCTGCCTGCCACAGGGCTGGCCTGGCCTGGATGAGTGAACAGGTCTAGTCTCTGAGCTCTGCTGCTATGTGATCTGTGCTGTACCCAAAGAGAGGGGGCACTTGGGAACGCACTGGCCAGTTACTGAGGTGGTGACACCAGGTTGGAGGCGCGAGTCCCACAAGAATGTCTTGGGGCAGTGTGGGGCATGGTGTCTGGCAGCAGGACGTGTCTGCTGGGGGCACTTGCTTTGTTCTTTTCAGTTCAGTCTCTTGAAAGTAGCAGACTGCCTTAGAGCTGATGGCTCAGTTGTTGTAATCCTGCTGCTTTGCCTTCCTCTCTCATCTCCCTGCACTTCCTGGGCTCCTTTTCTCCAGTTCCCCACTCTCCTGTTGCTGCTGGTCCCATCGCGCTGGCTCTCCAGGGCCTTTCTCGGCAGTGAAAAGCTGTTCTTCACACGCTCAGTTCTTGCCATTGGCACCACTGGGCAGGGGGCTGGCAAGGCAGTGCAATCATGGAGCTTCTCCCATGGCGTTGGCGATCCCTTGGTCTCACTACCTGGCGGGAGGCCGGCGGCTCTGTGGAGTGGCAGTAGACTGTCCTGCAGGGGAAGGGAGTGTTCTCCGTCACTCTGCAGAGACACCCTTGGCCCGTGGGCAGAGGGGCAGCGACTCTCCTCGCTGGGGTCAGGAACACTGCAGGCAGGCTCTGTGAGGCTCTAAGTACCCGCTGGCCTTGCTGCTTTATCCAGGTGAGTTTCTGCATTTGTAACAGGCAGTGCATTGCAAGAGTGAGTCCTATGGGTAAAGTCTGGCTCGGAGCAGAAGAGTTGTCTGAGGCCCTGGGCAGAGAGCGGAAAGAGAGCGCAGGCATCCGCTCCTTTAAGCAGCACTTTTAGAAAGAGTGAAGCAGTTGGAAGGATCTTCCTCGGTGTAGAAGACTGAGAACAGGGAGTTCTGTGATGGCAGCCCGGAGGGGGAATTGGGCTTTGCCAGTGCCTTTGAATTAAAAGGGAAGGAGATGTCTAAATGGATTGTGACTGGAAGGATTAAAGGTTAGGAAATTTCCCTGTATATCTTATTTAAATGAGGACTAATGAGGTTTTCAGGATTGCCTCTCATTAGCTTTACTGCATGTAGAGCGGATTTATAGCATATGAGCTTGGACAGATGACGCACGCACGCACCCAGGGTATTGCCGTTGCCATTAAAATGGGATTTTTTAAATGAGTCTGCAGTATTCAAATTACCTATGAAATGTTTAATAAAAAGATTCTAGGGGGAGACAGGTACAAACCTAATGTCGCTTGTTCGGTCTCATCCCCCTCCACAGGAATCCTTCCTGCTCAGTAACCCTGGGACTTGGCGTGAAGACTCCTGATCCTGTCACTTCTGCCCTTCGATTAGGAGTTGTGCGCTGGGTCCAGAGAATGGTGACGCTAGGAGCCTTAGATGCTGGATGATAAAACCCACAGGCCCCTCCCTCCATTTTGCTGGGAATTACCATTGGTCTGGGGAGCAGCTTAACGAACCCCCCCCCACAAATACTTTCGGTTTTAATCAAACAAACGGCTACGTTAGTGGCAGTGGAGCCGCTCGGTCTCTCTGATGTTCATTAGGGGCCAGATTTTCAAGCGTTAGTGGCAGTGGGGATGGTGTGGGGTTGCTGCAGCTCTCAGGGGTGGTGTGGTTGGGGGGGCACACTGCTGGGGGCTGAGCACTTCTGACAGCCCAGCCCTATCACTGTCACACTGACTGCCCTGCATGGGGTGTGGTTTTGCAATGGGAACACTGGCTCTGTAGAAACTGGTGGCTTTTCCCATGGGGATTACTGTTGTTCTATTTGATTTCCATTAATCCTTTCGCTCTCCTGGTTCAGCTCGGTCCATGATACGGGACGATCACAGTCAGATTCTGGCCGTGTGGGCAGCTCAGGCATGACATCCATCATTATCCCATGACAAACATGTAGCAGGAGCTACTCTAACGCCAGAACTCCCCCATCCAAAGGCAGAAAGCCTGGTGTGACCTGCCTGGGGAAGCGGAATAAAGAAATGTGCAAAGCAGGACACTGGCTAGACCTCAATTTAAAGTCCCTTGTGAATTGAAATGCTACAGGGGTTCAGGGGATCATTGAGGAAGGGCCTGACAGGAGAGAGAGTCCAGATAAAACTAGTGCTGTGTTTGTTGGCAGGGATGGTGTCTAGGAAATGCTAATCAGAACTACGAGTGCAAACAGAGGAGAGAATCAACAAATAAAGAAGTCAGAAAATCCACAAAGAAAAGCATTCAGGATAAATGGGTATGAACCCCCACAGAGAGTCCAGGGGCATTTGGACAGAGGTGTCACAGTGACACGCGCTTCCCTGGATTCATGGGCCTGACAGTTTCCCCTCTACCCCCAAACACCTCCTGTTTGCAGAGGGAAGCAATATTAATAGTGCCCCAGCTCCGCCTCCTGCAAGGCCATGCCCCTACCTGCTTTCCGGGGTCTCTATGCATGCTCAGAAGGAGGGCTGCTACTATAAAAGAGCCATGTGCCGCCTGCCCCAGCCTGTAGCCAGGCTAGCAGTGCATGGGAAGGTGGAGGCTGCACCCTTACTGCAGGCACTGGCTCGGACCTGGATCCCAGTGAGGCGGCATTAGCAGGGTGTTGGCTCTCACGCCCCAGGTCGGCATTTAGCTGGCTGGTTGCTAGTGCCCGGGTGGTGCTGTAGAGAGGTTGAGTTCTGCCTCTCTCGTCTCAGCTGTGAGTCTGATCTTCCGGGGAGTTTGAGAGGGACTCTGGGGAGAGCTCTCCGAAGCCCTTCCAAAGGCTGCAGTTCCTCTTGTGCTGTGTGGAGCGAGGTGGTGGTTCTTGCTTCTCCGAGTTAACGTCCTGCTGGCTCCTGATCCCGCTGGCCAGGCTTTAGCAGGAGGCTGTGTGTGGGTAGCCGAGTCGCGGAAGGTGCAGTCGTGACTGTGTCTGCACCGGGAGCGGTTGGCGATGGGAGACTCTGCTGCATGCCCAAAGCAGGAGCTGCATGGGCTACAGTAAACCCTTGGGTTGGGGGGCCTCTCTGTAGGCTGAGGTGAGCTGTAATAATGGCTTACCCAGAGAGCGAATTGTATTCTCTAGCAGCCTTGTGAGCTGGTCTCAGGCCTCCATCCTCGCAATCAAATGACTTGCAGCTGAGAAGTGACGATTTGCAGCCTATTAATCCAAAATGCAAACCTGCTTCTTGCTTGTTGGGTTCCACCCGGATCCACCGTTACTCCCTCTTCTCCCTGTCCTGCTCACCATCCTCAAAGGCCCTGGCCAGGGTTGCCCCCTGCAGCTGCCTGGACTGAATGGGGCTACAGTACTTCACACCCCTGAGGAGACAGCCTGTCCTCTTGCAGAGATTGGTTTAATCTAATTGCTCCTTGTTGTATTTTCTTGACCCCAAGCCGAACAAGAGGTGAGCTGGCTGAGTGGTTCAGGCATTTGACTGCACTTCTGAAGGTTGTGGGTTTGAGTCCTGCTGAGTCTCGCACTGAAACGCCACCTCCAGTTCATCCAGCTGCAAAATAGGGACCTGATCCATCGGGCTAGGGCAGTGGAACCAGGAAGTTGGATGTGATGCTGGCTGTATTGCTTCCTTACATTGGCTGCCATGACAGTGTCAGCCTGGTGAGCAGTTGTGTGGAGTCCAAATCCCCCTGCGTCAGTGCATCACTCTCCATGGCGTTACCAATGCTTTTAATGGCAGCTTTAGCAGTTGTTTGGCAATCCCCACAGGGGTAGGGGGGGACCATCACTGACTAGTGGGGTTCTGCTGGCATCAGTACTAGGCCCAACACTATTTAATGTTAAAAGAAAAGGAGTACTTGTGGCACCTTAGAGACTAACAAATTTATTAGAGCATAAGCTTTCGTGAGCTACAGCTCACTTCAAAGCTTATGCTCTAATAAATGTGTTAGTCTCTAAGGTGCCACAAGTCCTCCTTTTCTTTTTGCGAATACAGACTAACACGGCTGCTACTCTGAAACCTGTCACTATTTAATGTTGTCATTAATGAGCTGTGAGGATGAAATCACTGCTGACAAAATGGCTGGATGACCCAGAGGCTGGTTGAGGCGGATGGGAAACGACAGCCCTACAGAGCGATCTGGGCCCATTCAAACAAAATGTGTTTTAATACCAAAGCCTTCCCAGTGTTCCTCCAGCTCTTGCTGCTGGGCTCTGAAGAGTCTGGGACTCTTTTCTGGAGAGAACAGTTCTGTTGGAGAACCGTTTTGTTGAACCTGAAATGTTTTTCAGAAACATGTTGATTTTGATGAAACTTTTGATAGGAGAAAGTCTAAATGAGTCATTTCATTACCAGTTTTTTACATTTTAAAATATTGTGTGTGTATATATATATATGTGTGTGTGTGTGTATATGTGTATATATATATATATATATATATATGTGTATATATATATATATATATATGTGTATATATATATATATATATATATATATATATATATATATATATATATATATATATATATCTATCTATCTGACATTACTGAGATGAAACATTTCAGTGTTTTTTGAATAACCTCTTTGGACTTTCCATTCCGCTCTAAATGTTGAAGTTCTGACTTGGTTCTGGACTGCAAACAAAGCTCAAAATAGCAGTTTGGTATGGAACGTAAATTCCATTTTCATCTCTAACGAGGAGAGCGCCGGTTACCAGGCTGCCTCTTGCGACCTCCTGGTGCGGTTCGTATTTACTAGTGCTGCTGCATGGGGCTGAAACTTTGCTTCTCTGCTTAACATGCCTTGTTGCCCAAGTGGCTGGAGGCCAGGCTGGCAAAGAGGAGAGAATCACTAAATTATGGTTTGTTTAATATATTTATGTCAGGCCCACCAGGCAGCATCTGCTGGTTGTGCAATAAAGTAACATAAAATATTACAATCCAAGACAGAAAACAATCCCTCTGAATGGACACCCACAGGTCATAGAATCACAGAACCATGGGATTAGAGGGGACCACAAGAGTCATTTAGTACTAGTCTAACCCCCTGCCCAGATGCAGGTCAGCAATTCTGTCAAGCGACCCCCACCAGACAAGAGCACCGCATACCCAGCAGGGGACAGAAGGCGTTAGCCACATGCTGGCAGCAGGTGCAGATTCTCCTTCAGCTTGTGTGTGTGATGGTTTTAGGGTGCCCGGTTTGCATGCTGGCAGTGGTGGAATCTCTCCTGCAGGAAGTCCTGGCTTAATCCTGCTGTTTGGAGAGCTAGAATATAAACGTGCTACCAGAAGTTCTCAATAGACTTCCTTAGGGCAGGGGTTCTTAACCTTTTTCTTTCTAAGCCCCACTCTCCCCAACATGCTATAAAAACTCCACAGCCCACCTGTGCCACAATAACTTGTTTTCTGCATATAAAAGCCTGAGTTGGTGTTAGAGGATAGCAAGCAGGGCAATTGCCCAGGGCCCCATGCCACTGGGCCCCCAACAAAGTTAAGTTGCTCAGGCTTTGGCTTCAGCCCCGGGTGGCGGGGCTCAGGGTCCCGGGCTTCATCCCCATGTGGTGGGGCTTCGGCTTTCTGCCCTGGGCCCCAGTGAGTCTAATGCTGGCCCTGCTTGGTGGACCCCTGGAAACCTGCTCATGGCCCGCTAGAGGACCCTGGACCCCTGGTTGAGAACCACTGTCTTAGGGGACTCCCTCTGTGCTGCTAAAAAACTTCCAAGGTGCAGCAACTGCTCCAGAGGGTCTGAGGGCTTCCCAATTGCAGTCTTGTCTGCAGCTCCATCAGAGAGCTGGAATTATGACTTGTCGAGCACTAAACACACTGGCTTGTATGAAGGCTGACTTAATCATTTCCTCTTGCAGAGGCTTTCTGGGGAGTGGAATAACTGCCTGTATTGCTGAGGAGAGGAACTCTTAGGTGGTGGAGGAGTGCAGGGGATGGGGAGACCGTCAGTATTGCCAGCTCATGTTCAGCAATCATGAACGGGGCCTCAAATCGTGAGATTTTAAAACAGTGATAAATGACTGGGTTCGTTCTTCTCGTTTCTGAGCTGGGGGGGGGGTGTATTGGAGTCACATTTTCAAGCTCTATGAGGGCTAGAAACAATCTTCAGATGAAAGCTGAGATTCTCACGTAATCCCACCTCCCGGACTCAGGTGGCTTTAAGATAAAGCACCACATATTGCAAGCCATGTGCTAACATTGTGAGGGTTGGCAGACTAATCATTTTGGGGGCTATAATTGCTTAGTCCCTTCCCCCCCCATCCCCGCCAGGTTACTGACATGGATGGTCTGAACTCTCCCTGCATGTGGAGCCGGTTGCAGGCAATTAATGCCTGTTCTGTCCTGAACAGAGGAGAATGGAAACTGGAAAGAATTTTCTGCAGCTATTTGTTTTTAATTCCAGAGTTAACTGTGTGTCTCCGGGGTTCCCAGCTGGCATTCTTTTCGCTTCCCGCAGACCCGCTTGTGGTCTCACTTCACTAGCACACGTGCTGAGCATGAACTTTAAAAATAGTCGCTGAAAGTGACTTTCAGGTTTTAGCTTTGATAATGCTCTGAATGTGCAATTAACCAGGGAACAGAAACCTGTGTCAGGACAGCGCCTAGCGCAAGGGGGAGGGGGACTGGTACAGGGCTGGCCCTACGGTAACACAAACCATCTGTGACTGAGGTTGCTCGCCAGGCCATTGTGAACGGACAGCTGAACCTTTCCACTGAACTGTCGTGGGGGGGTGGGGAAATAACTTTTCAACAACTTTCAAATGATCTATTTTAAATGATGAATAAACTTGTGGCTGTCCCAATCTGCTCCTGGGCATATCACAGACCGCCTGAAGAGACATGCAGTGAATCCTTTCTTGGTACAAATGTTTTGCTTGACTTTCCATCAGGAGGATGGGCTTGGTATAGTGTGGGAAGAAGACAAGAGGATGGAAAACGGTTCTAGAAATAGGATGGAGGAAATGGAGAAGAGAACGGTGGAGGGTAAGATGAAGTGGGTAAGAGAGGGGGAATATGTTGGGGAAAGAATTGGCTATGAAGCTTCAGTCTTACAGTCTGCTTTTCTGGCAGTGGCACAAGTTCATACCAGCTCTGCTGTGTCCTGTATAGTAGGCTGCTAAGAAACGTATGGTGCAAACATGGTAGGGCCACTCTTCCCTGTAGCAAGGTGGCTCCACTCTGAATATGAGTGAGGAAGAGAAATGAGTAGGATTTGAGATGTTCCTAGAAAGTGAATTGCCTGGCGCTTATCAATGAGTGCACGCTGCCTCCCATTAAATTATGCAAGGGCTCTCAGGGGAAAATGCACATTTCAGAAAATGTCAAGTTTGCTTTATTTTCCAAAACCATTCTAGGAAGATGACTCTGAGCATAGCAAAGCTACGGAGGTAAAGCCAGAATCCACCCAATTATGAATGGATTTAATTAACCGGCATGTTCTCTTTATCCATGCTCTGGCAATGGACAGATTGATGTAGCTCTTGTCTCATTCCTCCTGGACGCTTTGGCACATACTTCAAGGAGAAGGAAGAGGTCCCTTGTTAATGTAGCACCTGCTTCCAAATCCACCAGGCTAAGATTGCTGTTGTCTCCGATATGAATTGGCAGGAGAGTGCGGCTCAGCCCGGAGAGGAGTTCTCAGATGAGGAGGGCTAAAGAAATGCTCCGGAATTAACTGTCCCCCAGGTGCACAGCTGTGTGTGAAACCAAGGCACCCTGTTGGCTGAGCACAGGACTAGGATCAGAAACTCCGGTTCTGCCACTGGCTTGCGGGGGGCCTGGGCCAAATTACTCCACCTGGCTGGGGCAGCGTCCTCCTTGGTAAAATGCGGATGCTGCTGCTCTGGGCCTTGCACGCACCTATGGGGGATTGTTCGTGACGTGTTGAAGAATGAGTGTCGGTGTCTGAAGAGCTTTGTATCTGGGCCTGGCTGGGAAGCAAGAGTTCTGTTCCCTGGAAAACATTGGGGTTTTGGATGTTTGGTTTTTTTTGTTCTCCATTGGAACAAAACTGAGCCTCTCCCCCTCAAAAAAAAAAAATTCTGGGGGAAAACCAGAGAGTGAAGGCTCCCCGTCCTAGAGTAGTCAATAACCCAGTGGAGAGGGCACTCACCTGGGATGGGGGAGGCCTTCCTTCAGAACAGGGACTTGAGCCTAGGTCTGCCCTTCCTGCTGAGTGCCCCAGCCACTAAGCTATTGGCTGTTCTGGGGGAGCGTGTGTCACGCTTTGACCAGAGATTCCACCTGGGATCTCTCCTCTGTTTTTTCCACCAAATGCATCCGATGAAGTGAGCTGTAGCTCACGAAAGCTTATGCTCTAATAAATTTGTTAGTCTCTAAGGTGCCACAAGTACTCCTTTTCTTTTTGCGAATACAGACTAACACGGCTGCTACTCTGAAACCTGTGATTATGCAAGGCACTGAATTTAGCCGTATAGAGTGGAAATCTGTCAACTTCATGAAAAAACTCGCACAGATACAGACAGACATCATCTTCCTCTCCAAATGCAAACAGATGGACATCATACCGAAAGGACTGAAGGTAAAAAATCCATTACAATCTACATACCACACAGACTATGCTGACAGCTTGTGCCACACACTCTCAAAGAAACTGCGGAACCACCTGATCAACATCCTCTACAGCAAACAGGGAAAGATTAAGAATGAGCTCTCAAAACTGGATACTCTCATAAAGAACCAACCTTCCACACAAACTTCCTCGTGGCTGGACTTTACAAAAACTAGACAAGCCATTTACAAAACACACTTTGCTTCTCTACAAAAGAAAAAGGACACTAAGCTATCTAAACTACTATATGCCACAAGGGGCCACAACAATGGTTCCCGTAACCCACCCAGCAATATTGTTAATCTATCCAACTATACTCTTAGCCCAGCGGAAGAATCTGTCCTATCTCGGGGCCTCTCCTTTTGCCCCTCCACCCCCACGAACATGATACAGTTCTGTGGTGACCTAGAATCCTATTTTCGACGTCTCAGACTCAAGGAATATTTCCAACACACCTCTGACCAACATATTAACCCACAGAGACCTTCCTGCCAACACTACAAAAAGAAGGATTCTGGGTGGACTCCTCCTGAAGGTCGAAACAGCAGCCTGGATTTCTACATAGACTGCTTCCGCCGACGTGCACGAGCTGAAATTGTGGAAAAGCAGCATCGCTTACCCCATAACCTCAGCCATGCAGAACACAGTGCCATCCACAGCCTCAGAAACAACTCTGACATCATAATCAAAAAGGCTGACAAAGGAGGTGCTGTCGTCATCATGAAAAGGTCAGAGTATGAACAAGAGGCTACTAGGCAGCTCTCCAACACCACTTTCTACAAGCCGTTACCCTCTGATCCCACTGAGAGTTACCAAAAGAAACTACAGCATTTGCTCAAGAAACTCCCTGAAAAAGCACAAGAACAAATCCGCACAGACACACCCCTGGAGCCCCGACCTGGGGTATTCTATCTGCTACCCAAGATCCATAAACCTGGAAATCCTGGACGCCCCATCATCTCAGGCATTGGCACCCTGACAGCAGGATTGGCTGGCTATGTAGACTCCCTCCTCAGGCCCTTCGTTACCAGCACTCCCAGCTATCTTCGAGACACCACCGATTTCCTGAGGAAACTACGGTCCATTGGTAATCTTCCTAAAAACACCATCCTAGCCACTATGGATGTAGAAGCCTCTACACCAACATTCCACACAAAGATGGACTACGAGCCATCAGGAACAGTATCCCCGATAATGTCACGGCTAACCTGGTGGCTGAACTTTGTGACTTTGTCCTGACCCATAACTATTTCACATTTGGTGACAATGTATACCTTCAAATCAGCGGCACTGCGATGGGTACCCGCATGGCCCCACAGTATGCCAACATTTTTATGGCTGACTTAGAACAACGCTTCCTCAGCTCTCGTCCCCTAATGCCCCTACTCTACTTGTGCTACATTGATGACATCTTCATCATCTGGACCCATGGAAAAGAAGCTCTTGAGGAATTCCACCATGATTTCAACAATTTCCATCCCACCATCAACCTCAGCCTGGATCAGTCCACACAAGAGATCCACTTCCTGGACACTACAGTGCTAATAAGCGATGGTCACATAAACACCACCCTATATCGGAAACCTACTGACCGCTATTCCTACCTACATGCCTCTAGCTTTCATCCAGATCATACCACTCGATCCATTGTCTACAGCCAAGCTCTACGATATAACCACATTTGCTCCAACCCCTCAGACAGAGACAAACACCTACAAGATCTCTATCATGCATTCCTACAACTACAATACCCACCTGCTGAAGTGAAGAAACAGATTTGACAGAGCCAGAAGAGTACCCAGAAGTCACCTACTACAGGACAGGCCCAACAAAGAAAACAACAGAACGCCATTAGCCATCACCTTCAGCCCCCAACTAAAACCCCTCCAACGCATCATCAAGGATCTACAACCTATCCTGAAGGACGAGCCATCGCTCTCTCAGATCTTGGGAGACAGACCAGTCCTTGCTTACAGACAGCCCCCCAACCTGAAGCAAATACTCACCAGCAACCACACACCACACAACGGAACCACTAACCCAGGAACCTATCCTTGCAACAAGGCCCATTGCCAACTCTGTCCACATACCTATTCAGGGGATACCATCATAGGGCCTAATCACATCAGCCACACAATCAGAGGCTCGTTCACCTGCGCATCTACCAATGTGATATATGCCATCATGTGCCAGCAATGCCCCTCTGCCATGTACATTGGCCAAACTGGACAGTCTCTACGCAAAAGAATGAATGGACACAAATCAGACGTCAAGAATTATAACATTCAAAAACCAGTTGGAGAACACTTCAATCTCTCTGGTCACTCGATCACAGACCTAAGAGTGGCTATCCTTCAACAAAAAAGCTTCAAAAACAGACTCCAACGAGAGACTGCTGAATTGGAATTAATTTGCAAACTGGATACAATTAACTTAGGCTTGAATAGAGACTGGGAATGGATGAGTCATTACACAAAGTAAAACTATTTCCCCATGGTATTTCTCCCTCCCACCCCACCCCCCACTGTTCCTCTGATATTCTTAGGTTTCAGAGTAGCAGCCGTGTTAGTCTGTATTCGCAAAAAGAAAAGGAGTACTTGTGGCACCTTAGAGACTAACAAATTTATTAGAGCATAAGCTTTCGTGAGCTACAGCTCACTTCATCGGATGCATTTGGAGGAAAAAACCACCAATTTGTTAGTCTCTAAGGTGCCACAAGTACTCCTTTTCTTTCTGATATTCTTGTTAACTGCTGGAATTAGCCTACCTTGCTTGTCACCATGAAAGGTTTTCCTCCTTTCCCCCCCTGCTGCTGGTGATGGCTTATCTTAAGTGATCACTCTCCTTACAGTGTGTATGATAAACCCATTGTTTCATGTTCTCTGTGTGTGTGTATATAAATCTCTCCTCTGTTTTTTCCACCAAATGCATCCGATGAAGTGAGCTGTAGCTCACGAAAGCTTATGCTCTAATAAATTTGTTAGTCTCTAAGGTGCCACAAGTACTCCTTTTCTTTTTGCGAATACAGACTAACACGGCTGCTACTCTGAAACCTGGGACTGTTGAAACTGATACATTTCTGCAAAAAGTTTGGGTTTTGAGGAACTGCTGTTCTCCCACTAAAGCTTCATGGAAAACCTCCTCACCTGCTTCGCTCACCAGCCCCGTGCGCTCTTGGAAGGGGAGTTGTTTTACTCTCTGCCCCCCCCACAGCTGCTACGTGCTCAGTATCTCCGGAGGGAGCGGTGCTGGGTTGTTGGCTCTCTTCTAAGGTATTCCTTGGCAGCTGCCACCTGTCCTCAGGACTGGTGTAGTCGAGACAGCACGAACAGGAGTTGGTCAACGTGGCCCATTCAGTCCAGGGCCTCTCTTCTGACCATGACCATTGTGATGTTGCACTTCCCTAGCCGGAGCTGGCTTGAGACCATCAAGGCACTTCACACAGATGCCTGAACCACTGTCTGGGGTTGTGAGTGGCCCCTGCTAAACTCAGCTGGGTTTGAACTGTCATCTTAGGTGTGTCAGGTTCCCCCCTCGTCTGTTTACGGCTCTCGGCACCTTGTTCTGGTCTTGCTGGGAGTTCACAAACTTCCCTAAAAAAAAGCTTCAAAAACTGCTGGCCAAGCGTGTCTGAAAAAGAGACGAGACGCTGCCTGGCTTCCACTGCCCTCCGCACTCCCCTCCCACTTACGCCACCCTGGGAACGGCAGTGCTGGAGACAGAACTGCTGCTTGGCTTCAACCAAATCTGTAACTACTAAAAATTTAATAAGAAATTTGATACTGTGCTAGTTTCCAGAGAACATTATGCTTTCGAAAGCACTTTATTGCTGCCTTATAAATACCATTTTTCTTAAAATATAACAATTGCACAGCAGTTCTGACTCTAATTGTAGACAGGTACAAATTATAGCCTGCACTAAAATGTCTGAGGGAAACTAAGCAGGCAAGCAGAGGAAAGTAGCAGGGACGTAAGTGTGTACCGAGAGAGGTGACTTACCCAGCAGCTTCCAGAACCTTCGAATTCATGAGCTCGCAGAGAGAAGATGACTCACAACCTCTAATGGGGACGTAACACCCCTAGGAGGGTTAAGTTGCTGGAAGAAGCTCTGCAGTTGTTAGGTGAATGTCTGCCCCAGGATCGCTCGCTGGCCCAGGAGTTTGATGGCTGTTGTAATATTTGCAGGTTAAGATCCAGTGGGCTAGAGGCTAGGCGGAGGTCCGGGTTTTCCACTGAAGTCAATGGAGGCTGTCACCTCTCCCCTCCCTGTGTTACTCTGTTAATGGAGAGACCATTACCTCTCTCACGTGCCTGTGGCCCCTTGGCCATTGCTTAAAACCCAACCAGGTGACTGTCGATTTGGAAGCCCTGCCATTGGGTTACTGCTAGATGTGACATCACCTCAATGGCCAATCAGGGCGACCCAAAACTAGTGTCATGGCGGAAATATCCATTTTTATGGATTTGCATATTTAGAAAAATTGCCATTTACAATGGGGGTGGCCACTGGTTTAGATGTGGGGGGCGGTGCCATCCAGTGGGTTTTCCTCTGGGATTCTGCATGCACCCTCCTCCAATGCTTGCCTGCTTGGGACATTTAGTTCAAGCCGTTGCCAAAGGCACGAACTTCCAACCGAAGTGTGACACGTCCCCCTTGTGCTGAGAAATGGGAGCTGTCGTCCTTGGCACGTGCGTGCCCAGGGCTATGGTCAGTAGGCACCGTCCCTACCTCACATTCACCGAGCTCCCACAGGTCTGGTGGTGAGAGGTGCTGTGGGCACCTCCCTGCGCTCTTTGGGTACAGGGCGAGCTCCCTGAATGCCTGGAAGTGATGTTCTCAGCCTCCCCCGGCCCCTTCCGCTCCTTCTGGGGCAGAACCCCACTGGGTGGGCACAGGTCCGCAGGCTGCAATGAGGCGAGGAGTGGCTGTCTCTGACGTGTGGACTGGCTGGCTGGAGATGCTGTATGAATGAGCCCACTCTCCCCAGAGCCAGAGCACATCACTGTTGTCAGGAGTTCAGAGACACCGTGTTGAGCTTCCTCACCCGTGTGTGACACAGACCCTGCTGGCCCTGCAGGCCACTGCTGCGGAGCAGGTGTGGGCGAGCTGCCAAATCCCACTCAACAGATCTCGCTTCTGTACAACCTACCCCGATGCCACCTGGTAGCGGAAGGGGCATGCTCTTGTCTTGTCAGCCATAAACCCTGCCTCCCGAGGGATTAGCTGCTCCAGGTGCCCTACGCGCCTTGAAAAATATCCCATTGACGTGACATGAGCTTTCACCAACCACTGAGCTTCCATAGTCGCTGTCTTTCTATATATTTAAATCCCAATGACTCAAATATCTGGCAACTCCGAGAGCCCTGGAGACCGATTCCTATGGGTCAAGCTGCCAACTCAGGATTGTCTTTCTCTGACTGGAGGAACTGCTGCTGTATTATTCCATTTGTTCAAACTAACCTCACTAATTTGTGTCTCTCTGAACAGCTAGGGAGTCGCTGCAAAATGGAGCATGGGCCTGGAGATGCTGGGTTGATGTCAGGGTATCTTTTCTTAGCCAGTTCCTCCTATGGCTGCAATAGTATGCAGCAGCCATTCAAAACCCAGCTCATTGTACAGTGACTGATCTCAGTGTAGATTAGAGATCTTCGACCGCTATGGACTCCCATCACTGCAGAGATGGTCCCAGAGACCCTCGGCAGGCTTGGTGTTCCAGGTTAGCTCCCTGGACTGAGGCAATCTAACTCTGTCCTAACGTGAGTTGGGGTGTGAGTCCCCTGCCTGAGTACGCAGACTGCAGCTAGTTCCCACCGGGCTAGCACAGTGACACTTAGACCTCACTAGTTCAGGAGCCACATTAGCAATCAACATTACCCAAAAAAGCTAGAGTAGTGTGAATTCGTTGTTTCATTTACTATTTTTATATATAATAAAAATATCTAATTTATATATAAATAACATAGTTATACAATATAATCCACAGCACGACTGGCCAAGTATATTAACGACCGTTGGTTAAAAGCTAGTCCTACTGGGGGACTTTAGCCTCCAGACCTGTTCAGTCCGTGGTTTCACTGCAGTCTGATACAAGGGGTCCGGCTCATACCAGGCTAGTTGTGATGGCTTCTATGATGTGGATCAACTTCTCCTTGGACAATGTAAGCACCCCAGCCAATCATTCCAGCTCCAGGCTGCCAAATAGCCCTCAGAAGGGAACAGCTGTCAGTCAGTATTGACCAGGGCCATATTTGAGCTGATGTCCTGGAGGTGAAAGGACCTGTATTTCACCAAGCCATCATCTGTGATGGCTGGGGGAGATAATCTAAAATTATGTAAAGAAAGCAAACTGCTATTATGACTGTCCTAGGGTGCATCACTTTGTACCTGGCTCTTTCTGCTTTTGCTGATCTAGCTTTGATTGCTAGTTGCTAACCTGTCTGATGGTTGCTGTATGTAACTTCATCCCCTTTCCCTCCTCCTTGGAAGGAAGACACCCCAGCAGCTGGTAACACCAGGCCAGTGGTAGCTGTGCATCTCCAGAGTTCATCTGCATTCACATATTGAAAATGATGTATTAGCCTGTCAGTTGTGCATAGTAACATGTTGCAATTTACATTATGGATACAACACCTGGTGAATTTTCATGATTAGGAGCATGATCCACAGAGATCTGACCCAGGAATAAAATAATTCCACCCAGACACTGGTCCTGACAGCCTTGTCCTCTCTGGGGAGGCTGAGCTCATTAAAATTAGACCTCACCTGGCCGTATGCAAAGCAGACTTCCAGCGGTGTTGCCACAAGCTGATGCTCTGGCATATGCATGTCCTGCATATGTGGTGGCTGACATAACTGCACACAGGCTGCTCAACCCACAATAAACCTTAGAGCATGTGGGTGGGTGTGTTTCACTCGCCAAGAATTCCATTCAAGTGCATTATTAAAACAGGACCGATGTACTTTTCTCTAAAATAATAAAATTCTTTCAAGTGCACAACAATGAAAACGTTATTGCAGTCAGCTTGGCCTCCTGCAGGTCTTTTGTTTTGAGTCAGCTCGTTATCAGTTTACAGCCCACACACACCCTGAAAGGAAATGTGAGACTGCTGAGTCAGTGTTCTTCAATCCACTACCAGCTGGAAATGGGGGGAGGGGGAGTGTGTGTGTGTACACACACACACAAACTCACTCTCTCTCTTTGCTTTCCTAAACAACGCGTGTGATGCAGCCTTTTGGGTAGTGACTGCTGGGATCTCGCTAAAGTGTTCTCTCTACATGAGCAACTCAATGGGCCGGGAACCTCGTTAGCTTTAGAACTGACCCAGGCTGCACTCAGGGACTTGGCTAATCCGGGGGAGAAAGTCTCTCAAATAAGAGGTGAAGCTGGTGGTTTTTGTATTCCAGCGCCTGAGCTTTCTAAGCTACTTTTTTCAAAGTAAGAGAGATGTATTGCCCTTCCAGCTCGCTGCTCACTCAGGGGACAGGTGCAGGGCCCTAGAAGTGTGTGCTTTGGGGGCGGGGGCAGGGTGATCGGGTGTGTGCGTATGCTGGTGCAGGCAAGGTGGGGTGTGCATATGCCCTCACAGTGTGGGATGTATGTGCGTTGGGGGGGCAGGGTGATCGGGTGTGTGCCCATGCTGGTGCAGGGGAGGTGGGATGTGCGTGTGCTCGCAGTGTGGGATGTGAGTGTAGGGGGCAGGGCGAGCGGGTGTGTGCCCATGCTGGTGCAGGGGAAGTGGGGTGTGCATGTGCCTGCACAGTGTGGAATGTGTGGGGGGGGCAGGGCGAGCGGGTGTGTGCCCATGCTGGTGCAGGGGAGGTGGGGTGGGATGTGTGTGTGTTCATTGGGGGGCAGGGTGAGTGGGTGTGTGCCCATGCTGGTGCAGGGGAGGTGGGGTGTGCGTGTGCCCGCACCGTGTGGGATGTGAGTATGGGGGGCAGGGCGAGCAGGTGTGTGTGCATGCTGGTGCATGGGAGGTGGGGTGTGCGTGTGCCCACATTGTGTGGGATGTGTGTGTGCCCACATTGTGTGGGATGTGTGTGTGTGCATTGGGGGGCAGAGCGAGCAGGTGTGCGCGCATGCTGGTGCAGGGGAGGTGGGGTGTGCGTGTGCCCGCATCGTGTGGGATGTGTGTGTGTGATGACTGCCGGCTGCTCCCGCCCACCGGCTGCACGGGGGGAATTGTGAAGTGAGTACAGTGGAATCTGTAGGGCTGGCAGGCGCCGCATCAGCTGTGTTCTTCCCTTCTCCCAGGTCCCTCGTGTGGGGTCGGCGTGTGACGCTTTTGGGAGCGGGGCTCTTTCCAATGGGAAGGTGAAGGAAAGGGAAGGAAGCGGGGAAACAACAAAGCAGCCCTAAGACCTCAAAACTGCAGTGAATAATGGCCCAATTGCTATTACCCTGGACTAACGTACATAAAGTGCAATGAGGCAGCACCGAATGCAGCTTTTATTAACTCCACTCCGCCGTTATTAAGACGTTGAGATAAAGACCATCGAATTCAGTCTCTCTACGTTCTTCAGAGAACCGAGCAGGGTGTAAGCAGCAGTTGGGTGTGTGTGGGGGGGAGGACAGTGCCGCTGGCCTGTTTCCTGCAGTTTGCCTGTTGCTTGGGAGCTGGGGGAACTGTCCCCGGGGCAGGAGTAGGTGGAACATTTCCTCCAGGCTCGGCTGCACCGAATGCAGCTGGGGAGACGTCAGGTTTGATGGAATTTAAACGTAAAGAAATGTGGCTAAGGGACATTCCACCCCAATCACCCCTGTTCTGGTGACACCACCTGGGGCTTGGGAGAGCTACCTCCATTGCGCAGGCTTCAGGAGAGCCAAGGTATTGACCTAGTGGTGTCAGCGTGGGTCCCAATCCTGAGCCTGGCTTGGGTGGGGTTGTCCGAAGTGCCTGAGTGACTTAGGGGCCCAAATCCCACTGGACTCTTGGGCCTCGCGTAGTCACTCCTGCAAGTCCCACTTGCAGCTGCTAGAGCAGAGAGGACAAGCTCCTTCCAGCACCGTGACCGGACGCATGACTGACACTTACTGTCTAGTGTAGACGGTACTCTGCTTCGGGCTCTTTGTTCCCTGTTAACAGAATGAAATCTTTATTTATCAGGCATGAAGCTTCCTTGGTTTAGTTGATAAAATGATGAGCAGTGACTTGGTGCCTCCTTTGCAATGGGCAGCCTTTGGCAAATGCTGAGAGATGGCGGCATGCTCCAGGAGTGGGCCTGAGGCCTGCAGCTGGCAGGAGTGTGCAGAAGCAGTGAGGATGGACGGGCAGGGCCTTGATAGGCTCACTGGGGCATCCCTTAATTTAACTTTTTTCTTTTTTTGTTCTGTGGAGGGACAGTTCGTCTTTCCCAGCAGTGCAAACAGCCTCCCCTTCCCTCTGCGCGGGAGCTGGGTGCATGGGGCTTACCCCGGAGCCAGGAAGACCAGACCCTGGGGTGACCTACCCCTTGGTGGAACAGGATGTGGGGATGCATTATAAAAGCGAGTGTTTGAAGGACTGTGGCCGATGAATGCCAGCCAATTGTAGCCATACCTGGCCCCGATAAGGAGACCAACTTCCGGCTCAGTTCTCAGCTAATGATTCTAATGTAGACGAGAAGTGCTCTCCCAGTGTCCCAGCGCTGAGGTCCAACTGGTACTGACTGCATGGAATCAACGGGCGGGGGGGGAGACACACGCTGCCCTAGCCCCACGTGGCTTCCAGACTGAGTTAGACCGTACAGTTCAGATCCGCTGCTCCAGTGACCACAAACGGGCCATTCGCCAAGCAGTGCTGGGCTCTTTCTTTCCCCCTCTCTCTCTTTTTCATTGTGTAGATTCTCTGAAAGCCTGCCCGGTAGAAGTGAGCTTGAAGGAGGGATCTGAGAGATGAGAGGGAGATAAAAGCTGACAGAACAGATGGAGGGCTTTGAGAGACAGGCGGAAACCTTAACCTGGGGCTGCTGTCCTGGGGTTGCTTCTTTCAAGAGGTAGCATGATCTCCTCGGGTTTCCTACATGCATTCTGCATTCCAAGCACAGGGCTGGGGAATAAACTATCAATTCCCACAATGACTGTACAGAATGAAAAATTCATTTCCCTAACATCTTGAAAGCAAGAATTTCTAGCCCAATGTAAAGTTTCTTATCTGTGGTATTTAGAAATGGTAGAACAAGGACCATTGTGTGTGTGTGTGTGTGTGTGTGTGTGTGTGTGTGTGTGTGTGTAAGAGACAAACACGTGTGTGCATGTGCACAAAGCACATGCACCCCTTTATAAATTAGAGGCAACTGCTAGCCAAACACACCCTAACTTCCCAAAGCACTTGGAGTATGAAATAGATACAGGGCCGTGCAGACATTTAGCTGCTACAGTCTAACATTCAAAACTTCTCAGACTCCTAAGTACTCAGTTGTCAATTATTTTTAATGCATTTTTTAAAAGTTTCCTTCATCGTGTTCTGTAGTGAAGGCACCAAAGCCATTTCAAAGCAGCACCTACCACAGGGACTGTCCCATGAAGCAGAATGTCTTAAGGAAAATCTATCTGTTTTGAAAAAGCAAAGTAGATTAAACCTTTTGTTTTTTTAAATTTCCACTTCTATTGGACAAATATCCACCAACCTAACGGGCAAAAGGTAGAAGAGATTCAGCTCCAGCATTCACTCAGGCTTTCGGCTGGACTAGCCAGCCAAGGAATTCCTGGGAAAATGTCTGTTGGTTCAGACCAGGTCTCTTCCAGCAACTCAAAGAGCCTGGGTCATTAGTTTGACCTCTTCGTTCCAGGAGGGATAGCTCTTGTTAGATGCTAGACCTTATGTTATTTGCCCCAGATAATTAAACTGTGTGCGAAATGCTAACCAATTCAGAATCACTACGGAAGTTCTGCCCTCCTGTTGTCCAGGACTTAACTCTGCTGGCCTCACCCACCTGGCTGACATAAAAACAGCTACAGTATCCGGTTCTGTGGGATTTGACTGTCGTGAGCAAGGGAAGCGTGACAGGTGCGAGACAACCCCTAGTACATTAGAACGATTTATCTAGTGGTGGTCCTGTGGCACACCAAGGCTCCTGTGTGGGCCAGAACCCCTTGGGCTAAGCGCTCTACAGATACCCGATGCAGTCCCTGCCCTGAAGACCTCCTTCCTCTCCCTTGCCACCCTCCTGCAGCCAAGAGCAAAGGCTGAATTGCTTTTCTGAAGTACCATCTACCTGGCTTAGCTGCTGCCCTGGGCAGTCTGGGAGCTCTGCCTGTCAGTCTGCACTGCATTACTAGTGCCCATCTCGAGTGCCTGCCATCCAAGGCACTGTTCAGACCTCAGCCAGCTTCTGCTCCCACGCTCCTCTGCAGCTGGCCAGCTGTTTCCCCCATTTGACAGAGGGGGAAACATTAACTTCTGCTTTCTGAAGTGCTCACAGTCAGTGGGAGGTAAGCGGGGGACATCTAGAAAATGAGGTAGCTGGAGGGCTGAGCACCTGCAGTCCACTTCATGGCAATAGGAGCTGTGGGCGCTCAGCACCTCAAAATCCAGTGCTAGGTGTCTGGTGGCCAAACCCGTGTGAGGGGTGAGCTGCCTATGGCCACCCAGTGTGTCTGCAGCAACATCAGGAAGAGTCTGCCCTCACCTGCCTCTCTGCACTAACCGCCTTGCCTGCCCCTGCCCCTGCCTGAGCCCCTGGCCTTCCACTGCCAGAAGTGAGCTGACTGGCGGGACAGAGGAGAGACCCCCCCATGCAGGCTGGGGGTTGCATTCCGGCTTGGCCTACCTGCCCTGTGCTAACAGAGGCCTAGAGAGCAGAAGGCAGCTCTGCATCCCGTCCTGCAGGGCCTGCCTGGGAAGCAGAGCTGGCAGGTGTTGTGGGGAGCCGTGAGCTGCTCGCTCTGTTTACCGAGTGCTATGAGTGGGGTGCTGGTACCCCAACACACACCCTGGCTGGCTGCACTGAGGGGGTGCAGAGCCACGTGGAGCAGGGGAAAGGCAGGGAAGGCCACACATGGGGAAACGCCATTGGGCAGCACTTGATTAACTCTAGTCCTCTGCCATTCCCAAGTGTCCATGCTGCGCTGCCAAACGCCGGGGACGGGGCGCTCCGCCAGGCTGCCACGGGCTGGCCAGACACGGAGGCTGCCGGTGAGGAGAGACAAGCAGCTAAAAGGCACCGGGGACTGAGAGCCAGAGCAGCACTGTGGATTATGGACCCCCATCCCCCAACAGCTGCAGCCGGCAGGAGAGACTCATCCTTTGCTGCAACAGGGAGAGCAAGAGGAATGGAGCCAGCTGGCCCTCTGGAGCAGCTGCCCCCTTACAGGGGAAGCAGGCGCTGGCCTGACCTTTCCTGTCAGCCTGTGTATCAGCATCCCTGAGGACTTGGGGTCCCTTCCTAGGAGGTCAGGGACACAGAAGCGGCTGGGGCCTCAGTGCCATCTGAGCAGCTTGGGAGCGTCTTTGCTTTTCTCTTCCAGGGCAGTTTGTACAGAATGGGGCTGATGGTCCTAATGCAGCCAGAAGCTGCACCGGGGATCAAGTGTCTTGTGTCCCTGGAGTGCAGGGCTCCATGGGGAATGTGGCCAGGTTCTCTTGGCACAACAAGCCCTCACATGCTGTGGGACTGCTGGATCTACGGCCGGGCCTGGCCCTGGGCTCACAGAGTCCGAGCTGGGGGAGACCTCAACCATGCTGGCACTGCTGTTAGGGCCAGTGCAGTCTTGGTCCCTCTGTAGTAATCTCGCTGCTTTGTCTGCATGAGCACTTCAGATACTGCAGCCATGTCGGCCTCACTTCCCTGGCAGCGTAAGGGGTAAGTGTTCCACAGGCTGGCCCCTCCTCTCTCTAGCAGCAGTGGGGTGTGTGGCCCTAGGCTGGCCCCTCCTGCGTTTCCTCCCCGTGGGCACAGGGCCTGCCTGGCTCTTGTGGGAAGTGTGGGGTTTGCAGAGGTTTGGATAATGCAGAAGTTCTCTCTGAGTGGCAGGTAGGGATGGAGCCTAGTGCAGGGTGAGGCGTGGCTGCCCCGTCGCCTGGTACAGTGAGCCTTAGTACGAGATCAGGGTCACATCCTGGGCTGCCTGTCACTGCTTGTTCCTTTGCTATTATTGTTTTTTTGCCCTAACCTATAGCAGCACTTGGGGCAGTTTCCAGGCACCTTTCTGAGAGCATGAACAGGCAGCAAATAGATTTGGGCTACGATACCACACGGAATACAGATCTGGGCAGGATGCAAGGCTGGGTCTGCAGCTCCATGAGACACTCCTACTGGGGCCAGCATGGCCCCCCCGGGCACACAGTCCCCAAGCACCTTTGTGATAATGGCTGTCCCGCAGCTGGTGCCAGCTGCATTTGAGGGGAGAAGTCCTGCATTGATGAACTGCACCGGCCCCGCACCCACAGTGCTGATCCTGCATCCTTGGCAGGACTGGGTGAGCCTGTCTGAGGGCGGGGGCAGCCCTGGGATTCACAACTGCTGTGGGGCCTTTGGATTTGTTACTCTTAGTGAGTGTGTAGTGGGGTGGTCAGCCCGGGGAGAGGGCTGCCCTGGGGAGGCAATAATAAAAGCAGCCCTGGAGAGGTCTGTGGCTGGGGAAAAGCAGTTAGAGCACCTGAGTGAGTAGCTGACCACAGGTGTGGCCAGGTCAATCAGCTGGCCCTGATAAGAGGGCTGTGGGCAGGAGCCTCCCTCTAGCCCTGGAGAGAGAAGAACCTGGCCTGGGAGCAAGGTACCTGAAGTGGAGCAGTGCTGGGGAAGAGCAAAGGAAGCTGGGAGCTCTAGCCTGGTGAAGGCCTACTGGGGTACTGGGGCTGCAGAGGTGCAGCCTGGGGATAGGCAGAGGCAGCTGGTCCAACCCCCTTGCCTATGATGAGTGGCCATGACACTGCAGTCTGCCCCAGGAAAAGGGGGCTAGATGATGGCTGGCAGTAGCCACTGAGGTAAGGTGGGTTTAGAGGGTTGGGGGTTCCCCTGGGAGGGGAGACCCAGAGTGTGGGGGGCACTGCCAGGGGGCAGCACCCTGAGGTAAAGGGGCCCTGGGGTCTGGGAGGGACATGGGGGGGGGCAGTGGCAGGCGAGATACTGTCCTGCAGAGGGTGCTCTGAAGCTGGGGCACTAATTCCTGAGATGAACGGTAGGAGGTGCTGCACTGGTGAGTCTCACATTGCTACAGAGTGAAATGGAAACCACCCATCTGCATCTCACCCTCTTGGCTGCTATTTGCCACAGCTGCTCCTGTTCTCCCTTTGTACCAGCCACTGGGCTAGGACCAGCCTCTCCATGGCATGCAAGTATCTCTCTAAAGCAGCTCAGTAGTGCTGCTTGCTTCATTGGTCCCAAAGGTGCACCAGGTCTCTTACTTGAGAGGTCTCTACCCCAGGAGGCCAGGCATGGACAAACGAGCCCATGTGAGAGCAGAGGGGAAAGGCCAGAGCCACCAGCCTGTGGGGACTCCCTTTGTTCCTGTCCGTGTGCAAGTGATGCTTGTTCCAGCCTGCTAGTGGGCGTGGGGCAGTGGATGAGTCTCTGGGCTGTGCAGGGGGCTGGTGAGATGGACACAGGGTCCCTCTGTGTGGGCAGACCCCTGAGTCTGCATAGCACTTGGGGAGCTCTGGGTCTAAGTGAAGAAGGATTTCTCTTTTTCTCCCCTCCCACCTTTTTGTTTTAATTTCATACTGTAATTAGCTCACGTTTGTTTTCTGTGTGGCTAATGTCGTGTGCTCCATGCATACAGAGGGGTCATTTCCCTAAGTGCCATCACATTGCTGCTGTTGCAGGTAATTTGCTCTGAAACATGTGACAATGCACTGCATGCAGCTTTTGAAGGAAGGGGGACGTGTGACTGTTTACAGCCTTTTCCCTGGCAATCACTGGCCAGGGCTAATTTCGAGCCCAGGCTGGCTAAGGCTTTATTTCTAAGCAGTTTGTGGAGAGTTCCTGGGCTACTGGCTTTAGCCTAGCAATTTGTTCTGGAGCTTTGGCCCTTCCCCTCCACAGCACTGCAATGGATCAGACTCCAGTCAGCATATCCAGTCACTTGTACATAATAACCTGGTCCCTGTGCTGCAAACAGCATATGACAGCTCAAAGCGAGTGCAAACCCACTCCTGCTGCTTGCTGCCCCTTGCACCAAGTCCATAACTACTTGTGCTGCACGTCAAAGGAGACTGGCTGAGAGTCGGGCGCTCTCCTCTCCTTTGCTCTTTAGAACGAGAGAGCTCCCCGGACTCCTGATGGCTGGAGCTCACAAGGCAGGAGCCTCTGCTGCTCCCCCCCTGCTCACTTTCCCCCTGAAAATTGTTTCTGTCAATATTTTAATTTAATTTGGCCCCAACAGGAGGAGGTGGAGTTTAATGCATTGTAAGCAGGTCATTTTTCACTAACTCCAGAGCTCTGCGGCATCTGTTGTATAGACCCATGGAAGCAGCTGTGCGCTGTGTATAATTCCACCACAAAGCATGATTGCGCAGGGGCAGGATGGTAACAGGCTTTTAGAGGGGTAGCCGGCTCAGCGGACTGGTGAGTGGATATGGACCCTGTCCCCTCCTGCTGCCCAGTCAGATGTGAGCCAGGCTAGCCAGTGCCATAGCTGTGACCAGTTGATAGCAGCTTGGAGATGCGTGTGCAGGGGTGGGGAGAGCTGCTCAGTTTGGTCTCTAGATTGACAGGTGACCTGATGGTAAAAGCAAGTACCAGGATTGGCATTAACTGGCACCTTGGTTGGCAGTCTTAGCAGGGACGAGGGGACTGACTGTCCCTTACATACTGTGACTCTCCAGTGGGGGTTCCCCTGAAGGGGGGCACACTGGGGCAGTGACTGGTGGTAGGGTTGCTCCAGGGGGTGCAACACATCGTGTCTCTCAGTCAGAGGATGGCTCTCTGCAGCCCCGCGCAGCTGGTACCAGCCACTAGCAAGAAACACAATGAGAGAGCTTGCAGGCAAGTCACAAAATGCCCCGAGATGTGTTTCTAGTTCAGTCTCATGTCACCCATGGGTCCCCAGCTGTGGAACAAGCAGGTGGATCTAAGCAAAAAACCCTCCCTGTCTCTTTCACGTCTCCATATTTCCAACAGAAGGTATTTTCAGCTTGGGGGAAGAAATGAAGGCTAAGCATATGGTGGGCCTAATAAATGACACTGGGGAAGCAAGCTTGTGCACACAACCTGCATTCCCCATCACATCCATTGTAAAGCACCAGAAGAATTCTGTCTCCGGACTCATTTCAGCAGGCGAGATCTGTTCCCATTTACTCCTGCATGTTAGAAGTAACTTAAACGCATCCAGTTGGTTATGAAAGGCCAGGAGCTGCCATGAACCACAGAAAGAAAGAAAGAGAAAATAAATTAGCTGATTGCACTCAGCCCTTCCCTTTGCTGCTGAGCCCAAGTGACAAGGGCCTCCGCTGTTAAGTAACAAGAAGAGTAATGAGGAGAACAAGACCCACAAGGGGATGGCACCTCAGGAAAACGACACTCTCCTTTTTGAAGTTTGGTCTCTGCTCTGCAACTTGGTGCTGGGGAGATCAGCCATTGCTGGTAACTGGGGATCTGCGGGCACTGTTCAGCCAGTGCACTGGACCTGGTGCTGGCGGGGATCCTGGGAGAGGTGGGGGAAGAACTGGGCTGTGCTGCCTCCGACTTACTGGCCATGATGCACTCTGTGCCAGGCCCACGCAACGCAGTCACTTCCCATACTCCTGTGGCTGGGTCACCCCTCCAGCCACCTGCCTCCCAGCCCCACTGAGCCCAGAACTGCTGCATCATCAGGGCTCTTGGCAGCCCAGAGGCCCTGCCCCGTCACACCTGACAGCTGCTGGGCATCGCGAAGGAGCACAGGCCTTTTCCCCCACCCGGGCTCCTCCTGGGCAGGATGAGGGCACTGGAGCCATGGGCCAGAGGCATTCAGCTAGCCCCGTGGACATCCCTGGACACTTCTCCCAGACAGGATGATGGTCAACACAACCAGTTAGCTCCTGGTGGTGTCTAGCCTGGGCCTGCCTCTCTCCCTTGCGGGCCACCTCCTGAGGCCAGGTCAGCGTCCCAGGTGCAGGTCAGGCATGAGGATGGGGTGCTGACCGTCAGACGATGGTGATTGATGGTAGCTACATAAACCAGCCCCTGCTCCAGGTATCGGTGCTCTCAGAGCACCGTGGCCTGGCTGCCAGGGCTGTCTGCCACGTGGGCGTGACTGTTTGCTGCAGGGCATGAGTCCTGCAGGCTAATATGAAGTACCCTGAAGTGCACAGAATAGCTCTGCTCCAAGGGCCCAGCCTCCTGCAGTAGTGTGGGAGACGAGAACGTTTGCAAGTCAACCGAATGTGCTGGCCAAGGAAAGGGCCTTTCCTTTGCTCTGGTGTGGAAGGACGCAGCCAGCTGTTACCAGGTGGGCTCTTGTGATTAGCAGGGACATGCAGCCCCACCAGGCACTTTGCAGGAAGTGCTGAGCCTTGGGGGGCTGTAAATTCCTGTTGTTGGCCTGTACCAGGCAGGGGCAGAGAGGTGACTGGGCAGGAACCGTAAATCTTTGGTAGGCCTACGTGTAACTGAGGAGCTGCAGCTCCCAGTCTGGGCACAGCTTCCACTTCCAGCACATGCTGCTTGCTGTATAGACAGGTTAGATAGTCCTACTGAGATCTCTGGCTCCGAAAACCTCTATGGCAGTCAGGGGGAGGGACTCTACTTGGAGTTGGTGGGGAGGGGGTTGTCCCTGAGTCATAGGGGCAGGGGTGGGGTTCTCCCCTGCCCCCAGAGTCAGTGGGGGGCAGGGTTCTGGGGAGCATCCTGTTAAACTAAGTCAGCTACTTCCCCGCTGTGTTTGCAGCTGCATCGCTGCCAGCTCAGGCTGTTGCTCTTTTTTTCTCTCCCCAGCAGCTGTGCCCAGCAGCCACTGGGAAAATGAAGGCTCTTTTGAGGGTGTTTGGCCTAAGGGCTCCAAAGGCCTTTCCTGTTTTCTCAGCAATTAGCAGGTAGAATAACCCGGGCCAGAGGAATACACCAGCTGGCCCAGCTCTGCTCCTTTGTTTCTTCCCCCCCGCCCCCCCCCCCCAAACTCGGGAGCAGGGAAATTACAACAAGGCCAACTTTGTTTGGCAGCCGGCTCTGTGTCTGAGGTCAGGTCAGGACTCTGCTGGATCCCCTGCTTTCCAGCGCTCAGAACTTTCTAATCCTTTCTCCCTGTTAGTCAAAATCTGCCAGGCTCCATCCCTGCTGAGCGGTGACTTTGTTTCCCCCTTTGGGGGGGGGCTGAGGGAAGTTTAGGCTTCGTTTGGAAGTTGCGCTGGAGAGGGGGAGCGGCGGGGAGGATGTTGAAAATGGTAGAGACTGGGCTGGATCAGCAGCCAGCCACCCAGCCAGGGGCAGAGACAGTGGGTGTTGCACTGCCTAGGGATGAGAACAGAACAGGACTGAACTGGAACCCTACGTCCCCCTCTCTCCAGGGGGATTTGCTGTTCTAGCCCCTTCCCTGCCCCAGCTGACCTCTCGTCCATGTGGGCTCAGTTGCCCTGGCTGGTGTATGGTGTAGTGGGGTGGCTCTTGCCATGTGGGGCACAACTAAAATGAAGATCTGAACCTATCCTGCTGCCCAGCTGCGCACAGAGCCGGGAACGAGGCTGTTTACTGACACTTGCTGGCAGGCACCTGGGAGTCAGGACTCCTGGGTTCTTTCTCCTTTCAGTTGCTGATGTGCTGTGTGATCATGGCCAGGCCACCTATCCACCCTGGGCCTTGTTTTCTCCCTGGTGCGACATGGACGATGATGTTAACCGACCCACCAGGCCATTTCTGAGCCTTGAGGAAGCCTGGGAAAGTTCTTGGGGAGACCCAGGAGTGCAGCTGCTGAATGTTCCCCTCCTGTGCAGTCACTGCAGCCTGGCCTAGCTCCAGCGCGCTCACCTGGCTTTGTTGTCCCTTCCCAATCCCATCCTGTGTGGGGCCGGGCACAACTGCACAGCCTCCCCACTGCACAGGGTGCTTCCAATCCTGACGTGATTCCACTGGGCAGTCGAATAAGTCACTGCTCCAGTGCTTCTCCTGTCCCCTTGCTGTGTGCTGGAGCTAGGCCAGGCTGCAGGACTGCACAGGGTGTGCTTCACCCACGGCTCCTGGGAGCTCACATCCCTGCCGCTAGCCTTGGCTGGGGAAGGACTAAGCCCCATTTTTCATTCCACCCTTTTCAAGCCGGCCCTTAATGAACGCCAACCTCTGACTGGTGGTTTTTTTTCTTTAACCTCAACCAAGAGCTGCTGTGCCAAGTTTGTCGAAATGGAGCAGGTACCATTGTTTGCTTGGTCCAGAGCATTTCACTTCCCATCTCGTGGGATGAGCCAACTGGCTCTCTGGGGTCTGACTGCTGTCTGCACACACAGGGTGTGTGGTTCTTAGCTGTGTTCATCACATTGGTTGCTTGGTAGGGTTCTCTCCTCCCTGCTTCTGTCTCCCTCTTCCTTTTCTCCTCCTCGGGGGCTCAGTGGCTGCCATGTGCCCAGACTGGTTTCCAGAGTGCGAAGCAGGCATTGGTATTGTCACTTTCAGACATTGGTTTTTACCCTCCAAATGATGCTGAATTAATCTGTCACATCTTTCTGTATCAGTGTGACTGCCCTGGGTGAGTGGGACTTGATGGGAGCAGAGAATGACTCCAGAGAGTGGTGTCATGTAGCCAGGGGACTCTGCGCTTCCAAGTGATCTGGAGTTCAGTGAATGAGAGGTGGGCCATTCCCGCTGGGATTCCAGCTGTAATTGGACCAAGAAATTGCTACGGAAATAATGTTACCATGAAAAAGGTTTCATTGAACCAAAGTACTGGACGGACACTGTGTGCATTAAAAAATGCATGCCAAAAAGACAGCAATGCTCTATATGAAATCTGGGTGTAGCATGGTACCGCTTGCTATTTATAGTGCTACTGGGCTGGCATGTCTGGTGCACGAGGCACTGAGGACAGATCAAATTGGAGAGGTTTTCTGAGGCTGCTAGGAATGCTGCCCCTTCCCTAGGGTGTTATAGACGACAAGAGTTTGTTCTGAAGATGTAACTCTCCTCACTCCCATTCTGCTGGCCAGAGGAGTCTCCTGGGGGATGTCGTGCTGCCCATTTCGGGATGGAGAGATCAGAGGATGCCCCCCAGCCCAGTTCAGCTTCTTGTTCTTCTCTTGACTCAAGCGGTGGGGATGGGGATGAAGTCCCTGGTGGCTGAGATATGGAACATGAAGAGAACATGGCTTACCGCTCCAAAAGCAGAGCGGGCCCTTCCCGCTGCCTGCCTGCAGTGCCGGTCAGCCTCCAGAGCAGTGCTTCTCAAGCTATCCGATGTGGGGGCGGGGCAACATTTTCCCCCAATGTGCGTGCAGACTAGCAGCCGATGGCTTGCAGACGCCACTTTGAGTAGCACTACTCTAGAGAATTGTCAAGTGGTTAGAGTGGGCGACAGGTGTCAGGACACCTGGTTCTGTTCCTGTCTGGCACTGACTCGGTGTGTGCATCCTTGGGCAGGCCACTGCCCCATCTGTAAAACAAAGAGATGAATAAAAGCTAAGCCCACGATGCAGAGCTTGAGTATTGATTTTATATAAAGACTGGAGCCTCCCAAAGTTCTGGTATGGACCATTCCAGAGATGGGCTCAACCCAGGATGTTCTGTTCTGGCTTGGAACCTTTCAGTAGCTTGAGGGTGTGAGGATTTGGGTCCATGTGCCCCTGCCCCAGGTGGATGCTCTAGGACAGGAGAGTGCAGAGCTGGCTGCAAGTGGGTCAGGAACGGGGAGAAGGGCACATCTAGGGCCCCCAGGCAAGGAATTACAGCAACAATGCTGTAGCTATCACTTGGGGCAGCAATCCTTGCTGTGGTGGAGCTGCAGCTATGGAGCAGGAACTGCAGGTCCCTGAGAGTCGGGTGACTTTCTGAAGCTACTGTGATTACATCTGCACATTTCTAGAGTGGCCATGGCTGCGCTAACAGGCCTGAAATGTGTGAGAAATCACTCCTGGCCTGGGGATGCAGAGGAGCTCCAAGAGCCAGCCCCTTGGGGCTTCAAAACAAAAATGTAGGGTGTTTTTTTTTTCTCGAGGATTAAATTGGTTTCTGTGGTTAAATGCTTCCTCAGTGAGCCATGCCTTTGGAAAAGAGATCACACTCCATTATGTCCAAAGTGCAATGGAGCTATGCAGGTCACTCAATCCGTGTGGCAGGCTCAGGAATACAAGTTACTGGTGCTGTCATCTCATCTGTGCCTAGCAATAGATTTAAACTTGAAAAATCTTTTTTTTTTCTTCCCCCCTTTACCCAACATCACCTAGACTTTTAGGAACTAAGATTTTCTTCTGCGCCTCAGTGAAGCATACTCCATTGCCTGCATCATCCACTAAGCCTAATATTCTACTCTGCATGGGCTCTGTTAGTGCAATATTAAGAGCTAATAGGTAAATTAATTAAACTAGGGATACATTAGCCCAGAGAGCCCCTGCTGGCCTCAGCTGGGAGGATGCTATACCATTTTGAGCAAACCTCTGCTGGATCTGACAGTGAAAGTGACTCATTGCTTTGTCTAGCCTTTCCCAAAATCCAGAGGGTGTCCCACTCTTCCCTCTCTGTCCAGGCCCCATAGCGTAGCCTCAGCTGTGAGGCTTCTGAGGGACAATGCAGCACATTGGAGGAGGGACCACTTCACACGTTTGTTGTACCCACACCACAAACACTCTAAGATCTACATGAGCAAGGGCCCATTCTAGGATTATCCAAATGGAGGACCTGGCAGGGCACTCTGCCGGAGAAGAGAATTTCCCCACTGCATTTAGCAGAAGGAAAAGATAGTACAGGTAATGGAGAGTCTTGGACCCAGCCTCAGTTCAGCTGCAGGCTTCCCTACTGCTGCCTGGGGCACTTCCAGCCTCAGCTCTTGCCTGCACTAACCAGTATTGTGTATGTTTCAGAGTAGCAGCCGTGTTAGTCTGTATCCACAAAAAGAACAGGAGGACTCGTGGCACCTTAGAGACTAACATTTATTTGAGCATAAGCTTTTGTGGGCTACAGCTCACTTCATTGGATGCATATAACAGAACATATAGGAAGAAGAGAGATACACATACATACAGAGAACACAAAAAGGTGGAAATTGCCATACCAACTCTAAGAGACTAATTAAGATGAGTTATCAGCAGGAGGAAAAAAAATTTTGTAGTGATAATCAAGATGGCCCATTTCACACAGTTGACAAGAAGGTGTGAGGATATTTAACATGAGGAAATAGATTCAATTTTTGTAATGACCCAGCCACTCCATCTCTATTCAAACCCAAGTTAATGGTATCTAGTTTGCAAATTAATTCCAGTTCAGCAGTTTCTCATTGGACTCTGTTTTTGAAGCTTTTCTGTTGCAAAATTACCACCTTTAAGTCTGTTACTGAGTGACCAGAGAGGCTGAAGTGTTCTCCTACTGGTTTTTGAATGTTATGATTCCTGATGACAGATTTGTGTCCGTTTATTCCTTTGAGTAAAAACTGTCTGGTTTGGCCAACTTGCATGGCAGAGGGACACTGCTGGCACATGATAGCATACATCAAATTGGTAGATGTGCAGGTGAACGAGCCCCTGATGGCATGGCTGATGTGATTAGGTCCTATGATGGTGTCCCCTGAATAGATATGTGGACAGAGTTGGCAACGGGCTTTGTTGCAAGGATAGGTTCCTGGGTTAGTGGTTCTGTTGTGTGGTTGCTGGTGAGTATCTGCTTCAGGTTGGGGGGGCTGTCTGTAAGCAAGGACTGGTCTGTCTCCCAAAATCTGAGAGTGAGGGATCATTTTTCAGGATAGGCTGTAAATCTTTGATGCACTGGAGAGGTTTTAGTTGGGAGCTGGAGGTGACAGCTAGTGGCGTTCTGTTATTTTCTTTGTTGGGCCTGTCCTGTAGTAGGTGACTTCTGGGTACTCTTCTGGCTCTGTCAATCTGTTTCTTCACTTCAGCAGGTGGGTATTGTAGTTGTAGGAATGCATGATAGAGATCTTGTAGGTGTTTGTCTCTGTCTGAGGGATTGGAGCAAATGTGGTTGTATCTTAGAGCATGGCTGTAGACAATGGATCGTGTGGTGTGGTCTGGATGGAAGCTGGAGGCATGCAGGTAGGTATAGCAGTTGGTAGGTTTCCGGTATAGGGTGGTGGTTATGTGACCATCACTTATTAGCACAGTAGCATCCAGGAAATGGACCGCTTGTGTGGATTGGTCCAGGCTGAGGTTGATGGTGGGATGGAAATTGGTATTGTGCTGAGATTGTTCTTGTCAGGTGTAGGCCTCCAGGGCAGTTTGTGCAGAGCCTGCCCAGGGAGCTCTTAAAAAGCTGCACTCCAGACAAAATGCGAGTATACAGGGAGCTATTTAGGGCTGCAGCCTGCAGTCCTTCCACAGGCAAAATTTAACAATAGGAGCTTTAGGTGAACAAGAGCTACAACACTGGGCCCTGGCAGCGTAAAACCTGGGAACCTCCCCCACCCCAAAGTGAGGGCTCTGTCCCTGGTGCTAAACTAGAAAACGCATGTTGCCAGAACCAGGAGGACCAACTTTAGCTGCACTTCTGCCAGTCCCCAGGGTGCTGGTGGCTTTCAGCACCACGGGCAGTGCTCCCAGCCAGTTCTGGGTTCCCCTCCTATCTCTAGCCAGGGAAGTGGGTTCGTTTCCATGAAGTGCTTTCCTGTTGCAGCGTTATGGAAGCCTTTGTGCAGGGTGCAGATAACTTGGTCCCTTGTCTTAGTTTCAAGGTAAATATCCCCCTCACACCATTGAGGACTCCCTTGTAACATACCAGCCTGGCTCTTCGTCTTTCACTGCAGATCCCAGCTAAACTGGAAGGGAACTCGTGGGACTTGCTGGTCACACAGAACTTGCTGGCAGTTACACACTTCAGCTATTTATAGTCCTGTAATACCTTAATCACAGGCTCTGTATGCACTGAAAACTAGTCTGAAAACTAGCAAGCTGTCTCCTCTCATTTCTCCCTTTGCAGCTCATGTTGCTTTAGCTGTTAGTTTGACTAATTGTGTTGAATTGATTTCTGATTGGAGGCAAGTCTGACTTTGCTTTCGAAAGTCTGAGTGATTTCTGTCAATGCTGGTGTCAAGCTTGGGTGACAAGGGAGTGATTTTTTTTTTTTCAAATTATCTGAAATTCACTTTGTTCACACTAAGGCAGCACCTACACCGTGGTGACTAAGTGGTTCCTGGAAGCATGTATTCATGGAAAAATGCCTCGTTATTTCACACTGTAGCTTAGTCACCGTATCTGACATTATCCAGTGAGGCACCAAGAGCGGCATGTGTGTGTAAACTAATTGTTAGTGTCCATTGCGCTTTCCACCCAGTCTTTCAAAAGTGACTTGATTTTTTTTTCTGTTCCTCAGCCTTTGGGTCCCAACCTAAGACACCTCAAATGGGCCTAATTTCCCAGAGATTGCTGGGGACCCAACCTCAGGAAATTCAGTCCCATTTAAGGTGTCTCAAGAACCGAGAAACTGTAAAATCACAAAGTGGCTGCTGCTGATGGAGGCACTCTGTCCCACCTGGCGGGGGAGCATTCTAACCTCCCTCCTTTGTTATTTCCCGGTTGTTATAAATAATAGCTATTGCTGTGGTGCCCCAGTGGGTGAGATTCTCTGCTCCTGCTTTTACTAAGCAGCTGAACCTAGACTGTGACAGCTGGGAAGGCACTTGTATTTATGGATCTAAAGCAAAATATCCAGAATGACCTTCCCTGATTGACTCTGACTCTGCTTCCTCTTTGCTCTGGAGCCATTAACCTGCATTCCCAATCACTGGTTTCTGATCAGAATACAGCAGTGGCTTCCAAACAGGTGCCTCCATGGTTCACACTAGTTTAACCTTTATTCTCTTGTTTGGTATCCTACATATAACTGCAGTGTCTATTTTAAAGCCTTTGCCAGACATATAGCTCTGTTCCAGGCTAAAGGCCTCCTCCACAGCCCACTAAAGTCAAGGGAAAGACCCCTGCTGTCATCAGTGGGAACAGGAGCAGGACTTAATCCTATTTTATGCCATTTCTAAGCATTCTCTGTCATCTAGTTCCTTACAGCCAACTGTCACTTCCATACATCTCCTGGAAAACCTTCTTTGAAATGAGCCTGGAAAACTGTTTTCAAGTGTGCGGTCAAATTCCTGCACTAACTCAGGGTGAGAGATTTGCACTTGAATGTGCTTTCTGAATCACTCGCTCTTTGGAAGAGATGTGGCTGACAGGTCATCTGGTGCTGACGTTGCGTCTGCCCAAGTCTCATGATTGTACCTAGCAAATGGGTTTACTGATGCCCTGTTTGACATGTACACTAGCAACTGTTCCCAACCCCACAAATGGTGTCACCCAATGCCTAAACACTGACCTCTATGGCACCTCCATTTAGGGAAGTTAGTTTGTTGGGTGTGCCACATGCTGCCTTGTGTTGCTCTGCTGGAATAAATGAAGAGTTCTTTCAGTATTGTGTGATGTTTAGGGCCCTACCAAATTCACAGCCATGAAAAACGCATCATGGACACTGCAATCTGGTCTTTTGTGTGCTTTTACCCTATACTATAGATTTCATGGGGGAGGCCAGTGTGTCTCAAATTAGGGGGGGGGTCCTGAGTTGCAGGGGGATTGCAAGGTTATTGTAGGGGCATTGCAGTATTGCCACCCTTACTTCTGTGCTGCCTTCAGAGCTGGGCTGCCGAAAAGTGGTGGATGTTGGCTGGGCGCCCAGCTCTGCTGGCAGGGCCCTGTCTTCAGTAGCACAAAGTAAGGGTGGCAATACCAGACCATGCCATCCTTACTTCTCCACTGCAGCTAGCAATGACTCTGCCTTCAGATCTGGGCTCCCAGTCAGCAGCAGCCGCCACTCTCCAGCCACCCAGCTCTGAAGGCAGCACTGCCACCAGCAGTAGTGCAGAAGTCAGGGTAGCAGTATGGTGATCCCCCTCCCCCACAACTCCTTTTTGGGTCAGGATTCCTGCAATTACAACACTCTCTCTGAAATTTCAGATTTAAATAGCTAAAACCATGAATTTTACAATTATTTAAAACCTATGAGCATGAAATTGACTAAAATGGACTGAATTTGGTAGGGCCCTAGTGATGTCCTATAATCCAGATATATGAAATACCTGAGAAATCGCAAATCCAGGAGTGTAGATGGTTCTAGGAACTGGACCAAGGTGAGGTAATACCTTTTTATTGGACTAACTTCTGGTGGTGATAGAGACAAGCTGTTGAGTTTACACAGAGCTTTTCAAGGCTGGGGAGGGTACTTGGAGTCTCTACGCTTTAAATGCTACAGCGGCACACCCCCAGAGATGTAGCGACGCTGGTGTAAATTCCCTCCAAGTGTCACCGCTAAATACATGGTGGAACATATTATTTAGCATAAGGAGTTAACACGTAAGAGACTGTTCCAGGTGAAGTGGGCAGCCCTTCTCCAGAGGAGAAAGGAGAGTTAGTGGGGTATAAAACCAGGGGTTATTTAGAGTCCAGGATTTTTAGTGTCTAATAGTTATGAATTTGAAGCTCCCAGGCTCCTCCTCCTCGTGCAGGTTTCCTTTGAGGCTGAGGTCTGAGAGACTCTTGTCTTTTATCATTTTCTTCGCGTTCATTCGAGAGCAGAGTGGCTGACTCTCTCCTTTCACCCACACAGCAGCTGCTGTTGGGGCATTTAGTGCACTGGATGAGGCTGCGTGGGGTACTGATCATCCTAGCAGTGAGGCAGTCTGCAGCTTTGGCATCGGTGGTCCTAATAGGATCTGGTGCCACTTTGAGTTGGCATGTCCTGGTCTGTGGGAATCTTGCTTCTGATGATGAGGTCGGGGGGAGGGGGGCTTAAAGATCAGAAGAGTGGGTTCAGGAAAGATCTTTCCAGATGGGATCCCCAATGAGTATGGGCTGTAATTGTTTAACGATGCCCTCTATGGTTTCCAGTGTGGGATAACAGGTGACAACTAGGGGTAGCTTGGGGAGAGTGTGTGTGTGTGTGTGTGTGTGTGTGTGTGTGTGTGTGTGTCCTGTATTGAAGCAGGTTCTTTTGGTATTTGGTGGCCCATTCCATGATGCAACCTATTTCTCTGGTGCAGTGTCCTTGTTTGGTGTAATAAATATAATTGTAATGTCTCTTAAAGCCTTCACTAGCCCACTGAAGTCAATGGAAAGACCCCTGCTGCCATCAGTGGGAACAGGAACAAGACCTAATGTCTAATTGTAATGATGGTGACTTTGGTGGGACACTTCTGAGAGTATCAATTCGAGACAAATTGCTTAGAGGAGGGCAGTTACAGCCCAAGGCTGGGGTTTCTTCACTTCTAAGGGACCAAACCAGCAGGACAGAGAAGACTTCTTAGTTTTTTACACCAGTGGCTAACCATAAGTCATACAAGCAACCCTTAGACACTCCAGTTTCCCAGTATCACTACCAGTGCCATTTGTTATGGGGACAAATGGTTATGAAAACCAGTGCCCCAGTAAAAGGAAAAATGGTTCTTCTTATCCCAAAGGACCAAGCCCCAGACCCAGGTCAATATACAAGTCAGATCTTGCTCACAAATCATGCTGTTGGCAATCCTTTAGAATCTAAAAATCTAAAGGGTTATTCTTAAGAAAAAAATATAGATGAGTTAAAATTGGTTAATGGAATCAATTGCTTACAGTAATGGCAAAGTTCTTGGTTCAGGCTTGTAGCAGTGATGGAATAAACTGCAGGGTCAAATCAAGTCTCTGGAGAACATCCAAAGCTGGGATGGGTCATTCAGTCCTTGGTTCAGAGCTTAAGCTTGTAGCAAGGTTCCTCCAGAGGTCAGAAGCAAGATTGAAGACAAAATGGAGGGGTTTCCAGTACCTCTTTTATTCTCTGACCTGTGGAAGATCACAGCAGCAAGAGTGAGTTTGGAGTCACATGGGCAAGTCCCATGTCTATGCACGACTCTGTTCTTTACAGGCCGACGCCATTTTTACATGTTAGTTTGAATGTTCCCAGGAAAGATCACATGTGGATTGGCGTCTCCCAAAGTTCATTATCATGAAGTGTTTCTTGATAGGACTATTATCAGTAAATGCCCATTCTCAAGAAGCTGACCCAGTGCTTCACTGAGGCTACTTAGAATCAAAGCACATTGAGATACAAGTACATAGCCAATATTCATAACGTCAACTATAAAATGACACACACACACAGCATATTTATAACCTCTTTATAGACCCCCTCAACAACCTTTTGTACAATAATTGCTGCAAATATATAATAGTGGTTGCAACAATGATCTGTGTGGTTACAGGTTATATAGTAACATCACATTAATGGGCTAGTTTCAGAGTAGCAGCCGTGTTAGTCTGTATTCGCAAAAAGAAAAGGAGTACTTGGGGCACCTTAGAGACTAACAAATTTATTAGAGCATAAGCTTTCGTGAGCTACAGCTCACTTCATCAAATGCATCCGATGAAGTGAGCTGTAGCTCACGAAAGCTTATGCTCTAATAAATTTGTTAGTCTCTAAGGTGCCTCAAGTACTCCTTTTCTTTTTATTAATGGGCTAGACATACTGTCCTGTCCTGATCCTGCCTGCCTACAGTAATACTGGTATGTGAGGTTTGAGAACCACATCGCTTCACTGTGTGTAGTTAACTGTTGGAAAAACCTTACCATTACCAGGATATCTGATACTTAGTGCAGCCACTTCAGCATACAGGTGGAGCTGTTCTCTGGAGTTTATTTGCTCCCTTTCTGCAACATCTCGGGGGGGAAAAACAGAGCAATTCTTTTGTTCAAAGGAACACCTTTCTGGATTACCATAGTGTTCCTTTCTCACACCCCTCTTGTGCGCTCTGTGCACTGCAGGAATGGGCAGGAAGAAATCCTTTTCATTGCTGATTTTCCCCAGACAGATATCTGGCTCCCTTCACCTTAAACATCCCCGTGCATGTAATTAATCCATTAAATGCTCAGTGTTTAACAAGTTGCTCTGCCTCCCTCTGCAGGACTGTAAAGTGGAAGATTGGTGCGGATACATTAGTCTGTGCCTTCAGGTACAGTAAATGTCTCTTTGCACAGTAGTTTGTTAGGGCTGTGAGACTTACAGATACAGTAATAGCCAGTAGGACAGGCCCTTTCATCACAAGTATTTATGGAGAGGTGCGAGGGAGAGACTAAGTTACCACCTTGTAATAACTGTCTGGTCAGCTCAGCACTTCATCCCATTGTTGTGATTGTTTATATTATGTCTGTGTCCCAGGGTCCCAATTGCAATCACGGCCCTGTTGCACTAGGTGCTGCACTAATCCCGGTAAGACTGTCCCTGCCCCAAGGAGCTCTCTGACAACAGAAACAAAGGGTCGGAGAAAGGAATGAGGTGAAGAACTGAGGCATAGAGACGCTCGGTGACGTGCCCTTGGTCACACAGGAGGCCATCCCAGTCCAAGGCTGTAACCCAGAGCATCCATCCTTTGGAGCTAGGTTGACTTAGTCCCTGCGCTTTCTTTGTGGGAGTCTTGGGGTGAGATTTTACAAGTGGTGATTTAGTTGGGGATTGGTCCTGCTTTGAGCAGGAGGTTGGACTAGGTGACCTCCTGAGGTTCCTTCCAACCCTGATATTCTAGGATTTAAGTGAGGGCCCCCATTTTTTCCCCAGACGAGTGGAGAAAGTGGAATGGCTGCCAGAGGTAACGGGTGGGGTGGGTGGGGAGGGGAGTGGTACTTTCAAAACGCAGCATGGACTGGTGCAAAGAATGAAATCCTCAAATGCCCCTGGTCACCTGGCTTTCACATGTGATTGTGGCAGTTTCACACAGCTGCCCAAGCCAGCCCTCCTGGGGGGGGCAGGCATTCACAGTATTTGATGAGATTCAGAGGAGTTTCAAATACCTGGACTGGGAGCCACATGCCTCTTCGTTAGTACACATTCTGCAACTGCCCCAAGGGCGCTGGGAAGGCCGCGACTCTGATTTCCTGGCTGTTCATGCAGCTGAGCAGTAGGTGTCTGTGTGCATATTGCCAATGCAAACACCCGCTTCTGCTAGGCCTCCCAGCTGTGTTGCCCCAGATTCATGTCAAAATACAATTTTCTTCCTCTTAATCCTCCCAGGTCAACAGAGCTCCTGTGACTCCACCTTCCTTTCCTTCGCCTTGTGGCAAGGTCTTCACCAGCTAACACCGCTATCTGGACCGCGCTGAGTGAGGCGGCCTGGGGGTTGTCAGGCTAGGAACACAGAGGGGCACAAAGGGCCTTTTCACTTTTGGGGCCCAGTCCAGTTCCCATGGAAGTGTCTCAGTGCAAGGGCTCGGTACTGCCTGGCTGAAGTCAATGGAGCCCACAGCACTTGCTCTGCAGGGTAGATCTGTTGGTGAGCAAATGTGACAGGGCAGTTCTAGCCTTCCTAGTGCTGCTCCGTCCCCATCCTGGGGGAGGAAAGGTGCTAAACCCTTGGGGGTGATAGCCTATTCCCTGCCCCTCCTCTCCCAGGTAAGACATGCCAGCAATGCCCCAACAGCTCTGGCAATCCTGATTTGTCCCTGGGAGCTGCCTTTTGGGATTGATCTCCTAGAAGTGAAGGCACAAGGTGGCAAATCAGAGTCTGCGCCTGATGTTGGCCAACCCATGGATGGAAAAGGGCAGCAGCTCTTGACATATGGTTCTGTGAAGCTGGCACAATGCTGCCCTTGCTATCTGGCATGTAGGCCTAGTGTGACTTTCTCTAGACAGGGGTGGGGAGGAATCGTAACATTAACAGCACAAGTAGTCCTTCAGGGCCTTCCACTATGACCACACACGAGCCCCATTCAACAGCTATGGCACTGCCCTGGTGGTCATCCAGAGGGCCATGGCTACCTGTTGCCCTTTCCAAGAGCAATGACTCTTGATGACCCCTCAGCCTCTGTAGGTGGCAGCCAGAGCAGCAATGGCATTAAAATGCTGGTGTCTTCCAGGTCTGATTTGACATGAGGGGACACCTGGAGACATTTTGCTGGGGAAAAAGAAAAACAACAAAGCTCCCCATCAAAGTTATTACAGCACCATCCCTTCATGTCAACAGCCTGCTCACGAAAGCTTATGCTCAAATAAATTTGTTAGTCTCTAAGGTGCCACAAGTCCTCCTTTTCTTTTTGCAGATACAGACCACCACTGCTGCTACTCTGAAACCTTTCCCAACATGGGGAGTTTTTAATACAACTTAATGTAGTTCTGGCAGAAAGGATGCTAGACACAGAGCTTTGTAATGTGCAGGCTGTTCATGCTAATTACATCAACGTACATGTCGTTTCTAAAATTATGCTTCCAGATGGGGGGGGGGGCTGTGGGCTGGGATCAACATTAAGAGCCTTCTGTGATCAGATTATTTCTACCTTGATACACATTTGAATGAGCCTGTCAAATGAAATTTTCTGTCTGGTTAGGAATTGATTTTTTTTCTAGCTTCTTGCTCATATGTAAACATTTTTAGTGGTCCCCAGCCAAAGCAGGAGCAGGGAAAGCAAACATCAGACCAAGCAAACTCAATCCCTTTAGGGAAATCACTGGCCACAGAAGGAAACAAAATGCATGATGGCTTCAAAAGACATCCATTAAACTGTGTGCTGAAATGATTCATAGCATGGGTACTTAAAGGTTTAATTAGATCTTAATCACATAATTTTCTTTGTTTTAGAAATTAGTGCTTAATGACTATTGCTCTCATAACAGCACCATGACTAAATACAGCACTAACCCATGGGGCAGAGATCGGACAGAGATTGTGGGCTGTTCCTCGGAGCAGGATATTAAACACCCCAAAGCCAATCAGACCTGGAAGCATTTAGCAAGGACTCTAATGGAACCATCCAAAGTGGAGAGAAGGCAATAAGTGTGGGATCTACATGGCAGATACCTGGCCCCCTGTACTGTGGCCAGGTGCAGGAGCTAGCTTTGTTCTCTTGGCCAGGCCCTGAGGAGCCCTAGCCTGGATGGACAGAGCTCTCTGCATGCCCTGGGGATCTCTGCTCAGATGCCTAAGCATGGACTCGAGCTCTGGGCTGCTGAGCTTTGCCCTTTGTTTCCATCTGAGCAGCTGGAGGGTGTGGGGAGCCTTCCATGGGGCTGACACCTGCAGACCTGGCTTGAGGCAGCCAACAACTGTTACACTTAAATCTGGGTCCGGAAGGGAAGATCCGCCTCCCCAGAAGCTGCTGCTGAGAGCCAAATGGCCTTCGCTGTGCCCCGTTGAGACTCTGGGGCCGGGGAGAGAGGGCCCCTCCAGCGTGCTGGAGGCCTGATGAGGTTGTGTAAACAGAGCTCCCCTTAAGAACAGGGTTTGCAGTGGGATAGGAGAGCTCGGGCCAGCTGGCAGCAAGAGCCTGCTCTGACTCCTGCTCAGCCTTCCTCCAGACCCAGGGGTGTTCAGGCCCCACCCTCTCCCAATCCCTTCCCCAAAGCCCTCACCACCTGCTCTGCCTCTTCCTGCCCCACCCCCTCCCCTGAGTGCACCCTGTCCCCGCTCCTCCCCCTTCCTCCCGGAGCCTCCTGCATGCCCCGAAACCACTGATTGCTGTGGGTGATAGGTGCTGGGAGGGAGGGGTTGACCGGAGCCACCGGCGGGCGGGGGGAGCCTAGAGAGAGAGCTGGCTGTCAGTAGGTGCTGACCACTCGCTAACTTTTTTCCCATGTTGGTGCCTCTGCCCCTACCTAATAATGACCTAGCAATGTCTGAGCTGCAGTGGAAGAGGGATCGCGCAAGAAGTGTGGCACCCACCTGACAAGGTTAGTCTCCAGTGAGCCCAGGGGATCACTATGTCTGGGCAGAATTAAGACTCGGGAGTTTCACCCATCTAGGAAACAGGCCGATGTCCCTCAGGCCAGTGTGAGTGGGAGGTGGTTTAATGAGCAGAGTTCCTTGAAGGTTGGTTAGAATCTGTAAGAAAACAGGATCTTGCGTTTTTCATCTCATTCCCCAGTTCAGCGTGATGCTCTGTTAACGATGTCAAGAACTGTCGCAGGGCAGCCAGAGGGCAGGGGCCTTGGAGGAGTCGGGGTGCTCTGGGGGACAGTCTCCCAAGGCAAGTGGTGCAAGGTCAGTCATTGTGGGGTATTGGAAGAGGGCTGAGCAAAGCACAGGAGTAGCTGCTGTTGGGGTCAGTCCTGAACTGTCCAAGAGAGGCTAGTGGTGACCTAATGGGCTCCTACATCTCAGCCTTGAGTCAGTGAATCGTGGCCGGATGGTGTGAGTGACAAGGGGAAAACACACAACCCAGCATGCTACAATGCAATTCTTCTACAGCTTCCCTTCTGGCATGGCTGCCAGCCCAGTGCTTGGCTGGCCATGGGTTCTCCTGTGCTCCTTCCTCAGAATTGCCCCAGAACCCCAGCGCGTTGCTCCTGGCTGCCCTGCTCCTGGATGTGACCCAGTTTTATTTTCAGTGTGAAATCTCTCCAGGAAGGGGCAGAGACCCCTGTTGCCTCTGGAGGGGGGTGTGTGTGTGTGTGTGTGTGTGTGTGTGTGTGTGTGTGTCTAACATTAGAAGCATGTGTGTATGTGCTGACTGATGCTGAGGGACTGGGGTGTCTGGTCCTGACATGCTAACTTCACGCACTGCATTTCCACTATGTGGTGGGAGCTGGTTGGCATTTAGGTCTCCCTGCTCTCTTTCGGGTAGCGCAGCAGCTGTCTGATTGCACCAGTTCGGGGATGTGTCTCAGAGTCAGCCCTGTTTGCTGGGGATGCAGAATGCCAGAGAAGGTGACATAGATTGAAGTGAGAGGCTGCATTCAGCAGGTTGGACCCTTCACAGAATAAGGCAACAGTCATTAATCTCAGTCATTGCTGGGCACTTGCTCTCCTGGGCTGCCACTTTAGACACCAACAGAACCTTTAGTGCCGTTGCAGATTCTTGCGTTCTACAGAGGCTGTGTTTGTGTGCCCAGTAATGTGGGGTGTGGTCTGCCTGGTGTTTGCCACACATCCACATGCTTGGCCAATACACACAGACCCGGGACACTTGCGTTATGCTGCTCTGTGGAGGATCACGTTGGCAGTCTTCAGATATGTTAAGGGTGTTTATAAGGAGGACACTGATCAATTGTTCTCAATGTGCATTGAAGGCAGGACAAGAAGCAATGGGCTTAATCTGCAGCAAGGGAGAGTTAGGTTAAATATTAGGAAAAATTTTCTAATTATAAGAGGAGTTAAGTTCTGGAACAGGCTTCCAAGAGAGGTTGGAGTCCCCGTCACTGGAGGTTTTTAAGAACAAGTTAGACGAACTTGTTGGCCCTGCCATAGCACAGGGGCTGGACTTGATGACATCTTGAGGTCCACTCCAGCCTTACAGTTTTGTGATTTTTTGGGGTTTGGGGGTGTGTGGTGTTTTTTTTGCTCCGCACTAAGGCTGGTGACTCGTTTATACCTGCAGCAAGAGGAGTGTGTAGCCAGAGCTGATCCACATGCGTCTAATGCCTGTCTGTTTTATTTAAATTTGTACGCGAAGCCTAGTCAGATGCACGGGGCACCCTTGGCTGCAGTTCTAAAGTTTTATGCCAGATTTGTACCCAAACGTAACTACTGTGAAATTCTGAAGAGCTTGCTAAACACAAACTGAGCAAGGTGGAGCTCCAATTACCCACACCTTCTCATGTACTTGGGGGGGGGGGGGGGGGGGGGGAGAAAAAGACCAGCCTTGACTTTCTCCAAGTTCTGGGCCTGTGTATCCTGCAACAGCAAGATCAACAGGTTAATTTCACATTGTGTCACTGGTTGTTTCCTTTGGTCAGTTCTTAAACTTATTGCCTTTTAAAAATTCCTTGAGTTTGCTCTTGATGCTGTACAGGGCAAGATGTAGAGCAGGTGAACGCCTGTCCCTTTCAATCCCTCAGAGTGGCCTTCACGATCTCGTTTCTCAACTGGTGGCCCTATCCTTCAATGTGGGGGGTTTTCTGCCAGGAGAAAACAATGTTGCTGTCACTCAAGAACCCCTTAATGCCATCTGGCAAGGGGGTTCCAGGAATTGATGATGAACCGGAATCGGCACAAGAATGTCCTGGGAGGTGTTGACTGCGAAATGCGTGTACAGGTGCTGTGTTAGGAGCTATGTTCTTACTGCAGGTATGTTCTTGGAGGCAGTACCAAGGTGTGAATCACCAGTAGGGGTGAAAAAGCAGGTTTTCAGTCAGCCAGAGCCATTTATTCACCTGTCTCTGTCGGATGTAAATAGAGCACTGCAAGCTAACACAATGGATGGCCATTTACATACAGACTCACTGAAGAGATGTGACATCAACAGGGGAGGACAGACCATGAGCTGTGGGGCCTAAGTAGAAGGCAAAGAAGCCACTCATCCTGCACCGAGGCAGTAACCGGGCAAAGGAGGGGTGTGTGAGAGGAACTTCTGCAGACAGGAGCTTAGCCTGTTGGTTAAGGTTAGTCTCTAACAATCATGTTATGATGGGGAAACAAGTGGTAAGGATATTGTAATTTACATGTAACCAACGATTCAAGTTATAATGAGTAATACACTTCTTGTTTTCACTACAAATCCATCTAAGGGCTGTAATATTGAGCAAGGCGCTGACCCTGAGTTGCATCACATGAGCTGGTGTGTACACAGGCTCTTTTTAGGACAGCAGAGCTGGTATTTCAGTGGAGAAGGGGCTGAACGAGCTTTAAAGGGGCTCGGGGCTGGGGATGTCTCTGTTAACCAGCAAGGTACAGGCAGACTGGGCACCCCTACATGAGAGAACCAGCCTGGAGAGCTGCGTTGCACGCACACAACTGTTACTCGTGCTCCACGGGAGAGAGGCGTGCAACTTGTGCGTTTTGATAGGAAGCACTGAATGTGCTTTATTAGACCATATTGCTGCCCTGTGACTCATAGCAATGGAGCCTGCCCCCCTCTCTGAGCTCTCAGGTTTACGACCCTGCCTCTCCAGATGACGCATCTTGTTGTTTCCAGCAACAGCCCTTTGACTGTTCTGTTGATACGGCTGCATTAATGCAGGACTTGCCTTTGATCCGCAGCATCTGGGAGGAGCAGGGAGATGTGTGCCACTTCCTACAGCCGTATTTTTACTGGAGCAATAACTTCTCTTTGCAATTGAAGTGACTCTCTCTCCTATAGCCTTGAAATCTGCACTGCCCTTGCTGCCTATAGAGGTGGTGCCCTTCCCCACCTTCCCTTTCTGGTTGTCCTGCCGGGTGAGCCACTCGAACTCCTCGCTGCCCCAGAGTAGGGGCCCTAGGTCATAAAGCATCTTTGGATAATTACAAACCGGTTCCTTAGCAGAAACGAACTCCATCGAATCCATTCCTGGGAAATATTTGTACCTAAACTGTTTCGATCTCCCTTTCATGTCCTCTGCTAGTGCAGCCCTCTGAACTACAGCTGCAAAACACCACTGGCAGCAGTGACCACTGGCTGGCCCTGGGCAGGGCTTTCTGCGGTGTAGCAGGGCAGAGAACTGAGGGGCTAACTGGGAACTCCTCTAAACCATGAGTAGGTCAATGGGGTTCTGTGTATAAGGGAGGCCAGGACTGGGCCTGGGGTATTCAGGGCAGCCATGTGGGTCCCTTGCTTCAAAACCTGGGCATGTGTGAAATTGTGAATAGGCAGAACTGTAGCTTGTTGCCATGCATGATACTCCCGGGGAAAACCGCTGATACAGGTGGCGGATTGTGATTAGTGCTATAGAATTTAATCTGAACCCCAGGTTGTCCTGAACTAAGATGAAATCTCAAAATCAGGAGAGAACCTGAGCATAAAATCTCCTGACCGAGGCTGGTGACCTCAGGATGTAAAAGTTCCAGCAGGACTTTCTACCCCCTGTGTGCCGCTGGGATCTGATATCCTTTGGGATGTCGCTAGGGTGTCTAGTGCTATTTCCCTGTATCCCCTGGTTCTGAGCAGAGAGGCCTACGTGCAAAGTCTGATCTGAACTTTCCAAAGTTTGAGGTGTTTGAAGCCAGGGGTTTGGCTCAGACCACCCTAGATGTAGGGGTCAGCGATGGAGCTCACAGTGGGAGCCAACTCTCTGCTGGCATTCTGGAGTGCTCAGATCTTGTCTCGGGTTCAGTCCAAATTGGTTCTGGGCCTGATCTCAGAATTTCTGTTGCTTGGCAACATGGAGACGCCATCAGTCTGAAAAGGCACCCAAGGGCTAGTGCTCTGCTGGGTTTGGGCTCCAGGGTGGCAGTGGGTGTCACGGCCCTTCTAGGGAGGTCTGAACGTGCCTGATAGTCTGGTTCGTCCAGACCATCCTGTTCCCCCCGCCCGCTGTGCTCTCCCCGTAACCGCATGCCTGTGTAGGTAACTTGCGTGTGCAGCTTGCAGTGGCCTCCGCATTACACGGGACATCAGGATAAAGCAGCTGTGCTGCCCCTTCCACCAGTTGTGTGGCTCTCTGCCCTCAGGCTGGTGCCTGGCAATTCCCACAGACCCCCAGCACCCACCCCCAGCTTGCCATTGAGCCCAGCCTTGCACCATTAGCCTCTCTGGTGAAAAGACTAGGTTTGCATCTGGAGGCCTGAGTGAGTCCTGTATGCGTGTGTTTTGGGGAGGCAGCATCTCAGCTGAGTCTGGCTTCCCACCCCCTTTCTGGTGCTGCCTGGCACTTCCCCCTGCGTTGATCGTTGCAGTCACCCGGCTCCATGCCAGGGGTGCCTTCAGGCTTCTTGCTGGAATTGCTTCTCTTGCAGGGATATAAGAAGCATCGCTTTGCAGTCAGCACTAGAATGTATTTGACAGGAGCCTTCACAGCCATCACTTCGCACGATGCCCGGCACCATCTGTCAACAACAATTTCGCTTGGAGTAACTGACATCATTGTTCCTGAGCTGGAGAAAATATCAGCGAAGCTGCCTGCTTGCAGGGATCTGTCGGAGCTCTCCCTCCTGTCTGATCTGCTGCCGGAGTCTGGCTGCACAGGTCACCTTAATTCGAACAGCCCTTTAATTAGCTGTCAGGCTATGAATTATGGGCAGATGCCACAAGTTCAGATCAGTATTGCTACAATCAAATCTTCTGACAAAGGATAATGTAGGGATTTTTTTCTCATCTATTTTTTTTTAAAGACTTGTGCGCACGTGCTCTCTCCAGACCAGTAAACTCAAATGAGGCTTAAAGGTGAACTCCATAAACTTTTTAGAAGCAAATTAAATGCACTAACTGGTTGTGTAAGATCCTAACTTGGTGAGAAGACAGATGGGTGGACTCACGCCAAATAATAACACATCTAGGAGGCAAAGATCAGCTCCTCCTTCATGTAGCTGCCAACATGGGCTGGGACCTAGTGTCTCCTTTGCAGCAGAAGATGAAACCATGGGCACCTGATGTAATCAAGATGCTGCACTGGCTCTGAGAGGGGTCTGGGCTCTGCAAGAGATGGTCACAGAGATCCTGGTCTCTCTGCTAGACCCATGGGCCTGGACCCTGGAGCTTCCCTCCTGCAGCGGGGGAGCCTTCCCACACTCCTTTGGGGCATGGCTCAGGGAAAGGAATATAAGCAGAGCCACTCTGGCTGCCATAACCCCCTCTTGGGGCCTTCAGATGGCTCCCCCACATGCCTGGGGACCAAGCAGGGAGTGCAAAGGACAACTTCACACAGCGCTAGCAGTGAATGTGCTGTAATGAGAACCTCTGACACCCTCACCCAGTCCCCCTCCTTCCAAGTCTGGACCCCTCATGCTTGCCTCACTGTGATTTCTCAGGGCTTACGGGGACTGTGGTCTCCTCCAGCCAACCCTGCTGGGACGCCGTTTCACCAGTAGCATGCACAGCAGTGAGTGACCTTTCTGCCTTACACTCCCCTCCCAGCCAGGGCCTGATTCGAAACCCACTGAATGTCAATAGAAAGACTCCATTGCTGTGGATCAAGCTGTTGACTGACCAGTAGCCCTGCCTATACACCCTGCTCACTGGAGTCTGGCGTGGCAATGTCCAGGAAACCCCTCCAACCTTGCTGCCACAGCTACAAGTTATGCTTGTATTGGGAGCTGTAACATCTGTGCATCTTCCTTGGAGAGTGGGCAGAGGCCATTCAGCTCTGAGGACAGGGCATTTCTGTGCCTTAGTGCAATGTACAAACAGATCGGTAGGAAACCTGACCTCCCTAGACATAGCAAGACACAGTGTGCTGCCTCTCGACTTCCGGGGGTAGAGCCTCAGGAAGGTTTCCCTCAGGGATGATATTTATTCAGGTAGGTGTTTTTCTAACAGACCTGCTCTAGGAATGGTTTGGATGAGGTTCTCTGGCCTGTGTTTGCACAGGTCAGATGAGATGGTCACAGTGATCCCTCTGCCCTTGGAATCTCTGACTCTGGGGCACAGCTCCAGCTGAATGGAAGGAGGTGGCGTATTTATAAATATATGAAATCAGCGCAGAGGAGCTACAGAGAAATGGGAATCCTGACAAAGGAAAGCTACAGACCACAAACTGCTAGCAATGAGAAGCCAAAAAGTGGGAGAAGAGACCTCCTCTGATGAAGCTGGGAGTCTAGGGAATCTGGAAAATGGGGTTTTATGATCAGAGTCCAGCTCTGAATCTGTCTTTGCAAATTATTTGCTTCTGAAGTGCCCTGAAAGCTAAAGGAAGCTAAAAAAGCATCAAAAAGGGGCTCTGAAATTGGATTGGGAATGTGGATTGTTTTAAAATGAATGAATGAAACTGTACAGAACATCTGAGCTTTGGAGAATCTTGATTGATTTTTATATACTGTACCACGGCAGCTTAAATAAAAGGGAAAAAATGAGATTTGTTTTTGTAACAGGACTCTGAGTTCTGGCGAGCGAGGATCCCAGGAGAGGCTCGGGTAATTACTGGGTGTACATGTGATGCCGGTTGTCCAGATACAGTGGTGCTAGCTTGTAGTGGAAACACAGTGAGGGGGAAGGTGGAGAGGACAGAGAGAGAATGGGGCTGGAGAGCAGTCTCTTGTGGCTGGGGAAAGCCAGTGAAGAATACCTGGTCCTGGTGACAATGTTAGTTATCAGAGCCTCCAGCACAGAAGGCAAGTTACCAGCCACCCTGTCTAGTCAACTGTGAGTAGGTCTGCGCGTCACCGCAAAGACCTGCCACTCGCGACCACTTCAGTCTCCTCCTTTTGCTTGGCAAGGTCTTGGAGTGGGGGACGATGAATAAACCAACCACTGCTTGGGCTGGAAAGAAATGTCTCTTACAGGCAGGTTCTTCTAGAATTTCCTATTGTGGGTTGTGTGGGTTTTTTTTTTTTTTTTTTTTTTTTGCCTCTTCTGCTGAAGCATTGGGCACTGGCTACTGTTGGAGGCAGGATACTGGCCTTGTTTGACCCAGAACAGCAGTTCTATTCTCCCTGTGGGAAGGCAGGAAGAGGGCTAAGAACAGAGGAGATTACGTCAAACTTCCATGAGAAATGGAGCAAGGAGCAGGTCGAGAGGCATCTGAGCTGGAGCTACCCTGGCTTCTTGCTCAAAAAGAATAGAGTGAGAATATAAAGAGCTGTGTGGAGATCAAATACAAGGGGAGGAGAATGGGATCTGTGATCAGAGGCAAAAAAGCAGAGACCTGTAGGTCATTAGCCACCTGGCAAGGGGCAGAGCCAGCTTTAGGAAAGAGTAGGATAATGTTTGAACAAATGATAGCCCGGCTGTGAAAGGTTTTTAGTGCAGATGAGAACAGAAAGTCTGGGTTCTTATCTGCACTGTACAAACCTCACTGCTCTGCAGAATGGGGCTGGGAATCCAGTGAGATTTCGGCCATTTCCTAGATCCAGCTGCTCTAGAAATACCTTGAGAAGAACCTTCCCTAAGGATTTTGTCACTTGCATTTCCAGTATGACTTCAATCAGGAAATGGGCAGTTTTTTTCAAAATTGAACCCTAGTAATAAGTTGAAATTTTTCACAGCTTGGGAAGGTGTGTTCCTGGCTTGGTTTGAGGGAGGAATGAAGCTGCTGCTTCTATTGAAAATGCCTCAGTTTAGCTAATGTTTAGACCCAGATCCACAATTAGTGTAAGCTGATGAAGTTCCATTGATTTATTATTATATATATTTTTTTAAATATAGAGCTGAGCCAGTTCATACCAGCTGAGGATCTGGGCCTTGGATTGCATTATTAATAACTGTATTGATCTTTATTGGTCACTCTAAGATTTTATTTATAAACAGATTATGAAAGATTAGCTGTTTGTTAAAATATTTATTAATCAGTCAACCAGGTAAATAGGCTGCTTATCACTATCTATAGCATAAACAACTCATGTTTATAACACACTTCTAACATGTATTAATAATTGATAAAGTTCTGTTTATAAAGAGTTCAATATAAAATCTGACTGATCTATTTCTCTGGAGCTGTAGGCTGACACAGCCTCACATAATGGGAGACTTTCCCAGAGAAGTGCTGGGTCCTTGTCCCCAAGACCTACAGTCTGAGGATATAGCTGGGACAGAAAAAAAACAAGAAGTACACAGGAAAGGCGCAGGGAGGGGCATTGCAGCAGGAATGAGCCATTGCCGGGTTTTTAGGCCTGTTTGGCAGGAGGAGCGATGGCTCTTGTGGTTGTAGGAATTGGATTTTATAGTTACTCTCCAGGGGGAGTTACTGCACTGATTGCAGCAAGCTGTTTAATTGGTTGATCCAAATGCTGCGGCTGGTGTGTTTAGAGACTTTGAAATTCTATGCTGCCGAGGACACAGACTGTTCATTTTCTGACAGTGAGAAGGGGTCAAAAGATGACACAAAGCAGAGCCTTTATGGTTCTGTTAAGAGTATTCAGAAGGCCCTGATCCTGCTGCCCTCAGTAGAGATGGCAGGATCGGGCCTTAAAAAGGCTTGCTTTGAACTGATCTGTGTCAAACTCTTATGGGATCAGAACCCACTTCAGTTTACATTTATGATGTTTAAGTATTCAGGAGATGATGAATATTAAAGACCTTCCCGCTGGGGGTTCAGGCTTGAATGAACCAGTCTAAACATGGTGCACGCAACGGCCATGAACAAGCAGCTCTGCATGACCCTGGGGAGTGTGGGGACACTCCTGGCCGTGGGCTGGGAGCGTTCAGTGGGATGGATGGTGGCAGCTGAACGAAGGGGTGCGATCACAGCAGACACTGCCTGCCCTACCCCTGAGGCAGCTGATAGCAAGCAGGTCACGCAATGCGCTTCAAGTGCTCTTGGAGCCTGGGAGCTGCTGCAAAGGCTTGGTTTGGACTTGAACACGTGGGGCTGGATTCGTCCGGCTGATCAGGAGAGGGGAACAGACGCTTCATTGTTCGTGTTTCAGTGCATAGCAAGTGCTGCCTGCTGGTGAGACTGGACCCAGCAAAGAACAAACCACCCTAGTCACAGACTACGCCAGCCTATTGTGCCTGTCTAGAACACTGGTTCTCAACCAGGAGTCTGGAGGCAGCTGGGGGCCCACAAGCAGGTTTCAGGGGGTCCTCCAAGCGGGGCCAGAATTACACTCACTGGGGCCCAGGGAAGAAAGCTGAAGCCCCACAGTATGGGGCTGAAGCCCGGGGCCCTGAGCCCTGCCTCCTGGGTCTGAAGTCAAAGCCAGTTTGCAGGGGCCCCCAGGAAACTGCCCTGCTTGCTACCCCCTCACCCCAGCGCTGAAAACTAGTAATTGTGGCACAGGTGGGCTGTGGAGTTTTTATAGTATTTTGGGCATGGGCGGAGGGAGACACTTGGAAAGAAATAGGTTGTGAACATCTGCTCTAGGAAACCAGCACGTCTAGCATCTCGCTCAGGCTCCCGGCCCTCTCATTAATGGCTGCTGTTCTCTAAGTCATTAGAACAAACCAAGACACTCTCTGCTACAGAATTCCCTCTAATAGGTGTATTTTTGCCATTGTATATTTGTGAGGCTTGTCTAGCTACACGTCTCTTGTTTTTGTAGCTGTCTGCGCTAGCCTCATAACTCAGCAGAGTTTGACTGTAGCATCAAATCCAAGGGCTGTCCCTGGAACAACTGTTCTGGGGGAGTGATGAAACCCTTATTACCCCTGTCCCAGCCCTACCACTCTAACGCCAGCACCCCGATTGAATCTGCCTCTGCTGCACTGTGCTTACCTACATGTTGCGCCACTCCTGATCTGTCTACCCATGCCCCGCTACTGCTGCCATAGGCGGCTACCCCTGCTCCCTGGAGTCTTTGCATTGTTGTTACTGGTGTGCAGTAGAGGTCAGAACAATGTTCTTTTACTCAATGGTACTGTGAAGCAGCGTTGCCCCTTGTCCAGTGTGCAGGTCTTCACACAAGGCTCTAAAAGATCCAACCATATCCAGCCAGCTGTGCTCCATCTGGGAGATTTAAAGTCAGAGCTACTGTGGGTGAAAACTAAGCAACGTCTTGTGGGAGGAAGAAATAGCAAAAGGTCTCAGACTAATTAGAGCTGGCAAACGTTTCCCGGACCTGACTTGCGAACCTTACAATGTTTACATAGAGATCACATTTAATGTGCAGCCAGTGCCCTTGATAAGGAGGAGAAAAAACTTCTTCCTTTAAACAAAGTGCTGAATATCTGTCTGTTCCTTCCTGGCTGTCGGAATATTTCCTAATTATACGTCTCCTTCTCTAACCTTGTGTTCCAAGCGCCAAGTGGAGGAGAGCAGCATAATGAAAACCATTAAAAATGCTCTGGTTTCCTTTGCAAAGCAGCGCAGGGTCCAACCGGAACAGCTGTGCCCATGTGTGCTTTGTGTCAGGATGATGGCACGCTGCTCTGTCTGTTCCAAAGGACTGTGCGGGGGTGGAAGGAGAAAGCATCCCCGGATGGGAGAGTCCTTTCTTCTAGGGGGATGTGCTGGTGGCATAGAAGAATACGGTGGTGTCATTTCATGCTGGGGTACATAGGTTTTTTTTTTTTTCTTCAAGTCTTTGTTTTTATGTGTGCTGTGGAGCGTGTGTTGATGATGGTGCGGGACAGGTCACCGGTACCTTCATTTTGGAGAGTAATGTTGTGCTCGGGTTAGAGCATATTGGGAATGGACTCTTTGAATAGAAAAGGGGAGTTGACTCTCTCCTGATCATTTTGTCAGCTTGCAAGGTGTTTGCGGGATGAACTTGCAAACACAATGCAATGAGATGGGCCCACAAAATAACCAGGAGGGGTTGAGGCAGTATCCTTACAGATCAACCCAGGAAGGGCATTGCATGCGTAGGGGACAGCATGGAAGAAAGTACAGGAAGGGTGTGGGAGAGGTGGACAGCATAAAGCCTGGAGGCTGGCAATGTTGGTGGAGAAGCAGGGAGTGACAAAGGACAAGGCTGAAAAAGTGGGAGGGGCAGGGCCCTGGAGGTGAGGAGGAGACGCTTGAATTGGATGTGTTGGAAAAGGGGGAAGCCAGTGAATCTGTGTCAGGATTTGTACAGGACTCTTGAGCAATGTGTGCTCTGGGGCAGCCAAGTCCCAGTACTGCCGTGGGGCAGATCAGAGGTCAGGGTCTGGGGCCACACCTACTGGGTGCAGGGGAAGTGAGCGCTTGGCACTACTCTCGGGAACCTCTATCCCTCACACCCAGCCAAACGGGGAGGGGCAAACCAGGGCTGGGAGAGTGAGTGTGTCTGGCATTGGGCCTTTGAAGAAGAGACGGCATCCACCTGACCAAGAAGGGGAAGAGCATCTTCGTACACTGATTAGCAAACTTAGCAAGGAGGTTCAATAGGTGGCCAAAGCACAGAGTATAAATGGGTGACCCTACCAGAGGGTTAGATGTTGGGGGCACACATGGGATACTCCAGTAGGGTCAAAGGACCAACAAGAAGATCAGTGGGGAAATCTGATCAACAATTTAGATGGCTGTACACAAATGCAAGGAGAATGGGGAATAGACAGGAAGAGCTGGGAGTACTAGTCCATAAGCTAAATTATGATTTAATTGGCATCACAGAGACTGGAGGGGGAGGAGGGGGAAGAAGTCTCATGATTGGAATATTGGTAGTGAGGTGGATAGCTTGTTTAGAAAGGACAAGCAGGATAAAAGGGAGGAGGGGTGCATTGTACATAAAGGATATAGACACTTCTTCTGTGGTCCAGAAGGAGGTGGGAGGCAGATCAGATGAGAGACTCTGAGTAAAGATAAAAGGATTGAAGATAGGGGTGACATCGTGGTGGAGGTCTACTATAGACCATCCAATCAGGAAGAGGAAGTGGATGAGGCATTTCTAAAACAAATAACAGAAATATCCAAAACACAAGACCTGGTACTAATGGGGGACTTGAACTACCCAGACATTTGTTGGAAAAGAAATATGGCAAAACACAAAATTTCCAATACATTCTTGCAAGGTGCCAGGGATGACTTTTTGCTCCAGAAAGTGGAGGAAGCAACCAGGGGGACCGCCATTGTAGACGGGATCCTGACCAATAGAGAAGAACTGGTAGCAAATCTGAAGGGGAAAGGCAATTTGGGAGACCGAGATCATGAATTAAGAGAGTTTGTGATTCCTAAGGCAAGGAAGGAGTGAGAGCAGCAGAAAGGGATAATGGACTCAGAAAATCTGACTTTGGCAACCTTGGAGAACTGGTGGGTAAGATCGCATGGGAAGAAAATCTAAGGGAAAAAGGAGTTCAGAGGAGCTGGCAACTCCTCAAGGAGACAATATTAAAGGTGCAGCTGCAAACTATTTCAGTGCAAAGGAAAGAGCAGAAGAATAGTAAGAGGCTAATATGGCTCCATCGGGAGCTATTTAATGACCAGGAAATCAAAAAGGAATCCTACAAAAAGTGGAAACATGATCAACTTGCTAAGGAGGAGTGAAAAAGAACAGCGCAAGTATGTAGGGACAAAATCGGAAAGGCTGAGGCACAAAATGAGTTACACCTGGCAGGGGACATAAAGGCAACACGAAGAGGTTCTTTAAATACATTTGGAGCAAGAGAAAGATGAACGAAAGTGTAGGCCCTCTACTTAGTGGGGAAGGAGAGCTAATAACTGATGACATCAAGAAAGTGGAGATACTTAATGCCTATTTTGCTTCGGTCTTCACTAAAAAGGTTAATGATGACAACATGGTATTAAGCGGAGGGAAGAAATGCAAACTGAAATAGGGAAGGAATAGGTTAAACTATCTTTAGATAAATTAGAGGTATTTAAGTCAGCCGGGCCTGATGAAATTCATCTGAGGGCACTTTTAAGGAAATAGCTGAAGCAATCTCGGAGCCATTAGCAACTCCTGGAGGATGGGAGAGGTCCCAGAAGACTGGAGAAGGGCAAACACAAGTGCCTATCTTTAAAAAGGGGAACAAGGAGGACCTAGGGAATTACAGACCAGTCAGCCTAACTTTAACACCTGGAAAGATATTGGATCAAATTATTAAACAACTGGTTTGTAAGCACCTGAAGGATAATAGGATTATCAGGAATAGTCAGCAAGGATTTGTCAAGAAAAAATCATGCCAAATCAACTTAATTTCCCTCTTTGGTAGGATTACTGCCCTAGGGGCTAGGAGAGAAGCAGTAGACATGATGTATCTCAATTTTAGTCGGGCTTTTGACACAGTCCCCCATGACATTCTCATAAGCAAACCAGGGAAATGTGGTCTAGATAAAATTACTATAAGGTGGGTGCACAACTGGTTGAAAGACTGTACTCAGAGCATAGTTATCACTGGTTTGCTGTCAAATTAGGAGGGTATATCTAGTGGGGTCACACAGAGGTTAATCCTGGGTCTTGTACTAGTCAATATTTTCATTAATGATGTGGATAATGGAGTAGAGAATATGCTTATAAAATTTGCAGATGACACCGAGCAAGCACTTATGAAGACAAGGTTTAAAATTCAAAATGACTTTGACAAATTGGAGAATTGGTCTGAATTCAACAAGCTGAAATTCAATAAAGACAAGTGCAAAGTACTACATTCAGGCAGGAAAAATCAAAGGCACAACTCCAGAAGGGGGAATGCCAGGCTAGGCCGTAGCACTGCTGAACAGGACTGGGGGTGTTAGTGGATCACAAACTGAATATGAGTTCTCAGTGTGCTGCAACAAAGGCTAATATTCTTGGGAGTATGAACAGGAGTGTTGTATGTAAGACACAGGAAGTAATTGTCCCGCTCTGCTCTGCTCTGGTGAGGCCACAGCAGGAGGATCTGGTCCATTTCTCGGCACCACGATTTAGGAAGGATGTGGACAAATTAGAAAGAGTCCAGAGGAGAGCAACAAAAATGACCAAAGGTTTAGAAAACCTGACCTATGAGGAAAGGTTAAAACAACCAGGCATGTTTAGTTTTGAGAAAAGAAGTTTTTTGAGGGGTGACCTGATACCAGCCTTCCAATATCATAGGGGCTGTTATGAAGAGGAGGGTGATCAATTGTTCTCCCACCACTGAAGGCAGGACAAGAAGCAATGGGCTTAATCTGCAGCAAGGGAGACTTAGGTGAGATATTGGGAAAAACTTTCTAACTCTAAGGGTAGCTAAGCTCTGGAACGGGCTTCCAACGGCAGTTGTGGAGTCCCATCATTGGAAGTTTTTAATAACAAGTTGACAAACATCTGTCAGGGATGGTCTCGGTTTACTTGGTCCTGCCACAGCGCAGGGGCCTTGATGCCTTCTCGAGGTCCCTTCCAGCCCTGCATCTCTATGATTCTATGAATAAAGGAGGCAAAATTGCAGAGGGTTCCAACCCAGCCTTCCCTTCCCTGATCCAGCCAAATGTGAGCATTACCTTGGCCTTTGCTGCAGTTAAAACTTGGTAAATAAAACCATTCTTGGTCATTTTCGGCCCTTCCTGCGGACGGCAACAATGGGACCTTGACAATAGAAGCAGATGGCTTTGCACAGGATGTCTGTTTCCCATCTAACTGACAATTAGAGAGAATAGCACCCCGCCTTGTCATTTGCATGTTGAAAAGGAACACCAATGATATGAAATCACAGAATTCCTATTCATCCCAGAGCCTATGTGTTGCTCCCTGTGTTTTTCTGGTCGGAGCACTGCCATTTGGGCACAGCTCCAAATCCTTTATTTCAAATAAACCCCTGAAGTTGCAGCATTTCTTGGTGGCTGCCCTCGCTGTCATAGATGTCTTTCCGAGCACTGTTACAATGACGCAGCTCACCTTTTTGCAGTGCAGGCTATTTCTAGCTATCAAAAGAGAGGCCAGTGTTTGTGAGACATGGGTGCGGGCCTCTGTTGGGATCTTGAACTCCACGGCAAAGCAGGCTGTCTTTGCATCTAACGGTTTCCATTATAAGCCAGCTTTGCAGAGCCTTTGAAGCTGGCTCAGTGTAAAGTGACTCCAGGTAGAATCATAGAGCCAGAGGGTTAGACGGGACCGCAAGGGTCACCTGGTCTAACCACCTGCCAAGATGCAGGATTTGCTGGGTCTAAACCACCCACGACAGATGATTTCCAGCCTCCTTTTGAAAACCTCCAGTGAAGGAGCTTCAACAACCTCCCCAGGCGTCTGTTCCATTGCCCGACTGTTCTTACAGTTTGGGAGTTTTTCCTGAGATTTAATCTAAATCTGCTGTGATGTAGTTTGAACCCACTGCCTCTTGTTCTGCCTCAGTGGCAAGAGAGAACAACTTTTCTCCATCCTTTTTGTGGCAGCCTTTCAAGTATCTGAAGACCGCTCTCATATCCCCCCTTAATCTCCTCTTTTCCAAACTAAACATACCAGTTCCTTCAGTCCTGGCACAGATGGTAGTACCTTCAGGTACAACCCTGGCTGTCAAGGGCCCACCAGGCAACTTTAGCATGTAGACTCATGGACTTAAGGCCAGAAGGGATCATTGTGATCATCTAGTCTGACCTCCTGCACATTGCAGGCCACAAACCCCACCTACCCACTCCTGTAATAGACCTCTAACCTCCGGCTGAGTTACTGACGTCCTCAAATCATGGGTTAAAGACTTCAAGTTACAGAGAATCCACCATTTACATCAGTTTAAACCTGTACATGACCCAGGCCCCATGCTACAGGAAGGCGAAAAAACCCCAGGCTCTCTGCCCATCTGACCTGGGGGAAAATTCCTTCCTGACCCAAATATGATCAGTTAGTCCCTGAGCATGTGGGCAAGACATGCCAGGCTGAAACCAGCATCTCTCTGGTTCCTACAAAACATTTCTCTCTTCCCAGTCAGTATGGGGGTCTGGAGCTTCAGGTGAAAGCGAATCTAAGGGAAACTCAGCCCAGACCTCAGTGCTCCAGCTGGCTTGGGCTGGAACCATGTGAGCTCAGGGATTTGTATATGCCAACTCGCACATCAAGCCACATTTGTCTGAGACTGGGACAGGTTCCAGTGGGAGACCTACTGAGAAAACCTTGGGATAAAAATGGTCCCAGTCCCAGATCTGTGATGACCCTTGAAGCCAGGTGAGCTCTGTGAGGCATCGGGCTTGATCTCAAACATTTTACTACAGCTCAGCATGCCCCTTGTCAATCTGTTAGAGCCTGTGTGGCCTCATGCCCATAGGTAGCACTCTGAAAGTCGGTCTCTCTTGCAGAAATGACCCATGGAGAATCATAGAATCATAGAATATCAGGGTTGGAAGGGACCCCAGAAGGTCATCTAGTCCAACCCCCTGCTCAAAGCAGGACCAAGTCCCAGTTAAATCATCCCAGCCAGGGCTTTGTCAAGCCTGACCTTAAAAACCTCTAAGGAAGGAGATTCTACCACCTCCCTAGGTAACGCATTCCAGTGTTTCACCACCCTCTTAGTGAAAAAGTTTTTCCTAATATCCAATCTAAACCTCCCCCATTGCAACTTGAGACCATTACTCCTCGTTCTGTCATCTGCTACCATTGAGAACAGTCTAGAGCCATCCTCTTTGAAACCCCCTTTCAGGTAGTTGAAAGCAGCTATCAAATCCCCCCTCATTCTTCTCTTCTGCAGACTAAACAATCCCAGCTCCCTCAGCCTCTCCTCATAAGTCATGTGCTCTAGACCCCTAATCATTTTTGTTGCCCTTCGTTGTACTCTTTCCAATTTATCCACATCCTTCCTGTAGTGTGGGGCCCAAAACTGGACACAGTACTCCAGATGAGGCCTCACCAGTGTCGAATAGAGGGGAACGATCACGTCCCTCGATCTGCTCGCTATGCCCCTACTTATACAACCCAAAATGCCATTGGAGAGTCTTGGAGTCACAGTCCATGAATCCAGGGCACCAGCTCAGCAGCTGCTGTGAAGTCTTTCTTACAGCTTGAATTGCTTGGTTTTTAATGGATATTTTCCTCCGCCGTTTAGCACCTATAACTACAGGTCATAATGAACTGGAGGAAATGTTAATCATGTTAAGGGACTGATCTAACACTGCAGGCGAATTAGCAATGGGGCTTAAACTCTTTCCCCTCTTCCCACCAGTGCCTTGCTATGACATCTAGCTATCTGCAAACCCACAGCAGAATGAGCCAGGCTAGGGACGGTGTTTGAGTCTTTGCCTCAGACATCCCCACTTTCTGGTCAGAGCCTTTATACACACTGTGCATGTGGTTTGCTGAGATTTAATATAACTCATGGCCAGCGCAAGGCAGCTTTGTCAAATGCCAGCGGAGCATGTGTTCATACCCATGTGTGCACCGGGCAGCCCCGGAGGGAGGTAGCTGGCTAGTCTATATTACAGTTACAAGGGCAGTGCTATTTCACTACAGGCTGAACTTTAGTTCTGACATGCTATTACTGAAATCTCGTCCCCCCTCGCTGTGCAATCAGGTGTTAGCATTTTGGACTTGGAATGCACATTAATCATGTCACTGAAAGGTCTGCCTTGTCACCATCTTTGGACATTTTCATCAAGTATTCACAGTATATTGGAGCAAAGCGCACTGTCTCCCTTACCAAGTAAATAGATGGCTTCAATTATCAAAATTGTACACTGGCCATTACAATTTATATGCTAGCTTATAAAATCCACACTCAAAGAAAATATTTTCCCTAAAACTATCCTAGTAGTTAAACAGCGGGGAAGCTGTTCAGGGCCGCAGTGTCCTAAAAGAGGAAATATTGAACAATCAAAGATAATTGGCTTTGGAAAAGGGAAGCCCAGCTCTCAGTTAGGGGCAGGACTGAGTCTTGTCTGAGAGAATGCAAATAACCATAGACAAAAGCTCTATTAGCTCAACTAGCCCACCCCCCTCAGAACCTGGATTGGTCCCTACTGCACATTTATTAGCTTTTCATCCAGTCCACTTTTACATCTGCCAAATAACAGAGCTTCTACTGCTTCCCATGGGAAACTGCCACAGCCTAGCATACCTCACTCACCCCCTTTCGTAAATGTCCCCTTCCTTAACTTCATCACGGGATTCCTAGTTCTACTCCGTGTATATGATGCTAAATAAGTCCTTGGTGTTCACCCCCCCCATTATCCCCATATCCTCCTGAGTTGTTGGGTAGCCAAGCTATATAGGGTTAACTCTTTTAAACTTCCACCCAAGTCAATCCCTCTGCCTCCATGGTCCATTTTATTGCTCTTCTGCGAGCTCTCCAGTTTAAGATGTTTCTGGGAATGAGTTCCTTGGAGCTGAGCACAGAATTCCAGATGTGACGACACCAGAGCCATGTATTAGTGCTACTGCCCAGGGCACCATTATTATTTCTCCGTAGTGCTTGCAGTACACTAAGTGCAACACAACGTCAGTCTCCATTACAGATAACCTCACCAAAGCATTGCATTGGAATATAAGGTCGACCAGACTGGGTCAGACCAAAGGTCCATCTAGCCCGGTATCCTGTCTTCCAACAGTGGCCAGTGCCAGGTGCCCCAGAGGGAATGAACTGAACAGGGAGTCGCTGTGTGATCCATTCCCTGCTTCTGGCAAACAGAGGCTAAGGAAATCCAGAGCACAGCACTGCATCCCTGACCATCCTGGCTAGTAGTCATTGTTGGACCTATCCCTCCATGAACTTATCTAGTTCTTTTTTGAGCCCTGTTATAGCTATGTAGAGAGGCCAGCATATTCTAAAGTGGCCACTCCTTGTTTGGTGGCTCAGTGTGTGAGTGATTCTGTCTGAGACACAGGGGCTGATTCTCAGAGGTGCTCAGCACCTGCAGCTCCCAGGTACTGTACTGGGATTTGTGGTGCTCAGCACTTCTGAGAATCGGCTGTATTGACGGTATCTCCCAACAGTAACTGCCACTTTTGAAGATATTGGTCACAGTGGCTGTTTTTACCTTCCAAACAGCTCCAAAGCTGCCAGGCAATCTGAAAGAACAGGGATAATTTAGTGGTGTCTGGGGGGGTGGGGGGGAAGCATATTCAGAGTTGAAGGTTCAGAACACGTGGCTCGGGGGCGGGGGTAGTGAGAACTCAGCCAGAACCCTGCCATCATCCCCTGCTAGTGTAAGAACACTGTGATTGTGCGTGTCTCCCCCTGCCCCACCCGTGAAAAGGGCTCCGGTTGGTACCTCCTCCGTATCCCCCTCGCGCTGAGAATCTATTGTTACCATATCAACACTGGGGACAAAGAAACCACCACCTCCTGATTTGAATGACTGAGCTTGTCTGTGTCACCAGTGACCTCACCCACGGGTAATGTGACTATGTAATAAGCAGATGTTTGTGTCCTTTTTAACATCAAACATGTAGGAAAGACATAGACCTAATGGCAGCTTCTACGGGCCATGCGGACAGTCCCATTCATTCACTAGAGGTTGTGGTTGTTGGGTTCAGAAGTTGCTCTCACTGGTGTCGGACGAGTTGTCCCATTCCTGACTAACCCAGGATCCTCCGAGCACCTCTGTGTTGAGCCCAAACCAATATGGCTCTACCGAGGGCCTTGCAGCGCATGATCTGGGGGGAATGGCAGGGGCCAATGGCCTCGGGGGATTTATAGCTTTGGAGAGATGTTATTGGCACATCTAGCAAAAGGGAGCAGCCTCTTGATTTGGGGTGGGGGTAGGAAACTGTGTTACCAGACCGGTGAGTCAAGAATGGACGCTGGTGATTTAAATGCCTCCTGATTCCTTTTAAGACTCATTCAGTTTCTGAAGCAGCCATCAAAACTAAACAAGATCTCTCTCGAGTGCTAGTTTTGAACAGGTTTAGCTGCTGGGAAAAGATTCGTCTAGCTAATCTAATCAGTTTAAAACTACGCTTGTCACAGGGGGCCCAGCTCCTCAAAGGTGTAACACCCATTGATTTCCCTTTGCTGTCTCTCACCTTGAGGGCCATGGCCCGGATTCCTATCAGAAAGCACCAGAGAAGCTTGACAATTGCTCAGGGATCTGTAGGGATCAATAACAAGCCTTTGGTTGGCATGTAATGAGGCAGTGCCTGGGGCGTATGTGTGCCCCGTGACTGACTGGTCTAACCAAAGATGTGAAGGGAGCTGAGCCATGGTTAATTCACCTTTCACGGTAAGAGCTGATGTTCAGCATGTCCCAGATCATTAACTGCCTCATTCTTTGGAATGTAAAACGGAGCCCAGCAGGATCTCTGTGTCCCCGGCGGGCTCCCCCGCTCAGTAGAAGCCCCTGGCCTTGTGCCCTCTGGGGAAGGGCTTGCGTGGGAGGGGGAAATGGCTGCTTGCCCTTGAGGCATGTGTTTGAAGTCCCAGTACCAGCCTGCTAGTTCTGGGTTCTATACAGTGCAGCCTGTGGGGATAGGTAGGTAAGATACAGACGTGGAGTAAGGCGCTAATGCAAAAGCCAATAGGTATCAAGCCTATAAAGAGAATAGCTCAGCCAAGCTCAGGCCCAAGGCGTAAAGTTTTGGCGTAAAACCCAACCCAGAAATGACCCTACAGGATTGGAAGCTGTAGTACACAACCGGACTAAACTGCTGACAGGTAGGCAGATGATGCCAGTTGATATCTGCTTTAGATATTTTAAGTTAGGAACATCAGCAGACTTTTGACCACAAGAATGCCATGGTGACTAATTGACCTATATGTGATAAGTCTGAGGTGAAAGGCCTAGTAACCTATGGGAGAAGGGTACCCCAGCATTCGCAAGGTGAGGAAATACAGATAAGGACAAGGGGCTGAAAGCCCTACTGAATAGGCTACGTGTCGTGGGAGATGCCAGCATGACCACTGGTGGTGGTGATGGTGATGAGGAGCATTGAGGTGGTGACTACACTGGGTTTTTCCCCAAGGATGATGCGAGTACATGGATGCTCAAGCGAGGGACGTTTTGACTGTGCTCTACTATCTCGATCCACTTTGCTGGGTTGGAGAGTTTGTACTTTTGCTAACGGTGCTTATAAAAATATTACAAGAACAGACTGCCTTTCCAAAGTGTAACTGTCTGTCTTGTGCACGCTGGGGTCCTCATAATAACTCTAATATTTCTGGCTCTGGTCATGAGGCAGAACCCTGCCAGACTACAGAGTGTTAATTGGTTTTGCTAATTAATCAATAGAACTAATACAAAACCCATAGCTATGCAAATCACCAGTGTTTTAGGGTAGACACCCGGCTGGCTTCCAGAGGTGATGTGGTTTGGAGGAATGAGCACAGGCTGGGGATTCTGGCTGACTTGGGTGAATCATTTCACCTTTCTGTCTTGATTTCTGCTTCTGTAAAATGGGGGAGGGAGGTTCAATAATTTTCACTCCCCTGCCTCACTAGGGGGTTGTGAGGATCAATGAGTTCAGGTCTTTACATGGCTTTGCACACAGAAAACTATATAATATGATAATATTACTTAGCATTTACAGAGTGCTTTCCAAATGGCTCAGTGACCAGAGTGGTGAGTGCAGTGTAACTGGTATGCAGGACCCCAAGCCTCTGCTGCACTTGGACCATGCATGAAAGAAAGACACTTCTGGGGAAGCCCATCTTGGCAAGCAGGAATCAGGTCTTGTAGCTGAAAACTTCCAGCCATAGTGAAGGGATATTCCAGGCACCTTCTACACGTCCAGGCTCAGATGCTCAAATGGTGTAAAGGGGGGCAGCTCCTTTGGAGTCAAATGCATTTGGAAGGCTTGGGGTGTAGAATTCACTGAAGTCAATGGTGCTGTGCTGATCTGTGTCACCTGGGGATCGGGCCATCAGTCTATAATGAGCAATGTGTCAGGAGGTTCCATGCATGCACACAACCTGCAGTGCTTTAATTCCCAAAACACTTGAGAAATCCAGGGTGCGTTCCATTTCCATGGCCTCTGTCACAGGGATGGGGGGGTCCCAAGGTACCAGCTGCCCAATGTGCCCCCAGTGTAAGGAGAGACTTGCAATGACTGGCTGTGGGAGGTTCCTGGCTCCAGCGAGGGAGGAGTACACAGGGCTGGAGAGCCTCTGCTGATAGACCAAGGAGGGGGGGGCAGTTTGATACTAAAGTGAGTCCAAGCCTCACTAAACAAACAGCAGGAATGGAAGGGTGAAGCACATCTCATAACAATGCATAACAAGCTCCCTCTGCCGTGCCTGGAGTAACGAGGACTGGCTGTGTGCATTCTGGGCTTTGCAGGCTCATCCATTTACCACGCAGTGACGTACTGTGTAAGAACCACAGCTCTGGAAACATTTACGTGCCTGGCCTGGAAGATCTCTGGCCAGAGAAGGCATTTTACTGAGGCTGGAACAATCCTGCTTGGACTGCAGCTGATTAACAACCTGCTGAACAATGGCAGGCCCAGGAGGGTCTAGCTCATTGGTGCTATGCATATTATAGGCTCGAGGGCTTTCTGGGCTCGCAGAAAGTGCTGTGTGAGGATGTGTTGAGACACAAAATAGCCCAAGCAGACGCTGGGCTGACCTTCACTCACTGCAGCTTTGATTGCCCTTCTCCAACCATCGCCAGTGTCCCTTAAGGTGCAACTTTAACCCTTTGCTTCTGATCCATCCTTGCGCTGCATGTCCATGGTCAATAATTGATGACAGACTTCTCTGTGTCTATCAGGTATTCTCTGTCATATGGCTTGCAGCCCCACAAAGCCCTGCATGTCTGCCCTGTGCCTGATCCCGCTGGGGATCTGCCCCTGGACCAGGACATCACAGGCATCAAACAGGAGAAAGCCAAAAAGCAAACACGCAAACAGGTCTGCCTTAGGTCCACACTAAGCTCTTTATTTGAGCAAAGGAGGCAGCAAGGCCTGGAGGTTAAACTCTTGGCATGGTAGTACCACTGGGCAGAGCAGAGTGTCCAGTAGCAACACTGCTTGATCCAGGTCAGAGAGAAGAAATAAGTACAGGTTTGGAGCATAATCCCCCCCCCATGTGGCTTTGGCTCATAGCCTGTCACCCCTCTGCATTCTGCTGCTCCCTTTCTGGCCTGGGGCAGTCCTGTGACCCCAGAGGGTTGGAAAAGTTCAGGGAAGTTTCCAAACCGTTGGGTACGTATTCAAACTGAACGTTTGCAACATGTGAGGTATTTCAAGATCCTGGCCAGTAAGTCTGGCTACACATGTAGCCTAGCAAGAGACTTGCCCAGCTCATCCCGTGTAGGTCAGTCTCTGCTCTGTCATGTCATCACAAGGGATTTTCGTCCTCATGCAGTTACGGTTGCTCACAATATGGCAGCGACGCATTAGGCCTGATTCTGAGCCACACCCAGATAACACTCTATTGATCAAGCTGGGTAGAGAAAGGTCATTCCATTTCATGGAAGATTGACGTCTGATTTCACTCCAATTTAGAACAAAACCCAAAATGTCATGCAAAAGGGAATAGAGCCCCGGTTTCAGGGCAGTCTACCTGCCAGGCTGCCCCAGACTCAAAGACCTGGAAACTTGTGGGGGTCCTTGAGGCCAAGGTAGTCCAACAGGTGGGCTGCAGAGGAGCTGGGTGGGTGAGCTGCCAGCAAGTTTCCGTCAGAACTTCGTAGAAATTGAACTGTCTCAGAAAAAGGTTTTGATTTTGACAAATCAGCAAATTCCGATGACAGAATGTGACTTATCTATTGACTGATGTAATCCTGATTACAAAGGGTGTGTCAGAATGAGACTCACCTGTATAAACCCCGAGACAGCTCTCATTTGAATTCCTAAGTACCTGTGAGAATAACTGAGGTCCAAAGTATAAATCAATGGCTAATGTGAAGGTAAAAAAGGAACAACAGTATAATTTAATGCTTCAACAAAGCCTAAAGCAATTGGAGCACAAAAAACCTACTCTTCCATCTTTAGCTTGACGTGGTACTTTAAAACTCACACGGTACCTCCGCAGGAGCCATTTCATCATTGGGATGAAATTACAGTGGAGAAGAAATTGCCATTTCTGTTCTGTGATATCCCTCAGCCATTTGCATTAGGGCTAAACTAATTAGATCCAACCATCTCTCTCCATCTGGAGAAGGAGCAGTTTCCTTCTAAGGCCTTTTGCATTTGGAACAAGAAAAAACACCAATAAGAATATTTTATGTTGTTCAGTCTGAAGGATCCGTTACAAAGGGTCATATATTCAGAGGAGAGCACGACCCAGTTGTCACTATACAAACAATAATTCCATCTACAACAAAACTGACATGAACAAGATGTTCAGGCTGCTTGGCTGAGTATTCAGGTCGGGAAATGCTTGATTTAAAGCCGCATGGCTAGTTTGTGTGCATCACAATAGTGCTTCACTCCCAAGACCCTCTGTTATTTCTCAGGTAACACAGTAGTGTCTCACGCCCTCTCCTTGCATATGCTTCGTGTAGCACCGTGCACGACAGTGTGCCAAACCAGCTGCGAAAGTCACTCGTATGCGTGATGCCAATGTGGCCATGATCAAAAGCCACGGAGGTCAAGGGGAGTCTTTCCACTGACTTCAGTGTGGTTTGGTGGGGCTCATGTTGCCTCCGGCACCTTTCCCTGTGTGCCTTACAAGACAGGTCTCACCAGGAGGTGGACGATCCTGCATGGTATGATCTGATAAGTATTGCTGGACATGTTCTCTGAGAAGCAGTACATAGCCATGTACTAGAGCTGGTGTCCTAAGACAGCTAAGGGAAGGAGGCATAATTAACTTGGGCATTTCCTTGTCTTTTGAATCTTTGCAGTCTTCATTATTTTAAATAAAGTTTTTTGATGGAAATTCCTAGGTGTTTTTCCTTAATCCCCTCCCCCCAAGTTAGAAAAAAGGGAAAGATGCCTCCCCCACTGAGGTTCATAGCAGGGAGCACCTGGTCTGTGCATAGTGTGAGTCTATCCTACAAGACGCCATCCCGGGGACAGTAAATTTTGTTCCATGCTGCTTGTTGAATGAACGGTTGGTCCTGCTCCCTGCGCTGCAAGGCATCCTGGGGGCTGTGTCCCTCGACTTGCAATGCTCATAGATATGTGAGGCAGAACTGTGGGCCTGTAGAAGTGGGCTGGGCCGGGCAGTCTCTTGTTCTGGGCAAAAATGGCTGGGAATGACTGTGTCTGCCAAACGCTAGCTGCATCCTGCTATGAACCTATCTGGGGGGTAGGGCCTGCTGTGCTCACATTGTGCCTTTTCTGAACTACCCCCCTGGGCACATGGGCAAAGGCTGCATCACATGAGCCAGGCAGGGGATCTCCTTGGTCCAGCTGGCTGGAGCAGTGCTGAGCTGGTCTCTACTGTGATTCCCCTCTGGCTGTGAGGGGCTTGTCCCAGCTGGAAGCCTCTCTGGCCCAGCCTCGGCATCATCTCACTACCTTTGCAACAGACTGTTAGCAACCCCGGCTCGCTCTGTGCAAATGCCTCCGCTCGAGCCTTTTCAATTTCCGTCCCAGCTCTCTCGAATGTCTGTTGTCTACACTAATGCTTTGAAGCTGCATTTTAAGAGCACCTAATGTGATAAACATTTTCAGCTTTACAGCCCTTCCTGAGCACTCATTTGCTTACCCTTTAGAAATCTAACACTTGATTGAAGCACACATCTGCTCCCTCCCTTTGTAAGGCCAAATGTAAAGTAACTGTCTGATATTGCAGCGCTTCCCTCAGCCTCAACAGGGACCCCGCAGGCACTTGGGTTCTGTTCCCTGGGTGTGTTTTCAGTGAGTTCCCATGGAAGGCAGGGAATAGCTGGGAGCAGGCAAAGCAGCCTGGGCTGTAACATGCCAACAAGCACGTGGCTCTCGCCTTCCTGCCAACCCTGGCACTGCCACGGGCACTTCATCCAGTCGTAAGCCCAGGAGCAGCGTGAAGTGCTCTTGGCCTCCCGTTGGGTGTGGTGTCTAGGCTGCCTTACAATGTAGCCATCGGTTGTGTTACAGACTGGATCAGGGCCCCTCTGTGTGATGTATTGGCTGGGTCCGGCCTGACCAATGGAACCCAACCCTGACACCTACACCGTGGCTGACACAGCCTGGTGAGTCGATGCTGCAGCCATGGTCTGCAAAGGGGAGGCAGGGAGACAAACTTCTGTAACCCGGCTGAAGGTGCCCTCAAAATGTCCCCACAGCTTCATGGCAAGAGCTCGTTGGCACGTCCTGCCCTAGAGGACTGGAGTGTTACTTCTGCTGGTATCACCGCATGGTGTTGGTACAGTCTGCCAAGTTGTTTTCACCGCATGTGAGCAAGGTTTGCTCCTTTGGGTGCACGGGGCTGCTAGCTTTCGTTACGCGAGGGTGGCTTTAGAGGAAGGGAGCTGTGTGGGCAGCAGAGTTTTACAGTCGGTTCTGGAGGCAGAGCTGCTCTCCAGGAGCTGGGCTGAGACGCCTGGAGGAAGGGACTGCCCTGTGAGCTGTGGGCTCTGGATTGGTGTGTATGTACATAAAGCAAGTGACACGTAGAATGTGCTCAGGCTCTACCTCGCGGGTGGCTTCCTAGTGCCAGAGAAAATCTTCAAGGCCCCAGTTGTCTGTTCCCCCTTGGCAGAGGAGGGGCAACAGGATTCTGTGGCCGTGAGCTGTTCTACAGCTGCTGCGTTTAATGTCGGGGTGGAAGCACTGCGGTGGCGTGTAACTTAGCCTTGTTTGTCTAGTTTAAGGTTACAAGGTGCTTCTGAATCCTTTTGGGGGTGAAGTGGCCTAGGGCAGTGTAAGCTCGTTCTCGCGTATTATCTGTTGTTGCTATTTACGGGCCTAGCTGCAGATGGACCCATTGGGGCTCCAGTCCTGTTTTCTAGTCTGCCCCGCTCATCCCCTAGCTGCCCTCTGACTCCCATCTGACTGGCAGTTCTGGGGAGGGGGCTGCAGGTAAGTGGACAAGTACCACTTGCAAGCAGGAATAAGCAGCCTGAGCTGGGCATGGGAAGGCAGCTTTCTCCTCAGCCTCTTATGCCCTGCTTGGTTCTGTCCTTACAAACGGCAGTTTAACAGCTGGTGGGAGCATCTTGCTCCTACCTGGTTAGGCACTTTGGGAGGGGCTGGGGACCAGAGGTTTTTACACGCTGACGCTGCGATTCCTTTGGCACCAGGAGACCAGTTCAGCCGGGCGTTTCTTGGCCTCCTGTGACTCCCCCGGCCGCCCCAGGGAGAGCGGCTCAGTGGTTTACAAAATGGTACTTTAAACTATTTTTACTATCACACGGAGGAGGCTGGAAGCAGTGGCCACTCCATTGTGATTTAGATGCGAGTGGTAAATTGTAACCTTTGACAGAAATAGCTGAGATTTACTAGGGAAATCAATAGATGACTCGCACAGGCCAGCACTCCACGAGGCAAATAACACTTCACCATCATGCCCATGCCGGCAGGTGTCCGCTTTGATAGTCAGTGAAGGGGCCACTCGTTCCAGCAGCTGGGCACAGGCTAGTGAGATGGATTGCTGCAGGAGGGGCTTGGGACAGGAGTGTGTAATTACACAACCCCCTCTCCCTTTGTGGTGCATGTCTACAGCCTGCCCTACAGTCATGTCACCAGGGCAGTCTAGGCGGCTCCAAACCCACCACTAGCAATGCTTCGCTCCAAAGCCAAGCTGGGCCAGCTCCAGCCTAGTTTTCCTGAGCTGTGGCTGGTTCCCAGGGAAGACGTGCACAATCCCCTGGCAGCTGGGCGGAGAAGACTGAAGCCAGCGGTCATACTGCCCAGAGCTTAGAGACGGGGCTTTCTATTGCCAAAACACTCTCCAGACTTTGACCAGGAGCCCAGATACCCTGGTAACGAGTGTGGTCTAATGACCTGAACAGAATGGACTAGGATACACCACCCCCATGGGCTGGAATTTGTTCTGAATCCCAGTTTTGCAGGTGGGGAAAGCAAGGCACGGGCTTGGTCAAGGCTGCCCCAAGGGTGGTGGCAGAGGTGGGGTTAAAACCGAGGAGCTCCTGGCCCTCCCTCCTGTGCTCAGCCCTCTCCTCTATTGATGAGTGCCCCATAAAGGAGGTTGAGGGATTCCCTGGGCGTGACCGACTCATACAGGCATGTGACTAGCTGGAGAGGAGAGGAGAGGTTAGGTTATTTCCATTTGCAGGCTGGGCTGCTGGAAATCCTGCTGCAGTGACCCCAGGTAGTGGTGTAATGTGCTCGTTGTCAAAGAGGACATTTCAATGAGCCTCTGTGTGATGGGAGGGGCCCCAGGTGTGGCTGGGCAGGGCGTGGGCAAGGAGTTAAGGCAGGCATTTGTCCTAGACAGTTAACAATGCAGCAGTGCATTTCCAGGGGGCCTGGTGGGGAGCGGGACTGCTCAGCACTCAGCTAGCAACACAGAGACAAGGCGTGTTACACCCCAGAGAACTGAAGGAAACAACCCCATGATCATAAGCCTCTTCCCTCAGCCCCAGCCCAGCTGTCCTGGGGCTGGCTCTCTCGAGGGCTCCAGCAGCTGCTTAGTTCATTTACCCCTCGTTGCTTTTTGAAACACCCAGCTGGTCATGGTGCCCACCGCAGAGCAGGTGACCCATAGCTGGTGGGGCCTTGCCAAGGGGGACTGAGATTTTTCCCCTACCTGATAGGGGGCAGCTCATGTTGTTTGTGCGCAGGGGTCTGCAGGCTCATGGAAAGTTGCTCTTTCTCTGGCCATAGCTTTCTGATCCCCTCTGTGCATCTCCAGTTCCCGGGGTATGCAGGGCAGGGCTTGGCTTGGCTCGGCTCGGGGGCGAGCACTGTATCCGGAGGGGTCTAACCCCACTAGCCTAGCTTCTTTCTTCCCCACAGAGGGATGGGGCAGCATTGTGGCTCTTTCTCCTCCCCTGTGAGCTTTTGGGCTGCTCTCTACATAGATGGTGGCCCCCACCATCTCCCCCCACTCTCTGGTGCCTGTGTAACACCCACAGACCCCGGTCGTTGGCAGGTGGGATCAAACCTGGGACCTCTGGAGCTAAGTGCATGAGCCTCTACTGCATGAGCTAAAAGCCATATGGCTCTTAGCTAAGGCTGTAGCAGTCTCATTAATCTCTAAGTGGCCTCGGTACCGCTAGAGGGGTGAGAACACCACACGCAGGAGGTGTGTGGGTTACACCTGCACTAGCTGTGGCGCAGGGGTGCCTGTGTCTCTGGGAACTCGCGCAAGCCGCCGGGAAGCACAGAACAATGTGGAGCAGGATCTGTCACTGTATTTAGAGCAGGTGGAAGTGCTGCTGAGTGATGGCCGTGGAGAGCGGCGTCCTCTCCTGACGGACCCTGGGTAGTGGCTCCACTAGCTTCCCCTGTTTGCTGCCCCTGCCTTGTCCATGGTTGGGGCTCCATGGCCCATTTGATTGGTGGCCTGAGATGAGAGGCTGCCAGCCTTGGCACCTAGAGCCCGGGGTGATGGGTGCGTCCCAACGGTCAGCCTGTGGAACTCCTTGCCAGGGGATGTTGTGAAGGTCAAAAGTATAACTGAGTTCAAAAAAGAGCTAGATCCATTCATGGAGGACAGGGCCCTCAATGGCTTTTAGCCAGGGTGGTCAGGGACATGACCCCAGGCTCTGGGTGTCCCTAAACCTCTAACTGCCAGAAGCTGAGAGTGAACAACAGGGGATGGATCGCTTGATGATTCCCTGTTCTGTTCATTCCCTCTGAAGCACCTGGCACCGGCCACTGTCAGAAGACAGGACACTGGGCTGGATGGACCCTTGGCTGACCCAGTCTGGCCATTCTTATGTTCTTAAGGTTTAAATACAAAGGTGGCCAGCATGCCAATTTACTACCAGTTGGGGTCTGGACACCGGGCCAAGGCCACCAAGCAGGTCTCACCCAGAGCATCGGAGCCACGGGGCAATGACGACTGACCTGCTGCCGGGCTGGAAGCAGTGACCCAGGGTGCAGGTGGGAGCTCCTGTCCTGAGCTGTCACATTATAAGTCACAGGTAGCATATCTTCCTAGTGTCCCTTTGCCCATGGGGGAGGAGAAGGGGTATCTTTCCGGTAGGGGCTGCATTAAAGAAAGGGTTGTCTAGGAGGGGCCTATACCCAGCACTGACTCTTCCTGCATAAAACAGAGGGTGTCTGGGGTATTAGCTGGACGGGGAAGGAGGTGCTAAACCAGGGACATGGCAGGTTTGTTCACTCTTGTGGGGCAGGTTTTTACACCCCATGTAGGTGCTTTTTATCCCTGCCCTGCTCTAGGCCCTGGCACAGGTGCAGCCCTACCAAATTCACGGCCATGGAAAATGCATCATGGCCTGTGACATCAGGTCTCCCCCATGACATCTGGCTGCTGTTGGGGGTCGTGGTATTGCCACCCTTACTTCTGTGTTGCCAGAGCTGGGCGGCTAGAGAGCAGCGGGTGCTGGCCAGGCACTCAGCTCTGAAGGCAGCACCCTGCCAGCAGCAGCGCAGAAGTCAGGGTGGCAGAACTGGGCCCTCCTTACAATAGCCTTGCAACCCCCCCACCCTTGTGGGTCGGGACCCCCATGGTTACAACACCGAGATCTGATAACTTGAAATTTAAGATTTAAAAAATCCTATGACTGTGAAATTGATCAAAATGGACTGCATCTGTGGTAGGGCCCCCGCCACTGGGGCGGCTTTGGGTGCTTTGCCACATTGGCCCTTGTTTCGCCAGAGTCGAAGGCATCATGAGCCTCATCCGTGGGTTCTGCATCCTTCTGACACAGCAGGGCAGGAGCTGGGGGGAGCTGGCCAGACAGTGCTCACTGCAGAGGGAGTTTCTGTGAAGTCCCTCGGGCCACGTTAAATGATCGGGGGAAAACAAACCATCTGGTCCAGGCTCTAGCTGACAAATTAATTTGGAAAACACAGACATCAGTGTCTGTGCTGCAGCATCTTCTGAGGAAAGCACTTCCGAGGCACTAGGACGCTCCGTCACCCGCTGCACGTGCTCCCGCCAGGCTGGATCAGTGCATGGTTTGTTTGAATGCACTAATGCAACAATACCTAGGGACGTGGTGGTGGAATCTCCTTCCTTAGAAATTTTTAAGGTCAGGCTTGACAAAGCTCTAGCTGGGATGATTTAGTTGGGGTTGGTCCTGCTTTGAGGAGAGGATTGGACTCGATGACCTCCTGAGGTCCCTTCCAACCCTGATATTCTATGATCCTAACAACTGCCCAGAGCGGGGCTGTAACTTTCCTCTGTCCCCCCCCCCCCCCCAACCTCCCTGTCGATAGTTACACACAGCAGCATGTGGGAGATTTGACTCCGCTTCTCTTTTCAACGAGAGCAAGGGGCCCGGTGCAGCCCAGAACGAGCCCAAATGTGCCATGGGGAGGAGAAGGCAGGGAGGGGATTTGAATGAAAGAATTAATATGAAAAAATGAACTACACAGTGTGAATCGTTTGGAGACACCATCCAGCAAGAGTCACGGCACTTGGCACAGTTATAACTGTGGGGTCTTATAAAACATCCCATTAAGTGTGGCCATAACTTACTATTGCGTGTGATGCCCTAGTCACTAGCTAGTGCCTGGCCTAAGGAAAAGGAGTTACCAATGGCACCTGTGTCTTGGGCTTGTTCTTCAACGACGCATTTAGTTGTTATAGGGCCGACCCTGGACGCCCTGCAGGTAAGAGCAGGGCTCCGGCTGTGGCAAAGGCCTTGTCACCTCTAGCCCTGCATTGGGCTTGGTCTGAGGATGGGGCACAGAGAGACTGCCTTGACCCAGTGCTGGCTCTGTTCATCCTAGGCCAGGCAAAGTGAATCATTTCCCTCTGCCGGTGTCCCCGATTGCCCATGTCTGAGCTATTCCCGTGCCAGGCTCTGGAGGCGCATCACGTTCAGCTGGGTGCCGTAGGAAACCAGGAACGGGTGGGCTGAGTGGAGCTGGGTGGGGCTAAGTGTGAGGCAGGTGTGTGCTATGCAACCCCCACAGCTCTGCCAATGCACCTCGATCCCGACCCTTAGCTGCCCCCTGCTATGCCAGGCCTGGGCACTACCCCATCTCCCCCTCCCAGCCAGCTCGGCTGGTGCCCCTCAATCCTGACCCATGGCTCCCTGCTCTCCCAGCTCTGGGCTCCCCCTTGGGCCTTCTGCTGAGCCTTAGTCCCCACCCAACGCCCCCTGCTTGTCCAGCGCTGGGCACCCCTCCACACAGCACCATGAGCCTTGCCAGGCTCGATAAACAGTCACCTCTGGCCACTTCAGCTGGGACCTTTGGGGTTTGGGAGCCTCCCCTCAGACAGGCCTTTCCCTCCCAGCACATGGAAACCCTCTGGCAAACAGGAACTGCTGGGGCTATTCATGGCTTGTCCCACTCAAGGAGCAACTTGCCCCCCAAAGTACAAGGAAGGCCTGGGTGAGGCGCTGGGCTGGGAGCGGCTGCCCGGTGCTGCTGTGCACCCTATGGGGCTGCTTGCTTGAGTCTCAGCTCTGCCTGGCGCTTGGGTCACTCTCCTGACTGTGCAGGCCAAAGTAAGGGGGTCTCGGGATAGCCCCAGGCGATGTTCCAGGTTCCCTTTTGGGAAATACGGCCACCCCAGGCCAGCAATAATCTCCTTTGCCAGAGCCACACGAGCCTTGAACATGCAGATTTCTGCATCAAACAAGTTCCCCACAAAACCCCCAAACAGGAGCGAGGGACCAGGCTCATAAATGTGCTGGGTGTGCCCGCAGAGCCCATCTGTCATTCTAACAGCGGGCCAGGCACAGAGAGGGCCCGAGCCCGACGACAGGAGAGTTTTATACCTGTTATCAGTTGGGATCAATTGGGTGCCTCATCAGTGTGGAAAACAGCAGCTCCAGCAATATCCCCTGGCCATGGAAACCTGTCACCTTTAAAGCCTGAAAATGCTGCCTTTCCTCTGACTCCCTGCCACCCCGGGGTACCTGGGGACTGCTCACCCTGGTGCCCATAGGCTGTGTCAGCCCATCCCATGTGTGTCACATCTCAATCCACCCTGGATGGGACGGTTGGGATCTGTCACCTCCTATGTGCTCTGAGAGCACTGGTCCATATGGCCTGGGTTTTCTCTCGCTTTCTCTCCCTCGTTTCTTCTCTGGCACCTGTCACTGCAGAATCCGGCCGGCGCCTGATGCTTTGGCGGTTTTGCATCGTGTCTGAGGGCGTGTTTGAACACGGACTCTGTGCTGGGTGCAGGGCCAAGCCAGCTGTGGAAAGACCATTCCTAAGAAAAGTACTTTAATAAGGACCAGTTCTCTTCATCTTTATTTCACAGGGAGTCACATGCTGAACAAGAAAACTAGTGGCCCTAGAGTACCCGTACCAGCAGAAATCTGTGCTTTATTCACAGGACAAAGTATCATCACAATGTGGTTGGAAACATTTTTTTTCAAGCATACACATCACCATCTTCATGGGTACATACTTCACTCAGGTGACAAAAGGCAAAATGGAGAGGCCCACCCCAGCCTGAGACCCATGGCTTCCCATGGGTCATAGAGCCTCATGCAGGCCCCAGCCCCTTCGGGTGTGGGACGTTCATCCTGGTCCTGGTGAACTGGACTAGGCAGCGAGAGGCTGACCCACCCAGAGCCTGGGAAGCTTTAGCCAGGGAATGCTCCAATTGGTGGTTATTTTCGGAACATGCACAAAGTACATGCCAGGAAGATGCTTGAGCCAGTTTGCACATGGGCAGCAGTGTGTATCGACCAGCCATTATTAAAAATCAGATGGCCTGTGGCCTCCACACAGCCCCTGGGGCCCTTTTCTGGCTGCTCAGGGTGTGCCCAATCACAGTATAAAAACCAAATGCAAAACAAGCCCCCCAGCTGCTGACAGAATCTGGTGAGGACTTGGCTGTGTCCAGCGGTCTCTGCCTGGCACGTGTTGGGCTGGGGACATAACTCCACATCCTCCTTGGCCTTTGGCCTGAAAAGACCTGGCCTCCCACAGGGTCCGGAAAGCCGCTCTTGCCAGCACCCGCGAGGAGGGACAAGATGGCCGACGGAGGGGGTGGCTCACCCGTTGGCCCCCAGTTTGCCACCCTCATGGAAGACTGCGTCATGCTCGCCTCACCACCGCTCTGGGCCTCGACATTTATTCCCACCTGAAGTCCTGCCCAACAGTTTCATAGAATTTAATATTATATGGTCTATAAAAGTCCCGGAGCTGCTCTATCACCTCAGGGTCTATCTGCACATGAGTTCTCCCTTTGGACTTGCCCAGACAGCGCGGTAAACTGCTGCTCTCTGTTTTCTTCAGGCAAGGAAAACCTTTTGTCTTGTTGAAGTAGAAGTGCTTGTCCGTGATCACCCGCTTGATGCCCAGGAAATCCTGCACTTTGCCCATCTCCCCGGCTGGGTCTGTGATCAGCTTTTCCCCACTGACAAAGTGGATCTGGGAGAGGGGGAAGTACTGGAGCCAGCTGTCCAGGTGCACCACGTACATCCCGATGCGGATGGCGTTCCACGAGGTGTCCACCAGCCCCAGGCTGCGGTTCTGGAAGGACAGCCCTTCGAAGGTGGGGATGTCGGGTTTCTTGGAGAGCGTCTGCGTGTAGTCCGAGATGGCCCTGGTGACGGGGTTCCGCACCACCACGATCAGCTTGGTGTCTCTGGACATGTTGAAGATCCGCCGTGGGGCCTCTTTGGTGACAAAGTAGCTGGGTGTCTTTTCCATTGTGATCTGGCTGCTGAGCGTCCTGGGCATCAAGCTTCTGTAAGCAAAGAAGCGAACAGGTGAGGACAGGAGCTGGGAGCCACACGAGGTGCTTGCAAACACAGCCCAGGAGCCCCATTTGCAGAGCCCAGGCAACTGGGGACTGCAGGAAGGGCACCGATAGGGGTTCAGCTCCCTAACAGTCAGACTAACACGCACCAGACAAGAGACTCATTCCCATCCAGACGGGACCACACCACTGAGAGGCCAGGAGAAGACAGGAGCCCCCAACAGTCAGCTGCAGCATGCAATGCCAGATGAGGGACACGGGAAACTTTCCCTGCACTGTAGCTACTGATGGGACAACTGCCAAAGTCTGGCAGGTTCAGAGAAGCACCCAGGAGTTCAGGCACCCTTCTTTACCGGACCGAAGGAGTGAAACCGCCATTGCTTAAGTCATCTCACTGACAGGACAAAGCCCCAGCGAAGGCACTCTCGGGATTGCTTTGGCCCCAGGGAGATGAATTATTGATCTTCTAAGGCCTCCCACCTCTTGGGCTCAATGAAAAACCCATCCAGGTTTTTTTTCCAACCATCCAAGAATGTTAATCCCACATTCATAAAGTTTCAGCCATTCCCAGCCTCCCTGTTGTGTGCGCTTGGGCTTTGTAAGGTGGAAAAGGACTTGAGTTCAGACAGACAGCCGGACATTTAGAACATCTGTCTCAGAAATAGAGAGCCCAGCTCAAAGTCCCCACCGTGGAGGTGGCCACAGGGACACTAACCAGGCTCGTGCGGGGACTGAAAACAAGACGGTGCCTGATTGAAACTTCTGGAGGGATTGAGAGAGGCCCAATGGAATTGGCCAGGACTTGGGTTATCACCCCTACTCCTGTGAAAAGTCTGAAGGGGCCTTCAAATGACCAGGCCCTCAGACCTACAGCTCAATAGTGCACCTCCAGCACGACAGTGCCCCTAGTACCAAAGCGGGGTGTCGGCGTCAGCAGTAACGCGACCTACTGACTCACCCACATCATTTCCAGCTGCACCGGCATGTAGATGACCCTGGCAGGGCTCCCACCCATGCACTGACTCAGCCACAGCAAAACCTGCCCAGCCCACAGCACAAGGTTGTATTAATTGCTGCCCGAGAACTAACCTGTGAAATGGTAATCTGCCGCTTCGCCCGGGGCAGTTCAGTAACACGGCGTTAAGGCTAAGGTTGTGCAATGCACAGAGGGGTCGAGGAGAAGCTGGCTTTCCACATTACAGGCAATTATGCCGCTCTGGCAGACTGCAACAGGGAAGCTTATGCACTCTGAAAAGGAAAGCCCTGGGTTTTGAATACAGAGGAGCTGGCCACACCTGCTCCCTCCCCAACCCCTCAGCTAGGACATGTCACTGTTCAAACAATGTAGGCTTCAGACACCAACGATGAGGTGGGATATTCACACACCCAGGGCTGCTCCCTCTGAGCGGCTCGCAGAGACTAAGACCCAGGCCAGAGCCATGCTGCACAGTGACCACCTCCTGCTCTGCTCGGGATCCAGACAAGCTGGCTGAGGTGCTGGCAGCAACATGTGAGGGTATCTCCGAGCCCTGCACACTCACACCAGCTCCAGCCACAAACAGAGGCCAGGCCGGGGTGCAGAAAACAAACCCAGTGGGAGACCCTCACACCGTTCTGCCACCGGTCTGGGCACCACAAGCCAGACAGTCTCTACGTAAAAGAATCAATGGACATAAATCAGACATCAGGAATGATAACATTCAAAAACCAGTTGAACACTTCAATCTCCCTGGTCACTCGATTACAGACCTAAGAGTGGCTATTCTTCAACAAAAAAACTTCAAAAACAGACTCCAACGAGAGACTGCTGAATTGGAATTAATTTGCAAACTGGATACAATTAATTTAGGCTTGAATAGAGACTGGCAGTGAATGGGTCATTACACAAAGTAAAACTATTTCCCCATGTTTATTTCCCCCCCCCCCGACCCTCCACTGTTCCTCAGATGTTCTTGTCAACTGCTGGAAATGGCCCACCTTGATCATCACTACAAAAGGTTCCCCCCTTCCTCTCCCCCGCTCTCCTGCTGGTAATATCTCACCTTAACTGATCACTCTCGTTACAGTGCGTATGGTAACACCCATTGTTTCATGTTCTCTGTGTGTGTATATAAATCTCCCCATTGTATTTTCTACTGAATGCATCCGATGAAGTGAGCTGTAGCCCACGAAAGCTTATGCTCAAATAAATGTTAGTCTCTAAGGTGCCACAAGTCCTCCTTTTCTTCTTGCGAATACAGACTAACACGGCTGCTACTCTGAAACCTCTCAGGGACAGTATCTCTGCTGACAATCTCTCTGCTGCAGAACCGGCCCCTCATAGCCACCAGCAGCGTCCGCAGGGGCGTGACGGGGAGATTGCCCCCTCGCAGAGGATTACCAGTAGGGCAAGGTCTTGCTGTTGGCTAAAGTCAATCGCCCTGCTAAACAATCAGGAGGCCCGGGGGGGGGGTGTTCCTGGATTTATTAGGGCTCGGCTCAGTCACACAACTCCTTGAAGGTCCTTTCAGTCCCTTATAGCCCATAGCGTGGGGGAGATCGTCGCAGAGACCTGGGGCTGTGAGAAACGCAGAGCTTCCGAGTGAGACCTCAGCGGTGGCTTGCTGCTGCAGGGCCCCATCTGCCCTTGAAATAGTCGTGATGGTATTTGTCCTAGTGCCACTGGCCCTGCCTCCAAGCAGCCAGCCACCTGAGACGGGCATGCAGCTGAGATCGTTAAACAGACCCTGAGAACCTGGGCAGGCCCCAGACATGAGCTGTTAGTGGTGCGGAAAGTCCTGGGGCTCAAGCTCAACGACAGCTCTAAGGCGAGGGGTGTGTGCTGGGTATCTGGATGTGCCATAGCACTGTTCACAACTTGGGGCCACAACTGCACTGCTGGGCTGCATCGGGGGCTGGGAGGGTTGGAGACTAGCAGGAGGGGGGCCATGGACATACGCAGATGGGGCGATTACCCCACTGAGCATCACTGGGCCAGCGGGATGGGGCCAGCTGAGCCTGCTCCTCTAAGCACAGATGCGTCAGCTCTGTTTCCAGCTAGGGCCGGGCCCCATGAGGGCCTCCCAGACCAGCAGGAACCATAGCATGGCAGAACAACGGAGACAGGGACGTGTAACCTCATGGGCTCCAGGCCACCAGCGCAGCCAGTAACTTTGCCAGTGCCTAGGATGCTTGTCTCCATAGCCCCCTGGCTGTGCACTGAGGTCTGGCTCATCCAGGCCCAGGCCCTGGGGCTGGAAAAGCTTTTCCAATAACCCTACAGTGTATCAGGTTCAGTCCTAGCCCAAAGTCTGCCCACTACATGCATCCCAGGGCAGCTTCCACCACTGGCGGGCAGGAGCCATGGCACCAGGCAGGAAGCTGTTATTGCTAAAGGCGCTGGATGCACCTAGGCCATGCACTGCAAGCAGGCAGCCTGCCTGCTTCTCCTCTGTGTGGATGTGTGGCACACTCCTCTAAGAGGCACTGCCAGCAATGCCCACCTGAGCCGGCACCCAAGCCGGGCTGCGGGGAAAGGATGGTGCAGAATTAAAGCCACTGGGGGACGGGGGTTGGTTTAAAGTCACATGGCTTAAAACCCAGCAGGCTGTACTGATGCCAATTGCTCTCCATCCTCCTAATGGGCTCACTCACGCCCAGGTTGGCCTGGCAGCCCCAGGAGAACAGGCACGCAGGAGGAGACGGAGCGGAGCTGCCCGTGCTGCGTGGGGCTAGGCATGGAAGAGGGCTGGCACCCAGCCCTTCTGTGACACTGGGGGACCTCGCTCAGACCTCTGCCCAGCACCAGCCCCAAGGGCTCTAACATGGAGTCAAGCCCCCCAAAATCTGGAGCCTGGCTTGAAAATCAGACCATTTAAAGCCATGGTCACTTTGTCTGCTCTGGTCACATTTTCCAGCCTTCTCCAGAACCACAAGGGCTAGAAACCTACCTCTGCTGAAAGCCACGCACCTCCCAGGCACGAGACTCCAGGCTCCAGGGCTTTACCCCGTGTCCTTGGTCTAGTGATAAAATCACAAGCGCTCACAACGCTGCCTCCAGTACAGCACCAGGTGGCACTGGGGCGTGCTGCCCAGATCGCTGATACAAGTAGCTCCTCTGCGTCCCGCACATGAACTCAGGGCAGTGGAGCAGGATTAGGCCCTTGCAACAAGACCAGAACCCGGCCTGCTGTGCCGGACCCACATGCCCCCGCTTCATCAATTGGCCTGCAGGGAGGGCCCTGGCAGAGCCATGGGGCATGCAGAGCGGCAGTAGTAGGGGGCTGCAGGTCAGGCCCGAGGGGCATGGGCAGCGCTGCAGAAGGAAGCCTGCACTGTGGACTTGAGCCCAGGCTGCTCTTCCTTCACCTTAAAGCAGTAAATTGCTTTGCAGTTTTAAAATAAAGCAGCCTGAACCGAGCCAGCACAGTGTGTCAGGCGCCTGCAAGCCATTCTGCTCACAGACCCCGCTCCACTCACCACAAGCCTGGCTCCACAAGCTTTCCCCCTTTGTTACTACAGCACTTTTGCCATTTGCAAAACAAATTGTAGCTGGCGCCATCTGGAACGATTGCCGTTGCATTGGTTCCCTGTGCCTTGATTGCATTAACGAGCCAACAAAGCCAGAGCTCTGGCCCCGCAGCCTACTCTTCTGAGGAGCAGAGTGCCAAAGACAAATCAACTGGCCTCAAAGGGTCTGAGACCATGGCAGGAGCCACAACCCAGCCACTGAGCTGGGGGCTGCACTGCTACTAGCCAGCGGTGCAGCCCGGGAACACCGTGCTAACTCTCAGGGGGCCCCCCCCAAACTAGATCTATTGGCCAGATCAGTGCTGCCTAGATCCAGCCCAGCTACCTCGGGGTGAAAGCAGAGCCGCTACTGCATTCCCCTCCGTCCTGGGGCAAGCACAGGACAGCTGTGCCCATGGTAGGTGCCTAGTGAGAAGGGGCAGGGCCTGGCCTCAAGGGACCGCTCCTAGGAACCCAGAACCAGACCCTGCTCCCAGATACACCCCCTGCAAACACACACACACAGCACCATTGTCTGTTGGGGGGAGGAGGAGGAACGGACACCTCCACCCCCACCCTCTGCACTGCCAGCAGGTCTGACCCTTGGGGACCAAGGTGGGTTTCCTCCTTTTCACGGCTGCTCCCGGGCCCCCTCCACGGCACACACCCTGCCCTAGTGCATGTATCTGGCTGGGCTTTATCCTGCGGGCCCCTTGCCCAGTGGGGCTCATGGGTGGGGGGGCAGCACCAGCACAGCCAAGTCGCAGCCCAGGCTTTGTAACCAATGGGCGCCCATTGCCCCCCCCCCCCCGCAGTCTCTGCGAGGCAGGGCAGAGACTGCAGGGGGGCCAAGCCCCTTGGAGGAGCCCAGTGTCCTGCTGGCAATAAAGGGGCTGACCCAGGCTGGCGATGGAGCGTTACCCCATTGCATGGGCCACGGGAGGGCTGCACAGCACCGGACCCCTGTATCTCTGCACCCCCCTGCCCCTGGGGACACACCGCACCGAACCGGCAGGGAGACTACAGGGACCAGCGCGCCCCCCCATCCTCCCCGACTGCAGCAGAGCTGTGCCTGATTTACACCAGGGATCGTGCGTGGTGACTCCATCCCCATGTCTGGCCCCCAGCTCAGGCTCCAGCTGTGCACACAGCAGGTGTGACAGCAGCTGCCCCCACCTGTGCTCAGCACCCTGGCAGCAGTTTCCTAGGAACACTTGCTATGCACAAGAGCCCTATCCCTAGTGCCCTCTGCCCGCGTGCTGGCTCCTTGGGGCGGACGCTGCCTGCCTGCGGTGCTGGATGGGGGAGGCCGGCAGCAGTCGCCCACACAAGTAGAAAGAGGCCAGTCTGTGAGCGCTCTGAGCCAACTGGGTCACAAGGGGCCCGAGCTCCGGTCTGCTGTGACGCTGCTGGTTTCCGTGGCTCATTCAGCCCGGGGGGTTGACAGCAAAGTGCTGAGCAGTTCAGGAGCCAGTGTGGGGCTGGCTCTGGACCCACTGAACAGGCCAGGCAGGGGTGCGGGGGGGGGAGGGAGTGTCCACGCACCACCACTCAGCAGCCAGAATATTCAGCCAAGTCATTGCACTGGGGCGGGGAGAAGAGAGGTCCAGGGCTCAGAGTGGAGGGGGCCAGGCCCTCTGCAAACTGCGACTGCCTTCCCAGCTTGGGGCTAATGGAATCATGGGCTTTGACAGCTGAGCAGCACAATCAAATAAAACCAATCGGCAGGCCAGATTTATCCACCAATCTTGCATGTTATGAGTAAATGATTAAATCAGACAGGGATGGATTTATTACCGGGTGGGTGGCTCCCGGCTCCAGAGCCTGCAAACCGGGCCCCGCCGGTGGGCGCCTGACTGAAAGCCGCCATGCCGACAAGTTTGCAGCCTCTCGTATTTGCTTTGCAACCTGAGCGAGGAACAGGAGCGGGCAGGCCATGGCTCTGTGCACGGCAGGAGGTGTTTGCACCAGAGCGTTCCATGCCACCACACATGCACTGTGTGAGGCTGGGAACCTCCCTGGCAGGGGGCAGGTGTGCCACCATGTGAGATGGGTGCCCCATGACTCAGTGGCTGTAGTCACAGGAACAGCCCAGGGGCTGAAAGTGGCTTCTTCAACCACTACCCCGATCGCTCAGCTCTGACAGCCACGAGCTAGTGAGGGTGCAATCCTGTGTCCACTGCTGGCTGAGAACGGCTTGCCCGGCCCTGCTCCAGACAGACCAAGCACTCCTGCAGCTGCCAAACCTCGTGAGGGGGGCTGCTGATGTCCATTCCCAGCTGGTTGTGGGCTGCCAACCCTGTCTATTTCCCACCCACGAGGCCTGGGAGCGAGAGGAAATGTAGGGACAATGCCTGACTGCTGTGTGTGCCATGGGGCCCTGCTGCTCTCAGTGACCCAGGGGATTGAGATTCTTGGGGTGGGGTGGGGAGGGGAGCCCCAAGGGATGGGCCCACAAGGAATGATCGCTCTCTGGGATGCCCTGGGCTCACACCTCCTGGACAGCATGGAGATAATCCTGCTGTGGGACTTGCAGCCTGAGAATTAGCCTCACGGTGCAGACAGTGGGCCGTGGCCCAGCCCTGGAGCTGTGCTCAGAGACTGGCCCCGTGGGAGAGAGCAGTGTGTGCACATGCTGCATGGCCCTTTCGCACGGTCTGCGGCAGGCTGCTGGAGACATTGCACCCAAATTCCGCCCCCCCCGGACTCCCTCCTTCCAATAACCAATGGTCACAAGAACGAGGTGCTAGCACCAAAAGGTGTCTAATAACATAGGACCTGCCCTGTGGGTAAACTGTGTCACTGCTCCCCCTCTGCTGGGGGCGGAGGGTGGCACCGAGCGGCCCCAGGACAGGCAGGGGAATTGCACTCAGCCTCCTGCTGCTTGTGCCAGGTGGATCATGACGTCTGCTGACTTTTCCAGGTGTGACCGAGACGGCGGCTGATTGCTATGGATGATTAGTGGGATGGCAGCTGGTGTGGAGGTGAAACCGGGAGTTGACCTGCAGGGCAGCAAGGCACGATGGACTCTGGCAATAACCCTGCTTCAGAGGTTTCTTCAGGGCAGTCCATTCTCCCCAGCTCCCCCCGCGGGAGCCACCTCCACACCATTCTTGTCGTTTCCAGACGGGCAGGCTCCAGGGAGCCGCACTGCTGGAGACGCTTTGTGCGCGTCCCGTGGGCTGTGGTGCCTGACCCGGCACTGAGACTTTTCTGTACCACTTGTGGCCCTCAGCACCAGAGCCATTCAGCCGGGTGCTCGGCTGCCCCTGTCTGTAATGCCCTGACTTCAGCCCTGTCCCTCTGCACGATTCCTGTGTCTGTCTGGCACTCTTCAGGCAGTGACCCAAGGAGGATGCCTGGGCAGAGAGGGGCATTCCTTGCTCCTGTCACACCCCACATTTTCCCTGCTGCAAGCTGATGCTGACTTCTGTGTTGGGCCCCAGCCCCCACTTTCTCTGTGGAGCCAGGAACCGGCTTGCTGGGCAAAGGAGAGATTTAATTTCAGCTGCCTTGTGCCCTCAGACAATGCCCATGCCCCTTCCTCTGCTTCAAAGCAGGAAGTCAGAGCTCGCCATGGCCCCTTCTCCCTTGACACATGCGTGTGTAACTCCCTCAGCTTTAATGGGTATGTCTACACTGCAGTACAGACCCATAGCTGCTCCCCACTGGGAGGAGGAGGTCCCACAGCCCATGTTCCAGCCCAAGCTCAATATCTATACAGCAATTTGTAGCCCTGTAGCCAAGCCCTGGGAGCCCAAGTCAGCTGTCCCAGGCCAGTGGGTCTCTTATCCCAGTGTAGACATACCCAGTCTGGCTCCTGCTGCACCCCAAGGAGCGTGTCACGGCCTGTTCCGACAGAAGGCTGAGGTTCCCCAGCACAGGAGCTGTGACCTGGGTCTCCTGCTGCAGCTCTTCAAGTTCAGGTGCATGGTTTTTGGTAAAGGACAGAACAGCTCAG